>NW_027507758.1:533255971-533748471 GCF_037356315.1 Lithobates pipiens | reverse complement strand
CCCAACCACTTATGTTTGAAGATGAGTACATGGGAGGACCATCGCAGCACGTCTCGGATGATGACGAAACACAGGTGCCAACTGCTGCTGCTTTCGCAATTGTGCAGACTGACAAGGAGGGCAGGGGTGAAGACTGGGTGGAAGGACGATGAGGTCCCCACATGGAATCAACGTCATGCAGGTGACCTGTGCAGTTCGAGAGAAAGAAGCAGTGGTCGCACAGAGCCACCAGCACAGCAGAAGAGGGAACAGGGTGCAAAAGCGGAGCATCCGTCCCCTAGACAGTACACCTGCTACTGCCCAATGCAGCAAGGGACCGAGCACACCAAAGTCAGGTCCAAGAAGTTCCCTAGCGTGGCAGTTCTTCAGACAATGTGCTGATGACAAGACACGAGTGGTTTGCACGCTGTGCAATCAGAGCCTGAAGCGAGGCATAAACGTTCTCAACCTGAGCACAACCTGCATGACCAGGCATCTAAGTGCAAAGCACGAGCTGCAGTGGAGTAGACACCTCAAAAACCAAGAAAGGTCTCTGGCTCCTCCTGCTTCCTCTTCTGCTGCAGTCTCGGCCTCTTCATCCACCTCTATAGTGTCAGTGGCACCTGCCAACCCGCAAACAGAGCCAGCAACACTACCACCTGGGTCACCAACCATCCCCACAATGTCCCATGGAAGCATTCAGCTCTCTATCTCCCAAACACTGGAGCGGAAGAAGAAGTACCCCCCTACCCACCCACGATCCCTGGCCCTGAATGCCAGCATTTCAAAATTCCTGGTTTGAAATGCTGTCATTCAGTCTGGTAGAGATGCAGAGTTTTAAAAGCCTGATGGCATTGACTGTCCCACAGTACGTCGTGCCCAACCGCCACTACTTTTCCAGGCGAGCCATCCCTTCCCTGCACAACCAAGTGGGGGACAAAATCAGGTGTGCACTGGGGGATGCTGGGACTGTGACACCATAATGGGCGGGGACATAATCCGGTGATGTCCCTATATAAGTCGCCGCGCATCGCGTCAGAGCCATTGTGAGCAAAGGAGTCAACATCTGAAGAGAAGAACAGAAGGCGGCGGTGGCGGTGGCGACGACAGCGGCGACAGAAGACCGGGCCACCGCCTGTAAAAGAGCTATAAGAAGGCGCGGTGGCCCGGCAGAAGAACCGAAGAGGGGGACAAGACCCCAGAAGAGGGGGACAAGACCATCAAAGTCGGAAGAAAAAGCCAACGGCGAGGAAGAAAGCCGGCGAGAAGACCCCCGAAGACGGAAGACCCCCGGTATTTTTACCCTGTGTTGTGTTTTATTTTGTATTTTTTTTCACAGGTGAATGGGTAGGGGTACATTGTGCCCCATACTCATTCACATAGGGTGGGGTGCCGGTATCCGGGGGCCCCCTTATTAAAGGGGGCTCCCGGATTCTGATAAGCCCCCCGCCTGCAGACCCCGACAACCAACGGCCAGGGTTGTCGGGAAGAGGCCCTTGTCCTCGTCAACATGGCGACAAGGTGCTTTGGGGCACCCCCCATGTTGAGGGCACGCGGCCTGGTACGGCTCGGGGGGGGGGGGCGCTCGCTCGTCCCCCCCTTTCCTGGCCGGCTGGGTAGCGTGCTCGGACAAGGGTCTGATGTAGACCTGGGGGGAACCCCCACGCCTATTTTTTCGGCGTTGGGGTTCCCCTTTAAGTCCATACCAGGTGGCGGGGCCAGCGACGTCTCCTTCGCGGGCCCCGCCTACCTGGAGACCCGCTCGAAATGAGCGGACTTTCCTCCGCGTGTGTGGGCGATTCCGTTCATTTCAAAAGTAGGGCGGATAGTACAGCGGACTTAGTATGCCGTATTAGTCCGCTGAAAAAGTGCCATGTGTGGGCAAGTAGCCCATTCGGAAAGTCGGATGGACAGTCTTGCGGGAAGTCCGCCAGACTAAGTCCATCGGATAGTCCGCTACGTGTGTATGCGGCATTAGAGTGAAGGGTTGGTATTCCTGTTAATGGTAGGAGGTGTACCTCCCACCTGGACACCCCCAATGGGAGCTAGCTGTGCCCGAGAGGAGGAACTTAACCACCGACCCCTAGGTGTGAATGTAAGGAGAGGGACGGAAATTACCATTTGTCTTTTTCCCTAAGATAGGAATCCGTGACTAGGCATCAGTGTTTGTCATCTGCAAACAGGCCACATTTGTGAACCTGAGAGCCACATTGAATGCCTTGTATGTTGTGGTCCCGGTGAATGGAGACGGCAAGTGTCTCAATTGCTATTGCAAAGATTAGCGGAGATAAAGGACAGCCTTGTCTGGTGCCTTTGGCTATATGTATTGGTTTGGAGTAGTAGCCTTGAAGCCTAATATAGGCTTTAGGATTTAAATAAAGAGCTTGGATCAGGCCCATAAACTTGTCGCCAAAGCCTCAACGTTCAAGGATTGTAAAGATGTATGGCCAGGAGACCAAATCGAAGGCCTTTTGAAGGTCCAATGATAAAAGCATGCCTGATTGTTTTGGACCTCCTGGCCAGTTTGTCTGGAGGATGGAGACTATGTCTATGGCTCTTCTGATCTGATCAGGGCCCTGTCTGCCTGGGATGAACCCCACATGATCCTTATGAACATATTGGTTAATGAAGGAAGATAGAAGATTTGCAAGGAGTTTGGTTAGGATTTTTAAGTCGCTATTGATGAGGGAGATGGTTCTATAATTACTGACTTCTTCTGGGTTTTTATCCGGTTTCGGTATTACTGCAATGTAGGCTGTGTTTAGGTGAGGATCAAGTGGGGTTCCCTGTGTCTTTGTGTTAAAAAACTGTGTCAAATGTGGAGTCAGGGTGGTGGTAAATGTCTTGTAATAGGAGTTAGGGAGACCATCGGGGCCTGGAGCAGAACCTGATTTGAAGTTCTTAATGATTTCCTGTACCTCTTCTTCTGAGAAGGGGGCCTCCAGCATATTATTTTTTATTTTTATGTATTTTATGTTATTTTAAGTTACTTCTCTATCCACACTTGCCATGTTCTTAACAACATTTTGCTGCCATTTGCAGCCCTCTAGCCCTTTCCATTACTTTTTTAGAGCCATTTTAGTCCTCAAACGTTTGGGTCCCCATTGACTTCAATGGGGTTCGGGTTCGGGGTCAAGTTTGGGTCAAGTTCGGGTCCCGAACTCAAACTTTTATGCGAAGTTCAGCCGAACCCGTTGAACCCGAACATCCAGGTGTTCGGTCAACCCTAGTCACCAGCTTTGACTCTGACTGCTGACTGGCAGGTCTATGTAATTAGATGTAATACTAATCCTTTCGCATGCAGACAGTTCATATATATATATATACATACAGGCATACCCCACTTTTAAGTACACAATGGGGTTTATTTCCTGAAGATGTAAAGTGCAAAATCAGGCTCACTTTTGCTTAGAAACCAACGAGCTTCAAGGTTTTGATACCCCACACACACACACACACACACACACACACACACACACACACACACACACACACACACACACACACACACACACACACACACACACACACACATATCAAGAGTATTCACCCTCCTTGGCTTTTTACCTTTTTTGTTACATTACAGCCTTTTTAGTTCAATGTTTTTTTTAATCTGAATGACATGTGATGGATCAGAACACAATAGCCTAAGTTTCCCGAAGTAAAAGTAGAAACATATATACATAAAACTATTTTTCAGAAATAAAAAAATGATAATTGGCATGTGCGTATGTATTCACCCCCTCTTGTTATGAAGCCCATAAAAAACTCTGGTGCAACCAATTACCTTCAGAAGTCACACAATTAGTCAAATTATGTCCACCTGTGTGCCATATAAGCATCACATGATCTGTGACAGCACAGTAGTGTAGTGGTTAGCACTCTCACCTAGCAGCAAAAAGAGTCGCTGTTTCAAATCCTGACCACGGCACCATCTGCCTGGAGTTTGTATGTTCTCCCTGTTCCTGCATGGGTTTCCTCTGGGTACTCAGGTTTCCTCCCACGCTTTAAAAGACATGCTGGTAGGTTATTTGCATCCTGTTTAAATTGGCCCTAGTATATGTATGAATATGTGTTAGGGACCTTAGGTTGTAAGCTCCTTGAGGGTAGGAACTGATGTGAATGTATATGTAAAAGCACTGTGTAAGTTGGTGGCGCTATATAAGTACCTCAAATAAATAAATAATAAATAAATCTGTCATTACATAAACACACCTTTTTGAAACGCCCCAGAGGCTCCAACACCTAAGCAAGAGGCAAAACTAACCAGACACTGCCATGAAGACAAAGGAACTCTCCAAACACATAAGGGACAATGTTGTTGAGAAGTACAAGTCAGGGTTGGGTTATAAAGAAATATCCAAATCTTTGATGATCCCCAGGAGCACCATCAAATCTATCATAACCAAATGGAAAGAACATGGCACAAACCTGCCAAGAGACAGCCGCACACCAAAACTCACGGACCGGGCAAGGAGGGCATTAATCAGAGAGGCAGCACAGAGACCTAAGGTTGGGCTTTATGGCAGAGTGGCCAGAAGAAACCCATTACTTTCAGCAAAAAAAAACAAAATGGCACATTTTAAGTTTGCAAAAAAGGCATGTAGGGGACTCCCAAAATGTATGGAGGAAGGTGCTCTGATCTGAATAGACTAAAATTTAACTTTTTGGCCATCAAAGAAAACGATTTGTCTGGAGCAAACCCAACACATC
This sequence comes from Lithobates pipiens, assembly GCF_037356315.1. Lineage (NCBI taxonomy): Eukaryota > Metazoa > Chordata > Amphibia > Anura > Ranidae > Lithobates > Lithobates pipiens. The sequence continues at coordinate 533,743,779 of NW_027507758.1, read as the reverse complement.
ACATCACCCAAAGAACACAATCACAGCGAAACATAGTGGTGGAAGCATCATGCTGTGGGGATGTTTTTCAGCAGTCGGGACTGGGAAACTGATCAGAGTTGAGGGAAAGATGGATGGTGCTAAATACAGGGATATTCTTGCTCAAAACCTGTACCACTCTGTGTAGGATTTGAGGCTAGGACGGAGGTTCACCTTCCAGCAGGACAATGACCCCAAACACACTGCTAAATTAACACTTGAGTGGTTTAAGGGGAAACATGTAAATGTGTTGGAATGACCTAGTCAAAGCCCAGACCTCAATCCAATAGAAAATCTGTGGCCAGACTTAAAGATTGCTGTTGACAAGTGCAAACCATCCAACTTGAAGGAGCTGGAGCAGTTTTGCAGTTTGGAATGGGCAAAAATCCCAGTGGTAAGATGTGGCAAGCTCATAGAGACTTATCCAAAGCGACTTGGAGCTGTGATAGCCGCAAAAGGTGGCTCTACAAAGTATTGACTTTAGGGGGGTGAATAGTTATGCAGATTAACGTGTTCTGTTATTTTGTCCTATTTGTTGTTTGGTTCACAAAAAAAACATCTTCAAAGTTGTGGGCATGTTCTGTAAATTAAATAATGCAAATCCTCAAACAATCCATGTTAATTCCAGGTTGTGAGACAACAAAACGCGAAAAATTCCAAGGGGTGAATACTTTTGCAAGGCACTATATATATATATATATATATATATATATATATATATATATATATATATATATATATATATATATATATATATATATATATATATATATATATATATATGATAAAGAAATATGTGAACCCTTTTGGAATGATATGGATTTCTGCACAAATTGGTCATAAAATGTGATCTGATCTGCTTAAACTAGTAACCAGAGACCTTCAAAATGTGGCACTAAAAATTGTGGCAATATGGCACTTATTTTGGCCAAATGTGGCATTTATTTTTCAACTTTCCACCTCTCTTTCCATCGTAAAAGGGATATTAAATCATGCAACTTGAATCATATTAACTACTTTATTACTATTCACAGGTATTTACAACAATTTTATTTTTAATTATAGTATAATTTTACATGGGCGACTATGCTCTCCATAGAAAAATTGAGGTGACGGTCACTGAGGATGTACTTTCATTTTGAAAAAGTCATCTCTACGTCTGCTGATCTTTCAGGCATGTCTGCAGCATTCCAATCTTCTTTCATCAGGGATTCCTTTCCTTCAAGGTTTGCGGCCATGCTCCTGACTTCCTCCCAGCCACAATTTCCTCCATCTTCTCCACAGAGGTCGTCAAGAGAATCTTCTGAGACTGAAGCTGCTTGATGACTTCTGGAATTGACTTGAAATTGGCCTCCAAAAAGAGAAGCTGCGGGAAGAGGGTCGGATCGTCTGTGAGGTCTTTTGCCTTTTTCAACGCACCAGAATCGTCTTCCAGCTACGTCACCACGGTTTTTAAACCTAGTTGTAATTGTATTAGTAATAACATACAAAGAATTAAATGTTACCATGTTTTTATTGAACACACCATGTAAACATTCACAGTGCAGGTGGAAAAGATCTCCAAGAGCTAATTGGAGTGTGGTGTCAGCCAACTGGAGTCCAATCAATGAGATGAGATTGGAGGTGTTGGTTTCAGCTGCCCTGCCCTAGAAAAAACACACACCAGTTCTGGGTTTGCTTTTCACAAGAAGCATTGCCTGATGTGAATGATGCCTCGCACAAAAGAGCTCTCAGAAGACCTACGATTAAGAATTGTTGACTTGCATAAAGCTGGAAAGGGTTATAAAAGTATCTCCAAAAGCCTTGCCGTTCATCAGTCCATGGTAAGACACATTGTCTATAAATGGAGAAAGTTCAGCACTGCTGCTACTCTCCCTAGGAGTGGGCGTACTGTAAAGATGACTGCAAGAGCATAGCGCAGACTGCTCAATGAGGTGAAGAAGAATCCTAGAGTGTCAGCTAAAGAATTAGAAAAGTCTCTGGCATATGCTAACATCCCTGTTAGCGAATCTACGATACGTAAAACACTAAACAAGAATGGATTTCATGGGAGGATACCACAGAGGAAGCCACTGCTGTCCGTAAAAAAAAATGCTGCATGTTTACAGTTTGCACAAGAGCACCTGGATGTTCCACAGCAGTACTGGCAAAATATTCTGTGAACAGATGAAACCAAAGTTGAGTTGTTTGGAAGAAACACACAACACTATGTGTGGAGAAAAAGAGGCACAGCACACCAACATCAAAACCTCATCCCAAATGTTAAGTGTAGTGGGGGCATCATGGTTTGGGGCTGCTTTGCTGCATCAGGGCTTGGACAGAATGCTATCATCGAAGGAAAAATGAATTTCCAAGTTTATCAAGACATTTTGCAGGAGAATTTAAGGCCATCTGTCCATCAGCTGAAGCTCAACAGAAGATGGGTGTTGCAACAGGACAAAGACCCAAAGCATAGAAGTAAATCAACAACAGAATGGCTTAAACAGAAGAAAATACACCTTCTGGAGTGGCCCAGTCAGAGTCCTGACCTCAACCCGATTGAGATGCTGTGGCACGACCTCAAGAAAGCGATTCACACCAGACATGCCAAGAATATTGCTGAACTGAAACAGTTCTGTAAAGAGGAATGGTCAAGAATTACTCGTGACCGTTGTGCAAGTCTGATCTGCAACTACAGGAAACGTTTGGTTGAAGTTATTGCTCCCAAAAGAGGTTCAACCGGTTATTAAATCCAAGGGTTCACATACTTTTTCCACCTGCACTGTGAATGTTTACATGGTGTGTTCAATAGAAACATGGTAACATTTAATTCTTTGTGTGTTATTAGTTTAAGCAGACTGTGATTCTCTATTGTTGTGACTTAGATGAAGATCAGATCACATTTTATGACCAAGTTGTGCAGAATTCCATATCATTCCTAAAGGGGTCTAACAAGGAATTTAAAAACTGAAAGAAGACCGTAAAAGTTTTATCCATACATTACACAGTATCTATTACTGTTCTTTATGTTTTATCACATGCCATTTATTCTTTTTGCATGCGCAGCCTGCTCTCTATGTTTGTAGTAATTGCAAGAAATTGCTCTGTCTGGCACATCTTGAAAGCACGTTGTTTACCGAGAAAACTAGGCATTTAAAGCTGCATTCCCCTGAGGTGTGAGTACGTTTGTTCATTTTTTTTGCAGTAAATTGGAAAAGTGTGCCCATTTGTTGGATGTTGGTAATACAGAGTTGGAAGAATACATGCCAGTGAAGTTTGATGCGTGTAAGTGGCCTTCGCACTACTAAAAAAAATAGTGTACTAGAAAAATCAAAAATCAAACACAAAAAGTAAAAATAGTGATAAACGTGAATCAAACAGTGTTAAAAGTGTATCAAAACCAGTTGCAAAACCTAATTGTGTTCACAATACACAGAACAAGTATAAATAAATAAAATAGTGATCTTGCACAGTAATGTATACATACATACATACAGAGACGGAGATGCCCTAGTGAAAAGTGGTGGAATGGAGTCTTAGCCCTTGTACACACGGCCGGACATTCCGACAACAAACTCCATCGGATTTTGTCCGAAACTGGTGTTGCATACACACGGTCGGACAAAGTTGTCGGAAAATCCGATCGTTCGTAATGAGATGACGTTATTTAGTTACGACGGGACTACGTTCAGGCTAGTAGCCAATAGCTTTGGTCTAGGAATTTGATCTGAGCATGTGTGGCACTTTGTCCGATGGGAATTCTCTACAAACGATCGGACAAAGTCCGATCAGATCATGTTGTTGGAAAATTTTTATATCCAGCTCTCAAACTTTGTTGGTCGGACATTCCGATGGAAAAAGTCTGATGAAGCCCACACACGGTCGGATTATCCAACAACACAGTCTGATCTGACATTTTCCGTCGGAATGTCCGACCGTGTGTACAAGGGCTTAGGGAGGCTAAAGGCTATCGTTATTATTCAGTGCTGTTTTACACAGATTTGAGGTGAGAGTTCTGTGAGCTTAATCTCTATTGAATGCAATGAACACACATTGAAGAAGCAGTTAATTTGAATCTATATATGGACTTTTTATTAGATTTTTCTATTAGAACTATTTTTTTAACTTTTTTCTAGTTTTTGGGACTTTCTTATTTATATCTTTAGCTGTAGCCTGTATTTTGAGTGAAGTTTGATGTTTGTTGTAGTTTTACAGAGCCAATCTCCACAGTATTGTACTGTGAGCCCCGGCCAGCGGCGGATCCGGGGGGGGGGGGCAACGGGGCAATTGCCCCCTCCGAGAATATGGGCAGCAGGTGCCAGCGTGGCCGGTTCCGCGGGTACAATCGCGGCCGGTTCCGCGGGTCCCAGCGCGGCCAGTTCCGCGGGCACCCGCGGCCGGTTCTGCGGGTACCAGCGCGGCTGGTTCCGCGGGTACCCGCGGCCGGTTCCGCGGGTGCCAGCGCGTCCGGTTCCGCGGGTGACTGCGCTGAGTGGACGGGTGAGAGGGGGCAGCTGGGCCCCACAGGAGGGCTGCTGGCCAATCAGAAAGCCAGCGGGCAGGGGAGCAGAGAGATGACATCATCTCTCACTGCCCTGCATCCCTCCGCCCTCACTGTGCAGGAAGCTGTGTGCAGCAGAGAGATTACATCATCTCTCTGCTGCCTATCTTCACTCTGGACTCAACAAAAGAACACCTAAGCAGAAAAGTGACACAGTAGGTGACAATCCGCAATGTGTGGCAGGCTACGTGGCAAGTGACAATCCGCAATGTGTGGCAGGCTACGTGGCAAGTGACAATCAGCAATGTGTGGCAGGTGACGTGGCAAGTGACAATCCGCAATGTGTGGCAGACTATGTGGCAAGTGGCAATCCGCAATGTGTGGCAGGCGACGTGGCAAGTGACAATCCGCAATGTGTGGCAGGCTATGTGGCAAGTGACAATCCGCAATGTGTGGCAGGTGACGTGGCAAGTGGCAATCCGCTATGTGTGGCAGGCGACGTGGCAAGTGACAATCCGCAATGTGTGGCAGGCTATGTGGCAATCCGCAATGTGTGGCAGGTGATGTGGCAAGTGGCAATCCACAATGTCTGGCAGGTGACGTGGCAAGTGACGATCTGCAATGTGTGGCAGGTGAAGTGGCAATCCGCAATGTGTGGCAGGCGACGTGGCAAGTGACAATCCGCAATGTGTGGCAGGCGACGTGGCAAGTGACAATCCGCAATGTGTGGCAGGCTACGTAGCAAGTGACAATCAGCAATGTGTGGCAGGTGACGTGGCAAGTGGCAATCCGCAATGTGTGGCAGGCGACGTGGCAAGTGACAATCCACAATGTGTGGCAGGTGATGTGGCAAGTGACAATCCGCAATGTGTGGCAGACTACGTGGCAAGTGGCAATCCACAATGTGTGGCAGGTTATATGGCAATCCGCATCTGGTGGCAGGTGACGTGGCAAGTGACAATCCGCAATGTGTGGCAGGTGATGTGGCAAGTGACAATCCGCAATGTGTGGCAGGTGACTTGGCAAGTGACAATCCGCAATGTGTGGCAGACTACGTGGCAAGTGGCAATCCACAATGTGTGGCAGGTTATATGGCAATCTGCATCTGGTGGCAGGTGACGTGGCAAGTGACAATCCGCAATGTGTGGCAGGTGACGTGGCAAGTGACAATCCGCAATGTGTGGCAGGCTACGTGGCAAGTGACAATCCGCAATGTGTGGCAGGTGACGTGGCAAGTGACAATCCACAATGTGTGGCAGGCTACGTGGCAAGTAGCAATCCGCATTTGGTGACAAGTGACGTGGCAAGTGGCAATCCGCAATGTGTGGCAGATGACGTGGCAAGGAACAATCCGCATTTGGTGACAAGTGACGTGGCAAGTGACAATCCGCACTGTGTGGCAGGCTACGTGGCAAGTGACAATCAGCAATGTGTGGCAGGTGACGTGGCAAGTGACAATCCGCAATGTGTGGCAGACTACGTGGCAAGTGGCAATCCGCAATGTGTGGCAGGTTATATGGCAATCTACATCTGGTGGCAGGTGACGTGGCAAGTGGCAATCCGCAACGTGTGGCAGGCGCCGTGGCAAGTGACAATCCGCAATGTGTGGCAGGTGACGTGGCAAGTGACAATCCACAATGTGTGGCAGGCTACGTGGCAAGTGACAATCCGCAATGTGTGGCAGGTGACATGGCAAGTAACAATCCACATTTGGTGACAAGTGACGTGGCAAGTGACAATCCGCGTTTGGTGGCAGGTGACATGGCAAAAGACACCCTCAGGGCTTCCATTGATTCTGCATTATGGTGAGTTGAACCATTTATTTTATATTATAATGTATTAATAGAAATAATGCGCTTCAAACATCCTGACACCAGAACAACCATGGTGCCATAATGATTGAAGTGCCAATACCAGCCATTTCCCATATAAATTGCCCCCAAAAAAAACATATTTTATAGAAGTGCCCCTCCCGAGACTAGACTCTGGATCCGCCCCTGGCAGGTAACCGTGGCCGGTTCCGCGGGTACCAGCGCGGCCGGTTCCGCAGGTACCCGCGGCCGGTTCCGCGGGTACCAGCGTGGCCGGTTCCGCGGGTGACTGCGCTGAGTGGACGGGTAAGTTGAGGCAGCTGGGCGGCTTAGGAGGGCTGCTGGCCAATCAGGAAGCCAGCGGGCAGGGAGCAGAGAGATTACATCATCTCTCACTGCCCTGCATCCCTCCAGTTCTGCCCTCACTGTGCAGGAAGCTGTGTGCAGCAGAGAGAATACATCATCATCTTCACTCTGGACTCAACAAAAGAACACCTTAGCAGAAAAGTGACACAGTAGGTGACAATCCGCAATGTGTGGCAGGCGACGTGACAAGTGACAATCCGCAATGTGTGGCAGGCTATGTGGCAATCCACAATGTGTGGTAGGTGATGTGACAAGTGGCAATCCGCAATGTGTGGCAGGTGATGTGGCATGTGTCGATCTGCAATATGTGGCAGGTGAAGTGACAATCTGCAATGTGTGGCAGGCGACGTGGCAAGTGACAATCCGCAATGTGTGGCAGGCTACGTGGCAAGTGACAATCAGCAATGTGTGGCAGGTGACGTGGCAATCCGCAATGTGTGGCAGGCGACGTGGCAAGTGACAATCCGCAATGTGTGGCAGGCTACGTGGCAAATGACAATCAGCAATGTGTGGCAGGTGACGTGGCAAGTGGCAATCCGCAATGTGTGGCAGGTTATATGGCAATCCGCATCTGGTGGCAGGTGACGTGACAAGTGGCAATCTGCAATGTGTGGCAGGCGACGTAGCAAGTGACAATCCGCAATGTGTGGCAGGTGACGTGGCAAGTGACAATCCGCAATGTATGGCAGGCTACGTGGCAAGTGACAATCCGCAATGTGTGGCAGGTGAAGTGGCAAGTGACAATCCGCAATGTGTGGCAGACTACGTGGCAAGTGGCAGCCCGCAATGTGTGGCAGGTTATATGGCACTCCGCATCTGGTGGCAGGTGACGTGGCAAGTGGCAATCCGCAATGTGTGGCAAGTGACAATCCGCAATGTGTGGCAGGTGACGTGGCAAGTGACAATCCGCAATGTGTGGCAGGCTACGTGGCAAGTGACAATCCGCAATGTGTGGCAGGGGACGTGGCAAGTGACAATCCACAATGTGTGGCAGGCTACGTGGCAAGTAGCAATTCGCATTTGGTGACAAGTGACGTGGCAAGTGGCAATCCGCAATGTGTGGCAGGTGACGTGGCAAGTAACAATCCGCATTTGGTGACAAGTGACGTGGCAAGTGACAATCCGCATTTGGTGGCAGGCGACATGGCGAAAGACACCCTCAGGGCTCCCATTGATTCTGCATTATGGTGAGTTGAACCATTTAATTTTATATTACAATTTATTAATAGAAATAATGTGCTTCAATCATCCTGACACCATAACAACCATGGTGCCGTAATGATTGAAGTGCCAATACCAGCCATTTCCCATATATATTGCCCCCAAAAAAACATATTTTACAGAAGTGCCCCTCCCGAGACTAGACTCTGGATCCGCCCCTGCATGGTGATCCCCAGGAGGTATGTCTATGACAGCCTGCGCCCAGAGAAAGTGGTTTGAATGAAGCTGGCTGTCATTCAACTCAAAAGAGCAATGTCCAGATATGCCTCCAGGACTTCTCCACAGCCTCTCTAATCTTCTGAAACTCCCTTCCCCGATCTCACAGTGGGACTCCGACAACTATAAATAACCAGATAGGAGTGTTAACCCTTCCAAACCGTATCTTAACCACTTGCCTACTGGGCACTTATACACAAATAGAGCTTTCTTTTGGTGGTATTTAATCACCACTATTTTTTTTGCTAAACAAATGAAAAGGACCAAACATTTTGAAAAAAAAAAATGTTTTTCTTAGTTTGTGCTTTTATGCCACAAACACTGCAGTGATTGTAGCGTAAAACAAAACCCTAGCATGCATTCACCCAATATAAATCTGCCTTCTTAAAATACAATTCCTCCCTCCATGCTGCCAAACAAACTTACTTTGTCATGTTCATTAATACCCTGTCCTCTAGTCCTCATGGTCTCTTCTGTACTTTTACCCCTCTATTTTCTCCACCATCTCTACCCAGTAACTGGCTCACTGCTCCTGAGATTGCCAATCACTTCAAAAACAAGATTGATACAGTTCGTAGGGACATCTGCACTGCACAGACATCTATCCTACTTAACATACCCTGTACAAAACCACTCCCAACACTTTCTTCTTTTGACCTTGCTACTACCTAAGAGGTTGCCAGGGTTTTCTTAGGAGCCCACCTTACCACCTTTCCCCTGGATTCTGTTCCCTCACAATTACTATGGTCTCCCTCTTCTTCTATCCTATGCTCCCACACTCACATCGTCAATCTCTCCCTCTCAACTGCCACTTCCCCTCCCCTCTAAAACATGCACCGATTATCCCTGTATTTAGCACCATCCATCTTTCCCTCCACTCTGACCAGTTTCCCAGTCCTGACCGCTGAAAAACATCCCCTGCTGGGGATGGTGTTCTTTGGGTGATGTGATGTGTTGGGTTTTCTCCAGATATAGCAATTTGTTTGATGGGCAAAAAGTTAAATTTTAGTCTCATCAGACCAGAGCACCTTCCTCCATACATTTTGGGAGTCTCCCACATACCTTTTTTCGCAAACTCAAAATGTGCCATTTTGTTTTTTGGTGAAATTAATGGCTTTCTTCTGGCCACTCTGCCATAAAGTCCAACTCTACAGAGTGTATGGCTTATTGTCGTCCTATGTACAGATGCTCCAGTCTCTGCTGTGGAACTCTGCAGTTCCTCCAGAGTTACCTTAGGTCTCTGTGCTGCCTCTCTGATTAATGCCCTCCTTGCCTGGTCCATGGGTTTTGATGTGTGGCCATCTCTTGGCAGGTTTGCTGTTATGCCATGTTCTTTCCATTTGGTTATGATAGACATGATGGTGCTTGTAGGGATCATCAAAGATTTGGATATTTTTTTATAACCTAACCCTGATTTGTACTTCTCAACAATATTGTCCCTTACTTGTTGGAGAGTTCCTTGGTCTTCATGGCAGTCACAACTACTACGGTCACCCTCTTCTTCTATCCTTCTTCTCCCTCACTTACATCGTCAACCTCTCCCTCTCAACTGTCACCCTCTCCTCCCCTCTAAAACATGCACTGATTAACCACATACCTAAAAAAAATGCCCTCACTGGACCCCACCAGCCTGAACAACTTAAGACCCATCTCCTTGCTCCTGTTTGCATCAAAACTTTTAAAATGCTTAATCTACATCCGTCTGAGCCCCTACCTCACTGACAATAACCTCCTTGACCCCTTACAGTCCAGCTCTCGCTTACTACACTCCATTAAACCTGCCCTACTGAAACTCACTAATGATCTACTAACTGCTAAAACCAATGGCCACTACTTCATAAGCTTACTACTACACCTCTCTGCAGCCTTTGATACTGTTGATCATCCCCTTCTCCTCAAAAAAACTACTCTCTTGGCCTTCAAGACTCTGCTCTCTCCTGGTTCTCCTCCTACCTTTCACAGCACTCCTCCAGTGTTACCTATAACTCTGTTTCCTCCTCTCCACTTCCTCTTCCTGTAGGGGTACCCCAAGATTCTGAATATCACCCAAACCGTTCTCTCTGCTCCTCCCATGACCTCCTGCTCTCTAGCTCCCTCCTCACATGCTCATCTCCAGGACTTCTCCAGAGCCTTTCCCATCCTCTGGAACTCACTACCCCAATCAGTCCGATTATCTTCTACTCTGTACAATTTTAGGCGATCCATGAAAACTCATCTCTTCAGGGAGGCCTATAATGCCTTCAGCTACCAACCAAATCTTCTACTTCCCTCATCAGTTTTATCCCTCACAGTTACTACCTTTTGTTTTACCATCCCCTCCCTATTAGATTGTAAGCTCACAGGAGCAGGGCCCTCCTAAACCTCTTGTATTGAATTTTATTGTTGCTGTATTGTTTCTCTTTATATTGTAAAATGTTGCACAAACTGTTGGCACGATATCAATCCTGTATAATAATAATAATAATAATCAGGACACTGAAGATCAGTTCAGATCTTCCCTTTCATACTAGCTGGTTATCGGCTCTCTCCTCTTCACACGCTGTAACATTCACAGAGTGCGCGAGTGCACGCCACAGCGGGAATGGTTGCGTCATAGCTACATAAATTCCAGTATAAAATATATATATATATATATATATATATATATATATATACATATATATACATGTAGCAGAATACATTTTGGCCTAACTGTATGAAGAAATTCGTTTTTTTTTTTTTATTGGATATGTTTTATAGCAGAAATTAGAAAATATCAAATTCTTTTCAAAGTTTTTGGTCTTTTTTTGTTCATATCGCAAAATATAAAAAGAAAAACCCAGTGGTGATCAAATACCACAAAAAGAAAGCTCTATTTGTGTGGAAAAAAAATTATAAAAATTTCCTTTAAATACAGTGTTGCATGACAGCGAAATTGCCAGTTACAGTAGCACAGTGCCGAATAGCAAAAAATAGCCCATTCACGAAGGGGATAAAACCTTCCGGTGGTCAAGTGGTCAAACAAAACGTTTTGGTTATACATACACTTTAAATATTACAAACTGGCAATGCACACACTTTAGCCTTGTATCAAAATGATAACTTATTTTATTTATGTAGGCTAACATTCACCTTTTCTGAAATAGATACAATCTAGAGCATGGATAACTCAAATTTCATCGTTTTTTATTAAAACAAATGTGAAAATATAGCTGGAAACATTTTTTTGTGTTTTTGTATTGTTTTGTGTTATTCAGTAGTCGGAACTTACTGACTATCAATGGAAAAGTTAGCTGCATCCCAGAGGACTTGTAACTTCTACAACCACTTATTATCTCGGAGGAAATGCCCTTATCACTATCAATCATTATTTCCTTCAGGTCGCAGCGAATTGATAGTATTTTTTTTAGCCCTCTGTGTAATTATATGTTAGTGTTTTACAAATAACCCAAGGTGGAAATGCTTCATGCTGCTTTAATGATGATGATTAGACAAGGAAGCATTGTAATAAAGGAGACTGAGAAGGCCTGTCACCCAGACCTTTCCAGCTATCGGGCAGTGAGGCAAGCCACACGTACGCTGCCTAAAAGAATGGTTCACGTTAGCATTTTGACTTCTTTATTTTGGTTCAGCCTTTGTTGAATTTAAATATGCAGAAATACAAGAATAGACCAAATTGTAACCATTGGCCCTATGCACCTCTTACCTTTCGATCTCTTCCTAAATCAAGAAAGATTCTTTAAACCTGTAAAGAAAAGAAAAAAGTGGGAAAAAATGGAAAGAGTTTTGTGGCAGGAGAGACATATAGCAGGCTGTGGGGTAAAGACTTACTGCTACAAGCAACGCTGTATCCTGGCCAAGGCCGACAAGGCCCAGGTCTAGGTAAGAATTTTGCAGGGGGGCAGCAAGTAAAGAGTCCCCGCTACACTCTTAGGCCGCGTACACACGGGCGGATTGTCTGCCCAACTAAGTTCGGCAGACAATCCGACAGACAGTCCGTTCAAAATTTGCATGAACGGACTTGACCACACACGATGAGCAGACAGTCCGCTGAAAGCGTGCGTGATGACGTGTACAGCACGTACGACGGGACTAGAAAAACGACGTCCTCCTATACACTGCAATGCAACCTTCGGCCGTGTAAACCCTTTCTGAGCATGCGCCATACTTAGTCCGTCCAACTTGCCTACACACGAGCGGACTGTCCGCTGAAACCAAGTTTGGACGGACAAAACCAAGTTTGAACGGACTGTCTTACGGAAATTCCGTAAGACTTTGTTCGTCAGACTGTCCGCTGAAAAAGTCCGCTGAAGCCCACACACGAGCGGATTGTCCGCTGAAACACTGTTCAGCGGACTAAGTTGGACAGACAATCCGCCCGTGTGTACGCGGCCTTAGTGTAGTGCCAGTCTTATGGGGTGGACTGGGCTGAGAGGCATATTAGTCTAGCGCCCGCATAAAGCGGCCGCACTGCTTCCGGTATGTGGGCGGCCGGAATTACGCAATTGTGGGTGGGGGGGGGGGCGCTTCTAATTTTGACTGTTCTATCATCCTGGACCACAAACCTTCCTCACTATGCTATATGTTTTCTGCTGCACCATTGGCATGGTTATATCTTCTTAGTCCTCTCCTTAAAATTATCAGAAATTTGTGCTTAAAGTAGAACTATAGGCAACACTTTTTTTTTTCATTTTGGATAGAATAAGGGAGGGTTATAGTTCCTGTCAGTTTATTTTTTACCATCCCTGTCCCATTGCAGAGATTTCCCTTTACTTCCTGCCCCCAGCCAAACAGGCAAATTAAGGGAATCCATTGCCCCCCCCCCCCCAGGCCCACAGAACTAGTGTCCCCACTCGAAAATTTCAGGGTGAGTCTTAAACAGCAAGGGGTGTGGCCTTGACAGGAAGGGGTGGGTCATATTTAAATTAGGGGGTGCACAAGTTTAGTCAGCCCTAGGGCAGCACAAAACCTAAATATACTACGGGCTACAAGCCTTGTTTTGATGACCGACTATGCCAGACTGGCATTGGTCAATAGACAACATCATTTTGTGTGATGTGGAAAGGTGGTGAATGAACCCCTTGCCTTCAGGCGATGAGAAAGAGCCACTCCCACATGATCTACTTTAATATGGAGGATCAAAGACCCACTTACTACCTTGTGTAGTAGACTTACTATTGCAGTTTCTAAAGCTGGCAGTAAAGTACTTTCTTGTTAATAGAGAGGTATAGCCTGCAGAGAGAGAGATCATTTTGCCCCTGTAAAAATCATTATTAGACCTCATCTGGAATATGCAGTTCAGTTTTTGCCACCAGTTCTCAAAAAGAATATTTGAGATCTGGAGAAAGTGCAGAGATGGGCAACTAAACTGGTAAGAGGCATAGAGAAGCTCAGCTATGAGGAATGAATAACTGAACTGAATTTATTTTCTCTTGAGAGGAGGTGGTTAAAGTGTTACTAAACCCAGGACCCTGCATTTACTATATCTGGTCTCCCACAGTACATAGAACATGGAAATGCAATTATTTTAGTACCTTTTCTCATCAGCTGTATATAGCAGTCTTGTGATTTATATCAGTGCCAGGCTATGCACTGGTTAAAGTTTTATAGGAGGAGTTTTTATTCTCATCTGACTGTCCTCTGAGGCTGCATGACTCCTGACTTTCTGTCTGGACAGTGCTGACTGGCACTGTGCTGATCACATGCACCCTACCAAGAAAAAATAAACAAAAAAACTCTCTAGCAATACACACCAAAGTAAGCATGTGTAGAGTGACTCCAAGGCTCTGTTCTATCAGCAGATGGATTGGGGACAGTGAACAATGCAGTGGATTAAACTTTATGGTTCCACAGTGAGTATAACAAGTATGCTATGCTACATATACAGGCTGATTTTACTGTTGTGGGTTTAGTAACACTTTAAAGAGGGATATGATCACCATGTATAAATACATAAGTGGTCCATATAGTGAACTATTCATTGAGTTATTCATTTTCAGGTCATTACAGAGGACCAGGGGGCTCTCTTTATGACTGGATGATTTTTTTTTACATATGTAAAGGCTTAACAAAAAAGACCCAGTTCTCAAGGTATGGTATAACCCCTCAGGATTTTAAAAGGCAGACCAGGTGATAAGGTAAAAAAACATAGTAGACTTTATTACATATAGACAACAGTAAAAATGCAATAGCAATGGAACAAAGTTTTTACTTTATGCATTTATACTGTATTACTGTATGTCTATTATGTAATAAAAGTCTTCTATATTTTTTACCTTATCACCTTGAGCACTAGGTCTTTTTCTGTTGTTTCAATTGGATTAGACAGACCAGGCATTTCAATACACACCTACCAATTCCTTCTCATTTTTTTTTATTTTTATGTAAAGGCTTATGACAAGAAAATCCACATGACTGCACACCGATGTGAGATCCATATGCCTTTATTCGCAAAAAAAAAAACATGAAGAACATGAAGAGTACTACATGTACAAGCAAGGGAGGAATGGCTTACATGTTTCGCACACAAATTGTGCTTTATCAAAGCCCCAATGTAAAGGCTTCTTCCAAGTAAGAGCTGAAAATGTAGAATAGACTCCCTCAAGAACTAGTTCTGGCCAGCTCAGTTGATTGTTTAAAAAAAATAGCTGGATGTGTTCCTAAATGTATGAAATGTAACTGGATACTAATATTGATAGGGAAGAACAGCAGGGGAAGTTGATCCAAGGAATGTCCAATTGCCTCCTACGGGGTCAAGAAGGAATTTTTCCCCCAGCTGGAGCAAATTCTATTATGTTTTATTGTTTTGTTTTGTGTTTGACTTTGTCTGGATCAACTGTGGGTTGAACTAGATGGACTTGTATCTTTTTCCAGCCTATGTAACTACTGTATGTAACTTGCGATGTGTGCATATAATGCAACCTCACTTTCAGGTTTTAAAAAAAGCTAATGATCACTCTAGGGCTATCTTTCTAACTTAAGGACCACTTCTCCTCAGCTATAATGCTGACTACTGGATGTTCCACTTGCAAAAGAGTTTTCAAATGTGGTAGCTTAAAGCAACAGCCCTAAAGGGATTCTGTGGCCCCTAAGGCCACATAGACAACTAAGCCAAGGTTATACACTTCATCACAAGAGAAGGGACAACCACACATTCTGGCTTGCAACAATGGAAGTCTATTAGCAAGCCAACTACCCATGTCCCCATCACAACCCATACACTTCATACCCCATAACACATGAATGTCTAGTGAGGGTCATTTGCAAATTGAAGTTTTCAACCAGAAGAGCTTCTTTATTGAATCATTAGTGTATTGGGGGAACTCTCTCTTAGTTTGCCAGGGAGCATCCCTACTCCTAGACGGGGTGGCCTCAGTCCATGATTCTTCTTATATGATGCTGCTGCCTTTTCTCCTTGTTCCCATCGGTGGCTTCTCTCCTATGGTGCAGTACATTGGGAATCCATAATGCACAGAGCACTGCAACTTTCACATGACCTGTTTCAGACATAAAATGCCTTTAAGAAAAGCTATCTTCCAGCAATTTTTTTTTTTTTTTTAGTCTTTAGTTATACTTAAAGTGTATGCTCTGAATGTAAACAAAGGACTGCAACATTGTGGGTTGCAAATTCCATCTGAAGAATATCCCAAGGATATTTACAATAATCCAAGTAAAATTCCTATCTGCCATGATGTGGTCTCTCTTTTCTTCCTATTATAATACGTTGATGAGTTAATCTTTCTTCACCGTATAGACCTTAAAATAAGGGAAACCAGGAACAATCTGAAATTCTCCATAAATCCAAAAAAGTGCACTTGAAATAGACTTAAAACATATAATTTTTCCTGGAGGTAAAAGCTGCCCTAGGCTACCTCTTTTCCTGGCCACATTCTGGGTCTCTGGTCTAATCATTTATGCTAAAATGGTGGATTAGCCAAAGTGAGATTGAATCCTGTCTACTGCCTTGGTTTTTGGTTACTTGATCACTAGCCTAAAGCTAGCATATCTTCCAGGAAGATATTACAGTCCGTATGTCACTTTTTATTTATTCATACCATCAAGTAAAAAAAAAAATAACTTTTAACAGTCAGAACCAGTCTATCTGAACAAAAATAATTTTATTATTAAACTACTTCTTAACCAAACAGCTATCAATAGAAATATGATTAATTTTGAACCTTAATTCTTCTGTTTTTTATGTTAGAGCATACATATAGGTTTTAAGCCATGTTATATCAGACATAACTGACTTTTGGTCACAGTTGCCAGCCTTCAAAAAAGGAACAAATAGGCCATAAAAAGCTCATAAAAAGTTCCAGGCGAAATAAGTTAATAATACTTACGGTATTGCTTTGTTCCAGTTTTCTGTACAATTTTATATGTTTTAATCTGATGCAAGATTTTATTTAAAGGTACGTGGCCAAAAAGAGTTGCACGTTAGGTCTTCCTGTCTTGTTAACAAATACACTTTTGACTTGGCCTATTGTGACCATCTACTGTTTTTTTTGCAAAATATAGTAGATAACCCAGGCTTCCTTCAATGCAAGAAATTCAAAGAAAAGTTGTATTTATGTTGTATTTATTCTTCAAAAAGCTGTATAAAAAAATTACATGTTGGAGATAACTATTAAAGTGGAACTAAATGCAAAACTTTTTATTTTATATGGGATAGATTAAGCGAGGGTTATAGCCAATGTCAGATATTTTTTGTTATCTGTGTCCCATTTGGGAGATTTCCTTCACTTCCTGTCCCATAGCTAAAACAGGCAGTGAGCAAAAGTCCTTCCAAAGTGAGGGAATCCCTGGTCGTCGTAAGACCACCAGAACTAGTATCCCCATTGAATGATTTCTCCTCTCTTACTGCTCTGGGGAAAACCCATTTTTTTTTCTACTTTTGATGATAATAGTAAATATGGCACATAAAGAGTTTGACATGATCTAATCCCTACTCTATCCAAAACTTAAAAAAAGTTTTTTCTTTAGTTATACTTTAAATAAGATCGTGCTCTTAAAAACCTGTAGTTTGTATTCTTTTACTTAAAAGAAAGTATCCCTTTAGATGAGAATTCTTTCTGCTGATACTTTGAGCCATCTGTGAGTTAGGTAGGAGCATTCACATCTCAAAAGGTGCCTTCTTTAATTTTTCTCCATACGAGCCCTGTGTCTACAGATGACTATGTCATTAAATAGAAGGGAATCAGTATTTGCGAATTGTCTTGATTTGAGTAAATATATAAAAGGAGCAAAGGTATTCTGCATGACCTATTCCTTTAAAGATGACATTACATGATTTTTTGTGCTATCTATTAAAAAAGACGGATGATGTTCTTTGACAAGATGAGCATTGAAGAACAGATAGCAATCCAGTTAAAGTAAACACTGACACACAGGAAGCAGAGCAGAGCTTGCCCTACTAATTAACTATGTCTTGAAGCCTAAAGCTAGACTCACACATTTAGATTTATTTAGTTTAGCCTGCAAACTGAACAAAAGAAAATCAATAGATAGCTCCATCCATGTTAAAAACATGTGCATGGAGGAATCTGCAATGCCAGCTGTTATATCGTGACAACTGCAGCACCCATGGTTGTCTAAATGCCCAATCAGTCACTGCAGCTGATAGGATGCAACTGTTTAGCAGGTAATTTTCCACCCGGCTCTACCAATTTTTAAATCAACTTTTGTCAAGCTGAAATCCTGCTGAACTGGACAAAATTTGAGCTGTGTATAGCTAGCGGTGCCAGTGTTTCTCAAATCCAGTCCTCAGGCCCCCCCAACAGGTCATGTTTTCAGGTTTTCCATTATTTTTCAGAGGTGATTTGATCAGTTTCACTGCCTTAGCAATTACCACAGCCGTTTCATCTGAGGGAAATCCTGAAAACATGACCTGTTGGGGGGTCCTGGGGACTGGATTTGAGAAACACTGAAGCCTAATACCTAATTTAGAAAATGGGTAAGAGTTAAAATGTCAGAATTTTTATTTCTATATGTGATCCCAATAGGGAGATTTTTCCTTGCTTCTGTCCTGTGATACCAATACAAGGAAGGGTGGAAACAGTTGCCATTTTTAGGAAAGTAAGGTACAGGCAGCAATAAAACAATAAAAATGCTCTTCCACTGAAATGTGTTTTTTGTATTTGTCTGTTTTCCTGTTAGATCGATTTTCTTATCTTATGTCATGACAGCAAGGGAGAATCTCCTCAATAAGGACACAAGCAAAAATAATAACCTAGTAGAGGTAAATATATAAATAGGTGCATAAAAAGGGCCATCAAGTACAGGGAATAAACCAAGTAGCTTACATTACACTTTTAGCACATTGACATATAAACCAGCTCTTGTGTGTCAGAAACCATTGAATCAGGCAGAGACAGCAGTACAGTTAAATCACACTTGTTTAATAATAAAAGTAAAAAGAACAAACGTAGTCAAAACATATCCAAAGTTCAGTAACTGGAATGGATAGTCAGGGATCAATGTAGTGGAACAGCAAGCAGGATCTGGAGCCAGAAGGGATGTCAGCAAAGCAAGTCTTGAACAGAATGGCAGGAGATAGTTTCTGTGATATGACCAAGGCAAAGGCAGAGCTCCTCTGGACAGGGTGGCTTAAGTAGGCAGGACTGATGAGCAGGATATCATCAACAGCTGAGTAACTGTGGAGAGACATGAGAGCAGCCAATTAGCCGACAGCTGAGCGGCCAACTCAGAGAAGGAAGGGCTGAGTTCAGCCCTGACGTGTAACCGTGTACATAGATGTGCATGCTTTTTATGCTATAAATTATTGAATGTGTTTGGTAGTAAAGTATAATTACTACTTGTTATGGCTATGTGTATACAGTAGATTTCCAAATATTATATAGTTCATTTTACATAGTTAGTTAATAGTTAGTCAGGTTGAAAAAAGACACAATCCATCTAGTTCAACCATTAAAAAAAAACAAAAAAACAATCCCATATACACAATCTTATACCCACAGTTGATCCAGAGGCAGGAGAAAAACCCCAGCAAAGTGGGGGAAATAATTCCTTCATGATCCCCCGAGAGACAATCGGACTTTACCTGGATCAACTTTACCTATACATTTTAGTACCCAGTTATATTTTGTACAATAAGGAAATAATCCAGGTCCAGGACTTTTTTAAAGCAATCTACTGAGCTGGCCAAAACCACCTCTGCAGGGAGTCTATTCCACATTTTCACAGCTCTTACTGTGAAGAAACTTTTCCTTATTTGGAGATGAAATCTTTTTTTCCTCTAGACGTAAAGAGTGCCCCCTTGTCCTCCTGTGATGACCTTA
This sequence comes from Lithobates pipiens, assembly GCF_037356315.1. Lineage (NCBI taxonomy): Eukaryota > Metazoa > Chordata > Amphibia > Anura > Ranidae > Lithobates > Lithobates pipiens. The sequence goes on along the minus strand of NW_027507758.1, from coordinate 533,724,391 downwards.
AAGTGAATAACTCAACACCAAGTTCACTATATGGACCACTTATGTATTTATACATGTTGATCATATCCCCCCTTAATCTCCTCTTCTCAAGAGTGAATAAATTCAGTTCCTCTAATCTCTCCCCATAGTTGAGCTCCTCCATGCCTCTTATCAGTTTGGTTGCCCTTCTCTGCACTTTCTCCAGTTCCCCAATATTCTTTTTTGAGAACTGATGCCCAAAACTGAACTGCATATTCCAGATGAGGTCTTACTAATCATTTGTATAGGGGCAAAATGATATCTCTCTCTCTCTCTCTGGAATCCATACCTCTCTTAATACAAGAAAATACTTTGTACTTGATATTTTCTATATTTTTATATTGCATTTGATAGTTTAGTATGGATACATAATATACATATTTACATTATCTGATATAGTATTCTATATGGTTCTTATTTATAACCCCGGTGAAGGGAACACAGTAATAGCCCTGAAATGCATTGGCTGTACAGCATTGCAAACATCATATATTTGTGATCAGGGTTGATCTGGCTGCTTTTTGTCCTTGAAGCTAGCCCCAGCCCCCCGTTTTACTCACCAGAGCCTGTTTGTTCCCTCGGCGGAGACGCGCTCTACCTCTCTGCACGGTGTTCTCGGCTCTTGATTGGATAGATTGATAGCAGGGCAGCCATTGGCTCCCGCTGCTGTCAATCAAATCCACTGACATGGGTGCTGGGGGGGGGGGGCAAAGTCCAGCATTCTGTGTCTATGCAAATGCTAGACTCGGGAGCATGCTCGCAAGGTAACCCCCCTGAGAGAGCTCTTCTCCCAGGGTGTTTACAGATGTGAGGAGGAGCTGTGAGAAACGCCGGGGGACCCCAGAAGATGATGACTGAGTCCACTCTGTGCGAACCAAACTGCACAGTGGAGGCAAGTATATGTTTGCTATTTAAAAAAAACAAATGTTTACAGTCACTTTAAGGTAAAAAAAACTGTCCCACTACCTGTATCGCACCCCCCCCCCCTCACCTTCTATTTATATCCAGCACTGTGTCTGTCTGCAGCAGTGCTGGTCTATGTTCCTCTCCCCACACGCACAGAGGCACCGGCAGGAGCCATTGGCTCCTGCTGCTTTCAATCACCTCTTGTGAGAAGGGAGTGAGGGGCGGGCTGAGCCACACTGTGTGTGTGTGTGTGTGTCTATAGATCCACACAGCCTGGATTGGCGGGAGCGAGCCCACATGTCTGCCCCCACAGCACATGGTTTGCTATGGTGATAGACACAGTAGAGGAGGAGCCAAGAGTGCTGGCGGGGAATCCCAGTAGAGGAAGTTTGGGGATGCTCTGTGCAATACCACTGCACAGAGTAGATAAGTATAACATATTTGTTATTTTACAAAAAAAAAAACATTCAAGCCTTTACAACTGCTTTAGGCTTAATTTTTAATTATGCACTAGCAGAATGACAGCTAAAATCTGACTATGGCTATGGTTTTAAATAATCATCTGCTCGACTCAACGTTTTCAAAATGTGAACTTTTTGAATTTGTGCACACAAGCATCCCCCTGGGTCAATAGTCCTATTATCCACAAGTGTTCTGTGTGTTCTGTGCATCCACATGCAGACAGTCCCATTCAAGTCTGTTGGCATTCAGTGGCTGCAGACACAGCTGCTGCTCCCAATTGGACATCTGTGCGGGTGTGGGTGCGTGTCCTTGAATGCAGACACGCACACCCACATGGATGTCAAATTGGGAGAAACAGCTGTGTTCCAATAGACATAAATGGGAGCCCTTTGCACAGATGTACACTTAAGTACACCTGCAGAAACAAGGCCTAAATCTTTAAAGTAGCAACACCTTTGCAAATGCTGGTAATGCTGATCATGGAGGGTCTTCCTGTCATTTTCAGTTATTGCTGTTATTGGATTTTGATGAGAACTGGCAAAGTTTAATATGCTTTAGCACCAGAGCAACTTGCAAATACTACGGATCACACTAGAAATTTTTGCTTCTACAGGAAATGTATTAAAATTTAGCGACTGTATGGTTATTTACTGATAGTTATGTTTTGCAGCATTGGTCAAGCTGACCAAAACTCTTACTCATTTACCTATCTTAAAAATGTTTTCAAGGGCATATTTATCTAATATGCTGCCCTGTTTTTGTCACACTTACCCCTAATGCAGGTGGCCAGACACTGTATTTGGCTTCTGTGTTCTTCACCTATATAAACCCCCTTTCCCATAAAGCAAGCAGGCCTACTAGTACTCAGTTGCCCCCAGGACTTATACAGAATTCTTTAGTGCCTGTCTACCATGCCAGGGCAGGCATGAACTGAGCAAAGCAAACAGGTACTTGCAGTTGGCAGACAGAGTGGTTCAATGACAATCTGGGTAAAAGGCAGGCAGAGTTCCAAGAACAGTCTGATATTCGATCCGAGGTCATACACAGGAAAATCCAATCTATCAGAGTAAGGTATCCAGTGTTGGTCATCTTACTTTAAAAAAGTAATTAGTTAAGTTACAAATTACTTCTCCCAAAAAGTAACGCGGTTTACTACATTGGAAAAGTAATTAATTACTCAGCAAAGTAACTGTGACTTTTTTTAAATATTCTATAGATGGAACTAGCGAAGGAAGTGAATGTCGCCGCCTCCATCGGCGAGATTGACACCTCACGAGCCCCGTCCCCTGGTATGGATTTAAAGGGGAACCCCTACGCCGAAAAAACAGTACCCCCAAAACACCCCCAAAGTCCATAGCAGACCCTTATCCGAGCACGCAGCCCGGCCGGTCAGGAAAGGGGGTGGGGACAAGCGCACGCCCCCCCCTCCTGAACCATACCAGGCCGCGTGCCCTCAACATGGGGGGTGCTTTGAGGAAGGGGGGCCCTGCTGCCCCCCCACCCCAAAGCACCTTGCCCCCATGTTGATGAGGACAAGGGCCTCTTCCCGACAACTATGGCCATTCGTTGTCGGGGTCTGCGGGCGAGGGCTTATCAGAATCTGGGAGCCCTCTTTAATAAGGGGGCCTCCAGATTCTGGCCCCCTGCCCTATGTGAATGAGTATGGGGTATGCTGTACCCCTGCCCATTCACCTGGGGAAAAAAGTGTTAATAAAAGAAACACAACACAGGTTTTTAAAGTACTTTATTAGACAGTTCCGGGGGTCTTCTTCAGACTTCGGGAGTCTTCTCACCGGGCTTCTCCACTATCTTATGCTCTTTTAATGCTAGCTCTTTTACTAGCGGAGGAGCCCGGCTTTCTCCTTCGTCGCCGCTGCCTTCCGGGGGTCTTCTTCCGACTTCGAGGGTCTTGTCCCGCTCTTCGCTTCTTCTGCCGGGCCTCTGCTATCTTCTTGCAGCTCTTTTACTAGTGTTGGCCCGGTCTTGTCGCTGTCGGCACTGCCTTCTTCTTCTTCTTTCCAATGTTGACACAACGCTCTCATTTTGGCTTGTCTGACTATCCTTTCTGGTTCCTGAACTCTGGCTATGTTGTGACTAGGTTTATTCTGTTTACCTTTTTTTATTATTATTAAACAAGTGAGATTTAGTGTATTTCTGCCTCCATCTGATTCATGGTTTCTGACACAGAGCTTCTAGGAATGTGGGTTCTTCTATACCTTTCACTGTTTCTTCTACACAGCAATACCCACCCAACCAGTCCTGAGGAAGCGAGCAAGTCTTGCAAAACACGTTGACTCCCCAGAATGGAATTAATATGAACATTGATGAACATTGATTCAAACTTTCAATACTCTTCTATACCTTTCACTGTTTCTTCTACACAGCAATACCCACCCAACCAGTTCTGAGGAAGCGAGCAAGTCTTGCAAAACATGCTGGCTCCCCGGAATGGAATTAATATGAACATTGATTCAAACTTTCAATACTATTTACTGTTTATGACGGCCTTTGGTGTAAATGTATACTGAACTGAATTTCCATTTCTGGGTTAAAGCGGGGTTCCACCCTAAAGTGGAACCTCCGCTGATCGGATCCCTCCCCCCCTCTGGTGTCACAATTGGCACCTTTCAGGGGGGAGGGGGGTGGAGATACCTGTCAAAGACAGGTATTTACACCCACTTCCGGGCATAGACTCCCGTGGGAGTCTACGCCATTTCCTGTCCTGCCGCGCTGTCTGCTGGGACACACACGGGTCTCAGAGACAGCACGGAGAATTCCTATTGCGCTGCGCGACTTGCGCATGCGCAGTAGGGAACCGGGAAGTGAAGCCGATTCGCTTCACTTCCTGATTCCCTCACCTAGAATGGTGGCGGCAGCAGCCGAGGGCCGAGCGATCGATCGGCCTCGGCTGCCGGCATCGCTGGAACCCGGGACAGGTGAGTGTCCATTTATTAAAAGTCAGCAGCTGTAGTATTTATAGCTGCTGGCTTTTAATATTTTTTTTTTGGTGGAATCCCTCTTTAAGGTATTGTTGGTATTAGTTGCCATGTATACTAGAGGGTGTTGCTTTATTTTATGTCTTAATTTTTACCTTTTGGATGAATAAAATATATACTTTTTAATCAATAGCCTCATGTTGTGCCGATACATTTTTTTGCTAGCAGGTTTCCTATTATCTTTATATGTAGTAATTTGGATGTGGCATGGCGGAAGTCGCTTTTGTCTATAGTTCTAATTGTGGACGCTTATAAAAATATCTTCAGCACAGGGCATTGTACTGCAGGACATTTATCTACAGATGGTGGGCAGGAAGAAGGTAAGCCTCTTTCACACCTAAAATAATGGCAGACGAAATAATGTTTCTGTGGAAAACCTAAATAAAGAAAGGATCAGGCTGTGTTTTTTTTTCTTTTTCATTCCACCTACTGTTTTGTATGCAAATTGGCTTTTGCATAATTCTGTACCTTCTTTAACGAATGATTGCATGCGGTTATTTTCAGATGTGCACAGACCATTTGATATAATTGCCCTCTAAGCTTATAGAAGCCATTTAAGGATTATTAGACTAACTAGCGATTACTATGCTAGCACATTCCAATACATCATTACAAGTCATTAGGAAGCCATTTTGTGACCTTCCAATTTACCTCACAGAGCTTTATCAATCAATCAGGAGTGAGTCGGCATGTTTTTCTCTCAACACCAATGTTCTCAGAGTCCCAAAAGAAGGAAACTTGAGGTGGCTCTTCAATGGCGCAACACGCATGAATGGAATTGCCCCACCAAATCAAGGCCTAGTCGACAGCTTTGATTCATTACCTCTCTCTTTGTTTGCAGATATGCTATTTGGAGGAAGGAATGCCCCGCCATCATTGCATGTTTGTTCTACCAGGCAGCACCATTTCATAAACCATCTTGGAACTTCCACAAGCTGGAGATAGGGCTTTCACTGCTGAACGAAATTTTTCTTCCACCTGACTGTGAGAAAAAAGAAATACAGAGAAGTTTATCTTGGCAGAGCATCACTCTATTAAAAAGATTAAATGTATCCTGTTCACTAGCTTCTGTAGCGTTTGCCTGAGGCTCAGTACAGTAGTCCAGATGTTGATGGTTGCAGTGAGCTAAATGGCAGTGTTTTAACTCGGAAATACCTGTACCTTATCCAGCAGTTCTTTGTAAGGAGAACAACTGGGGAGAAAAAAAAACATTATTACTGTGAGAGAGAATAAAAAACAAAAAAAAAACTCAATCCCATTTATTTGTAACATCTATGTAAACACTAATTTGAGAGCAGTGTAAACTAAATAAAACACTCAATTACACACCTAATTATTACTGTGCTAGCATCTCGGAGGTGCAATCAAAGCACAAGTACTGAGTTTTGTAATAAAATGGGAATGGTAGTCATTTTACAATGCAAATCTTAAGCCTAGTATACACCATTTGTTTTTTTGTTTTTCACTCAAACCAATAGGTTAAAGTAAAAAAAAAACTGACAGCTCCGGTCAGAGCCGCTGCGCTAAAAATACGACGGTCCCCCGCCAGAACACTCTGCTCAGCCATTGGCTGAGAGTGCTGATCGGGAGCTGGAGCTAGTTTTCCAGCAGGCATGTCTAACAGAAGCCAGTCAGACTGGCTGCCATACACACGGGCCAAATGAACCGGCCGGTGTCGCCCCACATTTGGCCCGTGTGTACTAGGCTTCAAAGAATTGTTCAATGTAGAGTTTACTATTTTAACCACTTTCAGACCGGACCAATTTGCTGGTCAAAGACCAGACCACTTTTTGCGATTCGGCACTGCGTCGCTTTAACTGACAATTGTGCGGTCGTGCGACGTGGCTCCCAAACAAAATTGACGTCCTTTGGTTTTTATTTTTTGCGCTATAAACAAAAATAGAGCGACAATTTTGAAAAAAACGCATTATTTTTTACTTTTTGTTATAATAAATATCCCCCAAAAATATATAAAAAAATTTTTTTCCCCTCAGTTTAGGCCGATGCGTATTCTTCTACATATTTTTGGTAAAAAAAATCGCAATAAGCGATTATTGATTGGTTTGCGCAAAAGTTATAGCGTTTATAAAATAGGGATAGTTTTATAGCATTTTTATTAATAATTTTTTATTATTTTTTTTTTTACTAGTAATGGCGGCGATCAGCGATTTTTATTGTGACTGCGACATGTGGGGGACCCATCGGACATTTTTGACACATTTTTGGGACCATTGTCATTTATACAGTAATCACTGCTATATAAATGCAGTGATTCCTGTGTAAATAACACTGGCAGTGAACGGGTTAACCAGTGGGTGGCAGTGTAGGGGTTAAGTGTTCCTAGGGGTGTGTTACTAACTGTGGGGGGGTTGGGCTTTCATTTAGTGAACACTGATCGCTGCTCCAATCACATGGAGCAGAGATCAGCGTCACTAGTTGCTAGGCAGAATGGAGAAATGCTGTTTACAACGGCATTTCTTCATTTGCCCGCGGCGATCGAGTCTGCGGGTCCCGCGACCGGACTCACGGGGGTCCCGACCAGCGCGGGAGCGCGCCGCCGGCGGCGCGCTCCCGATAGCAGGGTGGCAAATTTAAAGGGACGTCGTCGTGCGCTGGTCAGCAAGTGGTTAAGGAATAAAATTAAACTTCAGTCCAAATTTTTAACAAGAAGAAATGTTTATTTGATCTTTACAGTACAAGCGATACATATACACATTTGTTCACAGAAGTATATTACATAGGTTGTCACAGGTCAAAGAAGCTGTACATTAAGGCAGGTGGAAAGTGCATCAGACTGTTAAGCTATAGTACATGAGGATATAGGTTGGAGGTGTTAGATCTGAGCAGAACTAAATAAGGAGGTCCTGGGGGGGGGGGGGGGGGGGGGGGGTCATAGGACGACAGGTTATGGGGAGGAGGAGAAAAAGAGGGGGTGAGGCATGAAGGGAGTGGGGGGGGATGGGAACAAAGGAGGGACCTCATATATTGTATCAAGTTCACTCAGTTCAGACAGTAATTAGACAATCAAGAGAGCCTAGCAGTGGAGCCTTTTTTTTGGGGGGGGGGGGCAGGACCAGCAGTGAGGTTTTAGTAATCGCCAGTTCTGTACCCCAGGCATCTATCAATCCAGACCAAATTTTATCAAATTTGCAAGGGCAGGTTCAATTGGCGTAAGTGAGCTTATACAGCGGCAGCATCGAGTTCAGTGTCAGGCGCCATGAGGACACCCTGGGAGGAGCAACATCCTTCCAGTGCAGGACTATCTCTCTACGGGCATAAAAAGCATAACTCAGAAACAGTCTAGTATATTTGCTCCTTATTCTGGAATCAAAAACATACAGCAGCATCAATTTGGGATCTACTTCCAACTCCAGGGAGGTAGTTCAACCAAGGGTATCAGCTATCTCTGACCAGTAGTCTCCCAGGCGGGGGCATGACCATATCATATGAAAGAATGGGGCGGAGTATTGGTCACATCTGGGGCAGGCCACCGGTTTGTTAGGATTCATAATTATTAGTCGTTTAGGAGTATAGTAGGCTCTGTGGAGGAACTTGACCTGCAGGAATCGGTCTCTTGCCCAGATCATGTTGATGACAAAGGAGGATGCACATACAAGTGAAAGTAAAGGGAGGAGAGGGGTTTATCTATGGTCTTGGTAGTAAGTAGGCCCTCTACAGAGTCTGACTTCAGTATGAGCTGCACTGGGAATTGCCTTCTATATGCATGGCGAAGTTGGTAATATCGAAACAGCATCCATCCCGGCAGGGAGTAAACGTTTTTAAGATCAGAGATGGTCCTGAGCTTACCCCCCGTGACTATATGTTTCAACTTAACTATACCCTTCTTTTCCCAAATTTGGGGGTCCAGAACTGTATTCATATGTGGTAACTTGGGATTGCCCCAAAGAGGGATGTGAGGAGAGAACATTTCAGGGGAGCTAAAACGCACCCTGGCCTTATTCCATATATTAATGGTTGTGCGCATCAGCTCCATAATGCCAGGGTGGGATCTCGACCCCCTGAACACCACATTGCTAAGGGAGGAATATGAACCCATTATGGCTGCCTCCAGGGTCACTGCCGGGTTGTCATGTGGTTGGGAGAACCACTATCTGACCGTCACCATGACGGCTGCCCAGAAGTAGATCTGAAAGTCTGGGAAGGATAGGCCACCCTGGGTGACGGGCAACGGAAGGGGGGTAATGGCCAGCCATGGGGGTCTTCCGTTCCAGACAAAGGAAGAGATTATATTTTTTATTTTGGTGAAGAACAAGGCTGGGAGGATCAGCGAGGCTTTCCAAAAAGATATAGGAATTTGGGGAGATAGACCATTTAATTAGATTAACCCTACCTACTGGTGATAAGGGAAGGGTTCTCCAGGCTACACACTTCTGTGAAAAGTTTTTTAGTAATGGTTGAAAGTTCAACTCGTAGTAGGAGGATAGTGGAGTCACAATCCTTACCCCCAGGTATTTTAATTAAGATGTCCAGTTTAAGGGGGTACTTGCTGGCGGGTGATGTTCTGAGGCGTTTAGTGAAAAAAGAATTGTTTTCACCTAATTGACTTTAATGCCCAAAAAAGAGCCAAATTCGTCTATTATTTGGAGTGCTGGTGGGAGGGAGGAGATGTCTTGAAGAAAGAGGACGGTATCATCGGCATATAAGGATATTTTATCTATTATTACGTCTTCTTGGATTCCCTTCACTAAGAAGGCAGATCTGATGCGAGCTGCCATGGGTTCCATGGCTAACGCGAATAGTCCAGGGGATAACTGGCATCCTTGTCTAGTACCTCTAGACAGGGGAAATGGCATGGACAGTGTGTTATTTATTCATATGCGGACCATGGTATAGCATTTGAACCCAGCTGATAAAGCGTGGACCAAACCTGAATTTACGCCCAGAGATAGCGCCACTCACCCGAGTCAAAGGCTTTCTCAGCATCTAGAGAAGCGACTACCTCCGGGCCGTCTCCCCCCGCTCTGGAGAGATGTGTCAAGAGACGTCGGATGTTTATATCTGTCCCTCTGCCAGGCATAAATCTGGACTGGTCTGCGTGGACCAACACCGTAATCACAGTGTTCAGTCGGCAGGCCAGCACCTTGGCCATTAGCTTGGCATCCACATTAAGGAGGGAAATTGGGCAGTACAAGGAACATTGTTCGGGGGGTTTTCCGGGTTTAAGGATGACCCTTATAACTGCCTCAGCCCTCGTCGGGGGCAATAGCTCCCCCTCCATGGCTTTTTGCAGTGCTGATTTAAATGACGGCAGTATTTCCTCTGCATAGGTTTTAAAGAATTTGGCAGGTATTCCGTCTGGGCCTGGTGTTTTGCTATTTTGTAGGGAAGCCACTGCTTTCTGTAACTCCTCCAGCTGAATGAGGCCATCTAAAGCTTCTCTAAACTTGGATGTCAGGCAGGGGAGCTCCACCCCGTCGAGATATGTTGTCAGCTCTTCGTCTGTGCACCTCATTCGAGAGCCATATAGGTCTCGATAGAATGAAGCAAATCTGTCATTCATGGATGAGGGATCTGTCAGGGTCGTGCCATCCGAATCGCATATGTTGGAGTTCATCACCGGGGAGGAGCTCTCCCTCCCCAACCATGCCAGCATACTACCAGTCTTTTCCCCGTGTTCAAAGATTCTTTGGGATTGGTGTAAAAATTTAGTTTTGGTGGCTGATGTTCGTATCAGGGGAACATCCCTCAATGCTGCCTGGAAGTTAGAGTATGCCCTTGGAGTCCAAATTCGCCCCTTTTTAACAAATTAAACCACCAAGCTCCTCATTTAACTCCCTTGTTATCGCTCACCTTGACTATTGCAACTCCCTTCTCATTGGCCTGCCTCACTGCGCTGCGCTACATCACCAATCTTGTTGCTAAATATCTCCCAAATCATCCTCTCCACTCTTCTCAAGACCTCCTACTCTCAAGCTCTCTTGTCTCCTCCGCCCATGCTCGCCTCCAGGATTTCTCCAGAGCCTCTCCCATCCTCTGGAACTTGCTACCCCCACCTATCAGGCTATCCCCTACTCTTGCTACCTTCAGGCGATCCCTGAAAACTCATCTCTTCAGGAAAGCCTTTCACGTCTCTAACTAATCTTTTACCACTTCCATCATTCCCCACAGTTACAACCTTTTGTACCACCTGCCCCACCCTATTAGATTGTAAGCTCTTTTCCTCTTGTATTTTATTATATTATAACTTTATTGTCTCCCTTTTATATTACAAAGCACTGCGTAAACTGTTGGCGCTATATAAATCCTGTATAATAATAATAATAATAATAATTTTAACTACATACCATAATAAAATTGTGAGATTTTTTCTATCTGGAGTTTAGGTTCACTTTAGAGTTTTTTTATGTATTGTAGTAATATGTATACTTGTGTTCAACACTGTATCAAATCCATTTTTTATATTAAAAAAAGTAATGATTTTACATATGACCCAGAGCATATTCTGCACATTGTGCAGACTTTTGCAAAATTTCAGCTCTGAAGATTTGTCTGAATCGTTGTTGCATTGTTTTGCATGAAAGAACAAAAGACGCGGATACAATGAATAGCTTGAAGATACTGCTCACATTAAAGAACTTTATGATGGTACACAATTTGTGTGTATGTGTGCAGCTGATATGCTTAAGTGATTAACTCATAGAAAAAGCTTTCAAAGTAGCCATAGTGCATTTTTACACTTTTTTTCTTTTTTTACTCCTGAGCAAAAACTTTGCTGAATTTGTATAATCTTATCTCAAATTCAGTATCTTGTTACTTTGCTTGTCCTTGAAATAGAGGTGGCCAGCTGCTTAGGACAATGTTTGTACTGTGATTATAGGGTAAAGAGGACTAAACAGACAGATTTTTTTGGAGTTTTTAGGGAGATTTCTTTTAATTTTTAACCATACAGAATAAAGGAAATAGTAGCTTCAGAGAAGTTAATACCTTTCATAATGGTAAAACAGAAACCTGTCAGACTTTACTGTGTTTAAAGTAAACCATTAGTGATAACCTAAGGTTCAGGCCAAAACCACAGGCAAATCAGCTACATCCCAGGAACTCCCCTGCCCCATAATAACACAGGGCCGGAGATGCTGATGACATCATTGATCTAATATGACTACATAGCCATATTTGGACGATGTAATTAACCAAATATGACCATGTCGCCATTATTAATATTATTATTAGTATACAGGATTTATATAGCGCCAACAGTTTGTGCAGCGCCTTAACAACATGAAGGAAGACAGTACAGTTACAATACAGTTCAGTGTAGGAGGAATCAGAGGGTCTTGAGCTTACAATCTAACAGGAAGGGTCAAATGATACAAAAGTTAATAACTGTGGGGATGAGCTGATGGAGATAGTGTAAATAAAGTTGTTAGGAGGAGGCAGGATAGTCTTCTTTGAAGAGAAGCGTTTTTCAGGGATCGCTTAAATGTAGACAGAGCAGGAACGAACAGGACAGATTGGAGTAGGGAGTTCCATAAGATGAGAGAGGCTCAAGAGAAGTCCTGGAGGCAAGCACGGGAGGAGGTAACAAGTGACCTAGAGAGCAGGAGGTCTTGGGAGAAACAAAGAGAATGATCAGACACTAAACGGTTGGTAAGCAGGGGCGGACTGACAACTCATGGGGCCCCTGGACAATCGGAGATTATGGGGTCCCCAGGCAATAGGAGATTATAGGGCCACACAGTATACACACACACACATACAGTATACACAGACAGACACACAGTATACACACAGAATACACATGCACACACTGAAAAGGTGCTGGAGAGGCGGGGCAGCTATAATCTTGGGATTTAAAAAAAACATAGATTTTTACATACTGTCTCTGGTTTTATTGTGGCTGGCAACCCTGATGGGGCCCCCTAGTGGCACTGCCCGAGGGCCCCAATGGTCAGTCCACCCCTGTTGGTAAGGTGGATAAGTCTGGCAGCAGCCAGCAGCATTCATGATGGACTGAAGAGGGGATAGTCTACAGTATGTAAAGAAAATCCAATGAGGAGGAAGTTGCAGTATTCAAGGCGAGAGATGCCCAAAGAGTGAATTAGAAGCTTTGTGGTGTCATTGGGCATATTTGTGGAGATGTTGTGGTGGTTGAGGTTGCAAGCTTTGGACAGTGATTGGATGTGGGGCTTAAAGGAGGGTTCAGAGTCCGGGACTACACCTAGCACCCTGGCATGGGGGACAGGTTGATGGTTGGGCCATTGATCTTGATGGAGAAGTCAGGGAAATATTATGAGCTCAGTTTTAGATAGATTGAGTGTGAGGAAGTAGGGTGACATCCAGAATGATATGTCTTTTAGGAGATTATTGATGTGAGCTGGCCATATTAGGTCGGTGATGTCCCCAGCATCCCTTCCATTTTGTTTTCTTTGGCTGCAGGGCAGGGCATTTCCTGGCCGCAGCTGATTGGTCTGGTGGCTTGCTATCATGTGACAGGTTCCCACAGGTTTGGGTCCAGATGGGTTCAGACTGAGTCTTAGCTCTTCACTACTAGTCATACAAAGCTCAAATTTTGGCTGCTTCTTGCAGAAATTCAAGCCTTGAGTGGCCCAGTCAGAGCCCCTTGGTTCAACAAAAATATGATAAAAAAATTGTGGAACTGGATGGAAAATGATCAGCCTTAGCCCTTGTACACACGGTCGGAGAATCCGTCGGAATGTGTCCTATCGGACCGTTTTGTCAGATAATCCGACTGTGTGTGGTATGCATCGGACTGTTTCCGTCGGACCAAATTTTCCAACGTGCTGTAAATATTTTCCAACAAACTGGTCCAGTCGGACATACTCCGATCATGTGTAGAGAATTTCGATCGGACCAAGTGCCACGCATGCTCAGATCAAATTCCTACATCAAAGCTATTGACTACTAGCCTGAACGTAGTCCCATCGTAACGAAATAACGTCATCATGTTCTGAACGATCGGATTTTCCGACAAATTTGTCAGACCGTGTGTATGCAACAGTTTCGGACAAGATCCGTCGGAAAAAATCAGACGGACACAATCCGACGGATTTGGTTGTCGGAATCTCCGACCGCGTGTACAAGGGCTAACAGTGACTGCTTCCTATCTGATTCAATCACTGTTCGGCTATTTAGGTAACCATGGGTGTCACGGTTGCATGAATACAATATCGGGCAGAGGAGATTCTTCCATCCATAATGGTTAGCATGAATGGAGGAACTGATGGGTAGCCTAATCATTTTTGTTGTAGACTGGACTGTCTGCAGATGGGAGGAAAGAGTGTTGGGCAGCCCAATCTGTCTGTGTCTGGCCAACTTAAAGCACACAACTAAATTCTCCAATATAAATCTTTACATGAGCGACTCTTTACCAGTTATGAACAATTATCAAATAACATTTGCCAGATACGTAGTTAGCTGCCTAGATTTTTTCATTTTTCTTTGCAATGCAATTTGCTTTCTAGCTTTCAGTTATTGGGGAGATCGCCCCTGATTTCCTGACAGAATAGGAAGTGATGGTAATCGCTACAGTAGGGACACAGACAAATAAACACATTTTTAGCAGTGTCAGAAAGACTTAAAGTGCTTCTAAAGCCTGTAAATATTTTACCTTAATGCATTTCCTGTATAATCACTTGAGTCCTAACTTGATCCAGCGCTGTTCCCGTCTGCAGCGGCTTTCTCTTCTCTCTCTGGTCATAGAGGCAGCAGTGGGTGCCATTGGCTCTTGCTTCTTTCAATCAAATTCGGAGAGCAATGCTGAGCAGCGCTGTGTGTGTGTGTCAATAGACGCACACAGCCCAGCTCGGGACTGAGCCCGCAGGTGTGCCTCCATAGCTAACGGCTTGCTATGGAGGCACACAAAGAAGAGGAGGAGCCAAGAGCGCTAGCAGGGGACCGCAGAAGAGGAGGTTCAGTGCCCCACTGTGCAAAACCATTGCACAGAGCAGGTTAACCACTTCAATACAGGGCATTTTCACCCCCTTCCTGCTCTGGCCAATTTTTAGTTTTCAGCGCTGTAACATTTTGAATGACCATTGCTTGATCATGCAACACTGTACCCAAATGAATGATTTTTATAATTTTTTCCCCCACAAATAGAGCTTTCTTTTGGTGGTATTTCATCACCTCTGCGTTTTTGTTTCTTTTTGCACTTTAACCACTTGCCGACCAGCGCACGACGATGTACGTCGACAGAATGGCACGGGCAGGCAAATGGGCGTACATGTACGTCCCTTTAAATTTGCCGCCCTGCCATCGGGAGCGCGCCACCGGCGGCACGCTCCCGCGCTGGTCGGGACCCCCGTGAGTCGATCGCCCCGGGCATCCCCGCGATCGTCTCACGGAGCGGCCAAATGAAGAAATGCCGTTGTAAACAGCATTTCTTCATTCTGCCTAGCAACTAGTGACGCTGATCTCTGCTCCATGTGATTGGAGCAGAGATCAGTGTTCACTAAATGAAAGCCCAACCCCCCCACAGTTAGTAACACACCCCTAGAAACACTTAACCCCTACACTGCCACCCACTGGTTAACCCCTTCACTGCCAGTGTCATTTACACAGGAATCACTGCATTTGTATAGCATGATTACTGTATAAATGACAATGGTCCCAAAAATGTGTCAAAAATGTCCGATGGGTCCCCCACAATGTCGCAGTCACAATAAAAATCGCTGATCGCCGCCATTACTAGTAAAAAAAAATAATAAAAAATTATTAATAAAAATGCTATAAAACTATCCCTATTTTGTAAACGCTATAACTTTTGCGCAAACCAATCAATAATCGCTTATTGCGATTTTTTTACCAAAAATATGTAGAAGAATACATATCGGCCTAAACTGAGGGAAAAAAATGTTTTTTATATACTTTTGGGGGATATTTATTATAACAAAAAGTAAAAAATAATGCGTTTTTTTCAAAATTGTCGCTCTATTTTTGTTTATAGCGCAAAAAATAAAAACCGCAGGGGTGATCAAATACCACCAAAAGAAAGCTCTATTTGTAGGAAAAAAAGGACATCAATTTTGTTTGGGAGCCACGTCACACGACCGCGCAATTGTCAGTTAAAGCGACGCAGTGCCGAATCGCAAAAAGTGGTCTGGTCTTTGACCAGCAAATTGGTCCGGTCTGAAAGTGGTTAAACAAAAGAAGAGTGACAATTTTGAAAAAAAGCACAATAATTTTTACTTTTTGCTATAATAAATATCCCAAAAAAAACTAATTAATTCCTCAGTTTAGGCCGATATCTATTCTACATATTGGTGGTAAAAAAAAAATCGTAAATAAGTGTATATTGATTGGTTTGCGCAAAAGTTATAGTGCCTACAAAATAGGGGATAGATTTATGGCATTTTAATTGTTATTATTTTTTTTTACAAGTAATGGCGACGATCTGCGATTTTTATCGTGACTTTGACATTATTTTGGGACCATTTGACATTTATACAGCGATCAGTGCTATAAATATTCACTGATTACTGTAGAAATGTCACTGGCAGGGTAGGGGTTAACACTAGGGGGCGATCAACGGGTTAAATGTGTTACCTAGGAAGTTATTCTAACTGTGGGGGGAGGGTACTGACTGGAGAGGAGACTGATAGGTGTTCCTATATACTAGGAACACACGATCTGTCTCCTCTCCCCTGACAGGATGTAGATCTGTGTGTTTATACACATAGATTCATGTTCCTGCTCTGTAACGAGCAATCGTGAGTTGCCGGCGGACATCGCGGCCACCGGGCACACACATCGGCTCCTCAGTGACACGGTGGCATCCTATACCACCAGGACGCCGAGGATATCATATCCCATCTGTGGACATCATATGACAATGGGCGGGTAGGGAAGTGGTTGATATAACATGTTTGTTATTTTAATAATAATATAAAAAAAAACGTACAAACACTTTGACATTTCTGACAATGTTTTTATTGCTGTCTGTTCCTTCCTGTCCTGGTGATGCCCACACCCCCTACTGGTATGGGTGACACAGGGGCAGGAAGTGAAGGAAAATCTAACCAGTGGGGTCACAGACAGAAATAAAACCCTAAGGCCGCGTACACACGCAGGGACTGTCTGCCGAAACTAAGTTCGTCAAACAGTCCGCTCAAACTTTTGAATGAACGAACACGCCCACACACGGCACTTTTTGAGCGGACAAATTCGGCAAACTTTGTTCGTCGTACTAAGTCCGCGCAACTTTTGAAATGAACGGACTCGCCCACACACGAGGCAACAGTCCACTCATTTCGAGCGCGTGTGCAGGTAGGCGGGGCCCGCGACGGAGACGTCGCGGGCTCCGCCGCCTGGAATGTACTTAAAGGGGAACCCCAACGCCGAAAAAAAATCGGCGTGGGGGTCCCCCCAAAGTCCACAACAGACCCTTGTCCGAGCACGCTACCCGGCCGGCCAGGAAAGGGGGGCGAGTGAGCGCGCCCCCCCTCCCGAGCCGTACCAGGCCGCGTGCCCTCAACATGGGGGGTGCCTTGGGGAAGGGGGCCGCGCGGCCCCCCCACCCCAAAGCACCTTGTCCCCATGTTGATGAGGACAAGGGCCTCTTCCCGACAACCCTGGCCGTTGGTTGTCGGGGTCTGCGGGCGGGGGGCTTATCGGAATCCGGGAGCCCCCTTTAATAAGGGGGCCCCCGGATACCGGCCCCCCACCCTATGTGAATGAGTATGGGGTACAATGTACCCCTACCCATTCACCTGTAAAATAAAAGTACCCAAAAAAAAACACAACACACGAGATAAAATATTTTATTGCACAGCTCCGGGAGTCTTCCGTCTTCGGGGGTCTTCTCGCCGGACTCCTCCGCTATCTTCTTGTAGCTCTTTTGCTAGCGGAGGAGTCCGGCTTTCTTCCTCCCCGCCGCCGGCCTCTTCTCCCGACTTCGGGGGTCTTGTCCCCCTCTTCGGTTCTTCTTATAGCTCTTTTGCAGGCGGTGGCCCGGTCTTCTGTCGCCGCTGTCGCCTTCCGGTCGCCTTCCGTTCTTCTTCTTGTTCTTCTTCTTCTTCTTCTCCAGGAGATGTTGACACGTCGCTCTCTCCGGCCGGAATGCCAGAGCCGCGCTGTGCGGCCACTTATATAGTGACAATGGGGCGGTGTCACATGGTATATGTCACATGGGTTGGTCACATGGGTTGATGTCACATGGGGACTATGACATCGTAAGGGGGCGGGGTCACCATGTGACCAACCCATGTGACATATACCATGTGACACCGCCCCATTGTCACTATATAAGTGGCCGCACAGCGCGGCTCTGGCATTCCGGCCGGAGAGAGCGACGTGTCAACATCTCCTGGAGAAGAAGAAGAAGAAGAACAAGAAGAAGAACGGAAGGCGACCGGAAGGCGACAGCGGTGACAGAAGACCGGGCCACCGTCTGCAAAAGAGCTATAAGAAGGCGCGGTGGCCCGGCAGAAGAACCGAAGAGGGGGACAAGACCCCCGAAGTCGGGAGAAGAGGCCGGCGGCGGGGAGGAAGAAAGCCGGACTCCTCCGCTAGCAAAAGAGCTACAAGAAGATAGCGGAGGAGTCCGGCGAGAAGACCCCCGAAGACGGAAGACCCCCGGAGCTGTGCAATAAAATATTTTATCTCGTGTGTTGTGTTTTTTTTTTGGGTACTTTTATTTTACAGGTGAATGGGTAGGGGTACATTGTACCCCATACTCATTCACATAGGGTGGGGGGCCGGTATCCGGGGGCCCCCTTATTAAAGGGGGCTCCCGGATTCCGATAAGCCCCCCGCCCGCATACCCCGACAACCAACGGCCAGGGTTGTCGGGAAGAGGCCCTTGTCCTCATCAACATGGGGACAAGGTGCTTTGGGGTGGGGGGGGCGCGCGGCCCCCCCTTCCCCAAGGCACCCCCCCATGTTGAGGGCACGCGGCCTGGTACGGCTCGGGAGGGGGGGCACGCTCGCTCGCCCCCCCTTCCTGGCCGGCCGGGTAGCGTGCTCGGACAAGGGTCTGTTGTGGACTTTGGGGGGACCCCCACGCCGATTTTTTTCGGCGTTGGGGTTCCCCTTTAAGTCCATACCAGGCGGCGGGGCCCGCGACGTCTCCCTCGCGGGCCCCGCCTACCTGGAGACGCGCTCGAAATGAGCAGACTTTCCTCCGAGCGGGAACAGTTTGCTCATTTCGAAAGTGGCCTACACACGGGCGGACTGTCCGCTCAAACCAAGTTTCAGCGGACAGTTTTTCGGAATTTCCGAAAAACTTTGTTCGTCAAACTGTCCGCTGAAACTGTCCACTGAAGCCCCACACACGAGCGGACTGTCCGCTGAAACACTGTTCAGCGGACAAAGTTGAGCGAACAGTCCGCCCGTGTGTACGCGGCCTAACAGATTTTTTTCTTTTAATCTCTTTACCATTCTATCCACAATGAAAAAAAACAGTGTTGGTATTAGACTTAAAGAGTTCACTGAGAGCAGTCAAATCCTGCCAACATGTCTATGGTATTCACTTGCACAAACTAAAAAATAGTTTGGAAAAGTCAACCCCAGGGACACAAGACCTCCCAGCAAACCGACTAGCTCTGTAATGTAGATATCTGACCTATGGTGCAGCATGGTTTATGTTGGATTCTGTATAATCCCAGTCTTATCTCTGCTTCCCAATCTGCTCCTGCTGTGTCTATCTAAATAGTTACAATGATGACATGTATCATTTGTCATTGTCTTCATAGATAACAGGGGGTTCTGTCCTTTTAACTCCTAGGGCAGCAAAAGGCACAAGGCTTGTCATAGACCCTGGTCATCAGTACCATTCACCCAGAGGATTGAGGAAAGCCAATTGTGTGTACATTTCCAACGTCAAATTAGACACCATTACAGACATACCCCACTTTTAAGTACACAATGGGGTTTATTTACTAAAGCTGGAAAGTGCAAAATCAGGCTAATTTCTGCATAGAAACCAATGAGTTTCCAGGTATTATTACCAAAGCTTAACTGAACAAGCTGTTAGAAGCTCATTGGTTTCTATACAGAAGTGAGTCTGATTTTGCACTTTTCAGCTTTAGTAAATAAACCCCATTGTGTACTTAAAAGTGGGGTATGCCTGAATATGGTTTCAAATTATGCTGAAATCGGTAAATGCACTTTGTCTCCTTTCCTGGCAATGGGAGAGAATCACATTTGTAGTCCAGCACCCAAAATGCTTATATACCAGGAGCCAGGTAGCCAATGCTACTTAAATATAACAACTGGTGCCCAACGTTTCAGGTTTTCTCTAGTTCTTGTGAATGGAATTGGTTCATGAAATGGACAGACTGGCTCTTGAATTCTATATTAATTTGCACACCCATGTTATATACTGGATATTTGCGCCTGTGTCCACTCCTTCCACCACATCAAGCTGACATACAGTACAGCCTACACAGAGGTAGGCAACAGACTACATCACATGTAGGAGATGGTAAACCCAATCACTCAAATCTCATTTATTCATTTATATCATTATTAATATTTTACAAATAATTATTTATATTTTTTTAAATCTGCAGCTTTAATTAAAACATCTGATTCTGCCTTGAAGGCCTTGTTCAGACACTTCCTATTATATACAATATAACACTCTGTTCTTATACGCCAAGTGCCCTCTTGCAGTGTCACCCTGTCACACGTGTTTCCAGTGGAGACTATAAGTTGGCATGTGAATGGTCGTTTAGCAGACATGTTCCTGGTGTTTGCCTTAAATAGCCCCACAGGAAGAAAAAACTGTGTCAAAACGTGACGCAATTGCAGATAAACCACAGCTGCGGCACCCAAGCAGCAATGGAAGGAAGGGGAAAAGGCCGGCGTGATAGGCTGATGAGAGGAGAGCTGTTTAAGGCAAACGCCAGGAGCCCAGGGGATGTCTGCTCCATTTTTGTCTCTAGGGTTCAGGGAATCATGTTTCTGGTCCAATGGTGGATTGCTCCTATGTGGGATCAGGATCGTTGGTGGTGTTGAGATTTCAGCTCATCACACCTTTCTTTGGAAATTTTGTAAGTTGTCTTTTTTCATCGTATGTATGGTCATATATATCTGTGCGCCTATATAAATGCACATGTTTTTATATATGATGGATCTTTCACCTAATTAATTGTATTTTTTTATATATATATATATATATATATATATATCTTTTAGGTCCCGTAAACCCTTTTCTTGCCCAGATTTTTCTCCCTATCTGGGGGGTTTGAGACATATTCGGTGGAGCATTTTTAAACATCCTCGTAGAGTTTTTTACTCTTGTGCCCCTTGTTTGCGGTGAAATAGCTTCTGACCTTGCCAAGTTGTGTGCCTGGGGTGGGGATTGTCTTCGTCCTGGATCAATAGGTGGATATATGAGTATTTGTGTAGGGGCGTTTCTGTATACCCCTATATATACATACATATATGTTCAAATAAATATTTTTCTATGTTCTTTTGTATTGAGTTTACATTTTGTGTTTTTAGAGAGTGGCTTCCTTGAGGAAGAATTTATATGCACTATTCGAAACGCATCGGAATTTTTCAACTACCTACTTTGTAGAATCATATTACATCCTATGTCTCCTTATTGATTAGTAGTTGGAAATTGCCGCTCTCTTATTGCTTACTATATGTGCAAATTGTATTTTTTTTTATGATTGCTTGTATAAATTGTATAACTATTATCATTTTTTGTATTAATAAATAATTTACTTTTTCTATATATATTTGAAATTTTCTTCATATTGCCTTTAAAATCCCATTATTGGAGGCACTCAATTTTTTACATATGTCAAGGGATGATGGCAATTACATTCCGTTCCACATGAGTCTAAATTAACTTATAGATTTACTAAAGCCAAGTGGACCATGCACTCTGCAAGTGCAGTTGCACTCATTTTCCCCAGAGTTTAGTAAATGTGGTAGAGCTCTGCTGATTTTTATCATCCAATCATGTTCAAGCAAAAATGCACCTAATAGGGTATTCTTTATAAAGTGTTTTTTACATTTTACCCAAAGCTCAGTGAATCTGGCAAAGCTTCACGTTGTACAGAACACCCAATCAGGTGCAAGGAAAATAAAAAAATAAACATATTTTTTGCTTGCACATGATTAGATGATGGAAATCAGCAGAGTTTTACGACAGCTACTAAACTGGGGGAAATTAGTGCAACTGCACTTGCAGAATGCACAGTCCATTTGCCTTTAGTAAATCCACTCCTATGATACTATGCCGCCTGATCAAGAAATATAAATGAAAATAGGAACCTGCAACTTTCTTCTTTAATGTGGGACACTCATTTAGAGCTGGTTCACACTTGTGCGATGCCAGAAATTGCATGTGATTCGCACCACATTGCTGTGCTGATCGCTTAGTTTTGTGAACTGATTGCGGAGTGTCGTTAACTTACCATTAACCCTGCAATCAGTTCGCATGAACAAGTTTGCAATTTAGATGTGGTGTGAATTTGCACCACATCTAGTGTAAACCGACCCTTATGCAAACTCTAACCTGAAATTGGAAAGTTGAGCCTCAGGCTTCCCTCTATTGCAACTTCATATTGGTGTTTGAAGACACCTATTTCACAGATAGACCATTAGAGAGGTGAAGATAAAGTGAGATAGGAAGGGGCAGGCCTAGGCTTAAAGCTGAAATCAGGGCAATTTTTTCCCCCACTGCATAGGTTAACTGCTTGTTTTTGTCTAGATAGAGATATAGAAATACCTAATCCTCTGATCCTCCCAGTGCAAGACCGACCCCTTTGGTTCTTGCCCGCCCACGCGCGTGGTCCAGGGATCTTGTGCAGTTGAATTTGCCAGGAACAGTCCACCGCTGGATTTTGGGAAGCACTGTTTTCCAGAGCATTGAAGGATGCGGTGAGTATAGGCTCTGTGTTCATCCCTAGACAAAACACGCCATTAAATCATGCAGCGTGAACACGGCCCCACTGCATGGGGAAAAAAAGAATGGCCGGAGTTGGGCTTTAGCTTTTTCAGCTGAATTTAGTGTGCGCTATGATTTCTTTCCCAGAGTGTCCAGGAAGAAAGTTGCAGGATTGCAGTCGTACCTGAGGCTGCTCACATTATTTATACTCCTGGTTTATGGCTATTTCTCACCTTTTCCACTTTTGTTTCATTTTCTCATTTTTCAACAGAAGAAAAGTGCATGGACATGAGACAATAAGCTATTTTCTAATTCGTTCTGTGCTTCCCTGTGCTGTTCATTCAAGTGGATTAAATTCGATTTTCAAGCACAAATAGTGAGAATGAGCAGTATAGAATTAAGGCAGTTTTATTTTAAGGGCTACATGATCTTAATAAACTATTTTTTTCTAAGACAACCCAGTTTTTAAAGTTAATGCATTGATCAATCTTTGTAGGGTTTTACAATGCCCAGATAGAATTTGCACAGTGCGCATTCCTGTATTTCCATTTAAAGTGGTTGTAAACGTCAGACATGAAATATGAACAAAGCATATCCCTCTATAGTGTGTCCTTGTCTCATTTAACCTATTCCTGCCAGCCATATGCATATATGAGGCCTCTCCGCAGGTGGGCTTTAACTCTGAGAGGCTGTATATATGCGTCCCTATCCAAACACATCTCTGAGAAGACGCGCTCCCAGCACAGTAACCGGTGGGGACCGGAAAGCTCCCGATGCATACTTGCCTTTTTACAACCAATCACATCAGTCACATGACCCGAATGCCCGCCTCCTGACGTCTAGAAAATCTTTTAGGGCTGGGAGGCGGTGGCGGGAAAGGATTAAGAGCACTGTATGTCTGCTGCTTCCTTCCTCTGCTATCGGTATGAGTCACTCCTGACAAGTTTTCCTGACACCAAGAAAAAAAGACAAGGTAGGGGGCTCCAGTGGATTGACAGCCTAAGCTCTGTTCCTGTGTACAGGAGGTGTGTCTCTTCCCTCCAATCAGCTATCAGAGCTCTCCTCATTGATCTCTCCAGAGTGTAACTTCAGTTCTCCGCCCCTTTTTTTCAGAACTCTCAGACAAGCATTATAAATTCAGCAATTTGAACAGATGTAGAGAAGAGAAGACTGCAGATAAACTGGTATAACGTATATAGGAGGATGTGTTTCCTCTTTGTGTATCGCCTGAGGCCAGTCACTTCACTGGGTATATGTGAGGGTTTACAACCACTTTAATCTAATGTAGCTAAGCCTACGTACAAAATAAGCACTTGATGATTGTGTTAGTTCTCGAATAACTTTTACTTTGTATACCATTGGGACAGGGTCCCCCTTCCATCTGATTTCTTGGCTGCAGAACTGAGATATTGTTTGTGTGCCTAAGGCCTGTTTTTTTAATTACCCCAATTGTAACGTATTGTGGAATACACATGTGCTCTATAGTATCGGCTTTAAAGTATGAAATACTTTAAGGCAACAGCTGAACTGCTTCATTCCTGATGAAGGATGGGTATTTAGAGACGATCCTTTTCTTTTCATGTTAGCTATGAATAATAAATGGATGACAGTTTGAAACACATCAGTCTGTCAGTTATTATTACTTTTTTTTTTTTTTTTAATACTGTATAGCTCAACAGACATTTTGAGCAGTTTGGTGTGGGTTTGCTTATGAGGGGAAAAAAGCCATAGGCATAATGGTCATTGCCAAGTCTAGCTGAAAGATCTGATAGTGATCATCACGCAGAAACGTATTGCAAACGGTCCAACAGGGACGCAAGTTCCTTGATGTATCCAAACCTAAATATAAAACGGTAATATATTGAATTTACAGTCCTTGTGTTTGACTTTTCTTTCACCTGGTAATCCCACCAGTAGCACACATTGCTTTAGGTGAGCATGCCCAAGTAAAGTACTGTCCCTAGGGAGGAGCAACTTTGTTACCCTACCAGAGGAAGTATTTTAGGAATACCGAACACCTCCCTCTGTCCTCATCCATAGTTCACAAAGAGAACTGGGAACAATGCTAACCAATACCACATACCTCCCAACATTTTGAGATGGGAATGAGGGACACCTACTAACAAACGTTTGTAGGCAAAGGACACACCCCTTGCCACACCCCCTTAACCTCCCTGGCTGTATGATTATGTCCCATTTTTGCATCTCAAAGCGGTACAATTATTTTGCATAGAAATGTGCCATTTTATATTGTAGGCCTGTACTTCTTAGCAATAACACACTTAAATCTGTCCAAACAAGAGTCTAGTAGACATCCCGGGTATGATACATTTTGAAACACAAAATCCTAAATTATAATATAATAAATAACTATAAATAATAATAAAAAATAATATAATAATAATAAAATGAATTTACCCACGATTCACTATCGCTCACTTGTGCAAGTGTTCTAATTTACTATTCCTGTTTTCTAGCTGGTCTAAAACCCCTTTTGACGTAAAGGGACACTTTTTGGTTGCCATGGATAATCTCAAGTTTCCAGGCAGAAAGAACTGTATTTATAATATAAAACTTTATGCAAGGCACTGGACAAACCACTAGGGACAAAAGGGCAAAAGGGATGTGAAATGATTTCATACAGTAATGAATTTGTATGAATTTTCTATTTTTTGAATTTGCCGCCGGGCTCAACCCCGATCCGTCGCAATGCTGGCAGGGAACGAAGCCTGGCATACAGAGCATCGGGCAGAGGACACAGCCCACAGACACAGCGGGGGGACATCACAGGATCCTGGGGACAAGGTAAGTACACTACACCAGGATCCTGCAAGTAATCCCGAGTGTGGCTCGGGGATACTGCTAATGGTACTGAAATTTAACCCAGAGCCACACTCGGGAAAACCGACAGGGAGGCTAAAGGAGAATTAACCAAAAAAAAGGTGAATTAAATCCAGAAGGGCTTTTTTTACCACTACCATTCCTTTATATTGGCTTTTAAAATGTACAAATGCAGCAATTTAGAAATTGGATGAAAGATTTAGCAATGGGAAACACCTTTTGAAAAGGCATTTTATATACAACTATATGGATCAGACCAAAATGAGGGACAGATGAGGGGGGAAGAGGAACAGAGGGACATTGCTCCAAATCAGGGACAGTCCCTCAAAATCAGGGACAGTTGGGAGCTATGATACCAGTCAACACAAGCAGACAGCACAGGTATCTTTTTCATTTGTCAAACAGATGTAACAAAATGTATTCAAAAGAATATTCAATAGACCAAGGGGGAGCAAATAAGTTGGTTAATTTTTAGGTAGTATATATACTTTCTGGATGGCTGACTACAGAGGACTGCTTGGAGAAGTGTTGGTTTTGCTTTGCTCTGCACTGGGATGATGATGGCATGTAGTTTGAAAACAGAATTTCCATTGGTTACAAGGTGTGCAGTTCGGCTTAATTTTTAAAATAATTGCAATATAACCATTTTTTCATTGTTAAACCCTAAACTATTTTTTTGGTTTTAGATAGCATGTGGATGGGTTAGATCTCCTGTGAGATTTTTAGCGCAATTTATTTTCCTCTTGGGGAGATTTGCCCTTCTATTTCTCCTGGTGACCATTGTCACCAAGACAGAAAGTTATGGGAAAAAAACAAAATTTTACAGTTGTCACTGGAACAGCGAAGACAAATTTTCCAGTGACTACTCTCTAAGATGAAATGTATTGTTCATTTTGGAGAGATGTCTCTAAGGCGGAGAGATATCTCCAAGGTGAAAGGGAATAGCTCTAGCAGAACACAAAAAGCATCTAAAAAAAATGATAGGCATTCTAACACATTCCCACCTTATTCAAAGTTGTCTAAAGGCGCTGTTTTTGTTTTATGTCAATGTAGTGTAGAATATGTGGGCACTGTGGCAGCAATTCTTCACTTGTAATTCTCACACCAGTAAGCCCTTTTGATAGGATGAATGTCAGAGCTAGATACCTGGGCACTGCATGTGTGTCTTCTTCCAGCACTTATGTGTTCCCTTTCTAAAGAATTAAATGGAATGCCACGGGGAACTCAAGTGGTTTGATTAATTGCATACCTGTTACCCATACATTCCTGTGTTGTTACTATAAAAACAGTCATTACGCGCAACACCTTAAGTTTTCCATTTAATTTTTGTTCTCTTAATTGTAAAGTTATTCCATACCTGTGTTGTGAGAAAGTTTTTTATGCATAACTTACTTGTGTATTTTAACTTAATTCCAGCTGATTTCTTTTCAGGCTGTCTAGGTACAAAAATAACATTCAGTGGTAACTCAGAATGTCCTGTCATATTCCAAAAAGAATTACACAGCAATAACTGATCCAACAATTTATCGCTTTACATCCCTAGTAACTAACTATATAGTAAATTCTCTGCATTTTGGGACTTTTAAGGTGCCAGTTTAAAATTGTAAAACAACATTGAAAGTTTCAATCAATTGAGTCACAGTACCTTAAAATCATTTTTTTAAATAATTATAAAATACATAATATACGCAGCCTCAATATCTATTATGTGGTTAACTAACATATTGGCTTGATCTCGGTGGGTTTCCTCATTGTGGGTGATTCTAGTGTTGAGATCCCAATTATTTTGTCATCATTGTGGATGCCACTTATTTGCTCTCCACCCAGGGGGATAGTTTGGTGAAGTGGAGATCTCTGGCCCTTGATACATTATTCAATCCATTTTTCAATTACACAATTCTTTTTGTGATATAGTCCTCAAAAATACCTGATGAAGTGGGCCCTGGAAATCTACAAAACGTGTTGTAATCACCCGGACGATACCACATGACCAACATAGACAATATTGATACCAGTGTAAGCGAAAGGGGGTTATTTACTAGAACTGGAAAGTGAAAAATCTGGTGCAACTCTGCATAGAAACCAATCAGTTTCCAGGTTTTATTGACACAGCTTGATTGAACAAGTTGAAGTTTAAAGCTGATTGGCTACCATGCACAGCTGCCCCAGGTTCTGAATGCACCAGTTTTAGTAAATTTACCCCAAAGTGTCTGCTTTAGGAAAAATGTGTATGGTCCATGGGTATGGGTTATTTAAGGCAAAGGTGAAGGAAAACAATTTTTTTAATAGATGATGGTTTTGCCTTTTCGTCACATAGAGCACCAAAATAGCCTTGAGGAGGCTGACCGTGCATGTATTTTATAATAATTTATAAAAAGTGATTTTAAAATACTGTGAATAAACTGATTGAAAGTTTAGATGATATTGTTTTATACTTATGCTTTATCATTTACGTTCATTTTTTTCCTCATTAATGTACACACAGCACCCCATAAAACACAGAATTGTTGACATTTTTGCAGATTTATTAAAAAAGAAAAAAAAACTAAAATATCACATGGTCCTAAGTATTCAGACCCTTTGCTCAGTATTTAGTAGAAGAACCCCTTTGATCTAATACAGCCATGAGTCTTTTTGGGAAAGATGCAACAAGTTTTTCACACCTGAATTTGGGGATCCTCTGCTATTCCTCCCTGCAGATCCTCTCCAGTTCTGTCAGGTTGGATGGTAAACATTGGTGGACAGCCATTTTTAGGTCTCCTCAGAGATGCTCAATTGGTTTTAAGCCAAGGCTCTTGCTGGGCCATTCAAGAACAGTCACAGAGTTATTGTGAAGCCACTCCTTCGTTATTTTAGCTGTGTGCTTAGGGTCATTGTCTTAGAAGGTAAACCTTCGGCCCAGTCTGAGGTCCTGAGCACTTTGGAGAAGCTTTTTGTCCAGGATATCCCTGTACTTGGCCGCATTCATCTTTCCCTCTTGCAACCAGTCGTCCTGTCCCTGCACCTGAAAAACACCCCCACAGTATGATGCTGCCATCACCATGCTTCACTGTTGGGACTGTATTGGACAGGTGATGAGCAGTGCCTGGTTTTCTCCACACATACCGCTTAGAATTAAGGCCAAAAAGTTCTATCTTGGTCTCATCAGACCAGAGAATCTTTTTTCTCACCATCTTGGAGTCCTTCAGGTGTTTTTTTTTAGCAAACTCCATGCAGGCTTTCATGTGTCTTGCACTGAGGAGAGGCTTAAGTTGGGCCACTCTGCCATAAAGCCCCGACTGGTGGAGGGCTGCAATGATGGTTGACTTTCTACAACTTTCTCCCATCTCCCGACTGCATCTCTGGAGCTCAGCCACAGTGATCTTTGGGTTCTTCTTTACCTCTCTCACCAAGGCTCTTCTCCCTCGATAGCTCAGTTTGGCCAGACGGCCAGCTCTAGGAAGGGTTCTGGTCATCCCAAACGTCTTCCATTTAAGGATTATGGAGGCCACTGTGCTCTTAGGTACCTTAAGTGCAGCTGAAATGTTTTTGTAACCTTGGCCAGATCTGTGCCTTGCCACAATTCTGTTTATGAGCTCTTCAGGCAATTCCTTTGACCTCATGATTCTCATTTGCTCTGCCATGCACTGTGCGCTTTAAGGTCTTATATAGACAGGTGTCTATATAATATTATTTCAGTTTTTCTTTTTTAATAAATCTGCAAAAATGTCAAAATTCTGTGTTTTTCTGTCAATATGGGGTACTGTGTGTACATAAATGAGGAAAAAATAAACTTAAATGATTTTAGCAAATGGCTGCAATATAACAGAGTGAAACATTTAAGGTGGTTTGAATACTTTCCATCCCCACTGTATATATATTAAAACATATTTTTATTATTTAAATATAGGTAAACCCGTTGACTTTGAATTTGTGTAATATTTAGCATTGCAATGTAATTTCAAAACTAATTTTCAATCATTTCAAACTGAAGCTTTATTTAAAATAATACTTGATGATCCTGCCATAAAGCTCCTTGTTCAGGAACCTCTGGTCCTAGGTTGACAACTCTTTGGGGTTGATTTACTAAAACTGGAGAGTGCAAAATCGGGTGCAGCTCTGCAAAGAAACCAATCAGCTTCCAGGTTTTTTTGTCAAAGCTTAAAGTGGGAGTAAACTCCCATGTATGATTTTTACTTATAGGCAAGCCTTTCATAAGACTTACCTATAGCCTATAGGCACACTAAATATCTCCTAAACATGCATCGTCTAGGAGATATTTACTTTAGATGCAACCAGTGACATCACCAGCCCATGCATTCTGAAGGAATGGCATACCCCTGCCGTTCCTTTAGAGCCATGCTGTAAACAGCTACTTCCACGTGCATGCCTGGAAATGACATCATTACCGACTCGGCCATTCATATTGCCCAAGCCTGTGAACCTGGGAGAAAGACCAGGTGGAGATGGAAGTGCCTTCATCGGTGACAGCGCACCACTGAAGGACTTAGTTTTCAGGCAAGTATGTCATAATGTGCTAGTATGCAATGCGCTTTTGATGCAGTTTCCTACCGCTTTAATTGAACAAGCTGAAGTTAGAAGCTGATTGGCTATCATGCACAGCTACATCAGATTTTGCACTCTTCAGTTTTAGTAAATCAACCCTTCTGTCTCCCAATTGGGTTTCTATGTTGTCACACTGTGCTTCTGATAGAGCCTACATGTGGCCATTTTAACACACATTACACAGTTATGGTCCGCTCTTGTCATCATCAGGAAACCCATGCATGAGAAATACTAGCGTCTATGTATGTAGACAGAAGGTGGCTGCAAAGAGGTGGCAGCACTAAGATACAACCAAAAAGTTTAAAAGGTAAAAAAAAAAATAGGCGGTGCCTATGATGCACAGTGTTTATCAAACTAATGTCATTCAAGACAGGGTTGGTAGAGCAGCACAGAAAAACCTGGATAAAGTCATGTGGAAATGGTTTCTTAGCTTTGACGTTGGTCACACCCTTTAGTCTTTAGCTTTATCAACATTTTTAGCTGCTCAGAACATCAGTGGCAGTGCTTCCAACGCTATCCCAGTACTCTGATGATATCAAGCATTCATAAAGGTGTTGAGGAACACTAAAATCTCCCTATGAAAATATACTATAAGTATTGGGACACCTGCCTTTACAGGCACATGAACTTTAAAGCCATCCTAGTCTTAGCCCGTAGGGTTCAATATTGAGTTGGCCTACCCTTTGCAGCTATAACAGCTTCAAGTCTTCTGGGAAGGCTGTCCACAAGGTTTATAAGTGTGTCTTTAAGAATGTTTGACCATTCTTCTAGAGTCGCATTTGTGAGGTCAGGCACTGATGTGGACGAGAAAACCTGTCTCGCAGTCTCCACTCAGTTCATTCCAAAGGTGTTTTATCAGGTTGATGTCAGAACTCTGTGCAGGCCATGGACCTTGCTTTGTGTACTGGTGCGCAGTCATGTTGGAACAGGACAGGGGATATCCCCAAACTGTTCCCACAAAGTTGAGACCAAATTGTCCAAAATGTCTTGGTATGCTGACATCTTAAGAATTCCCTTCACTGGAACTAAGGGGCTAATCCCAACCCCTGAAAAACAACCCCACACCATAATCCCCTCTCCACCAAATGGTCCTTGACCTCACAAATGCACTTCTGGAAGAATAGTAAAACATTCCTACAGACACACTCCTAAACCTTGTGGACAGCCTTCCCAGAAGAGTGGAAGCTGGTATAGCTGCAAAGGGTGGGCCAACTCAATATTGAACCCTATGGACTAAGACTGGGATGCCATTAGAGATAATGTGGCAGGCATCCCAATACTTTTGACAATATCGTGTATGTTGTGTCCACCTTTCCTATTCTCCAACTTTTAAGTCTATTTTGTCTGATACAAAATGTCAGGCATGCTTCACTTGAGGCTTCTGGCGTGTGTTGTAGCATAGCTGGTGTTGAATGTGGACATGTGTACTGCATGTGGGAGAAACTGGATAATCTATGCAGCATTCCTACAGAAAATGATTAGTAATGACATAAGGTAATACTTGTTATTTTACAGATAATGCAGATAGACATTGATCATACATCACGGCTTCTGTAGGTAACAAAAAGCCAGAGGTTCTATATGTTGGATTCCTCATACATGTGTTTATAATAAAGGGATAGGGTGTGGTTAAAGATTTATTATACATATTCTTTAGCGGGGGAATCTGGGGATAACAAAATAAAAATCTATTTATCGCAAATGGAATATACCAGATAAGACACTGTTAAAACATTAAAACATAATTGTAGCCTAAATTAAAAAAGAAAACAGAAAAATAAGCACAAGAGAACTTAAATTAAGGAGGGTGTTCCCACCCTTTGCCCTCAGCTTCTCAATTCATAGAAGCCATGCTACAGCTTTTATTAATGAAACACGATCAATGAATGGAGGTGGCAGACCTATCAATCATCTACCCATCTTCCATTCATAACTCATGTATCATTCATAGAAGCTATAGTACGGCTTCTATGAATAGAGGAGCTGGGAGGAAAGGGCAGGCATAGCCAGATTCTCTTGATGAGTGCCTGTAATGCCACGTACACGCGACCGGACTTTCCGGCAAAAAAGGTCAGACGGAATCATTCTGTCGGATATTAAGATAGTGTGTGGGCTTCATCTGACTTTTTTCTTCAAAAATTCCAATGGACCTAGAAATAGAACATTTTTTCAAATCTGTCTGATGGAATCAATTTCTATTGGGAAAACCGTTTGTCTTTATGCTGGTCCGACGGACCAAATACGAAGCAAGGGCAGCTATTGGCTACTGGTTATTGAACTTCATTTTCTAGTCCCGTCGTACATCATCACGTTCAAAATGAACAGACTTTGGTCCGTTCGTGTGTGGGCAAGTCGGTTAAGTCGGAAATCTGGTTGTGTGTACGCGGCATAACAGTCCCTTAGTTGTATTAACCCCTGCCGCACTGGAAGATTGTAGGAAGGGGGCATCAATGGAGGAGAATTTCAACTAAATGAGGAGGCACCTGAACAATCCTACTGATTGTAAGTTATGTCACTTGTGATGATGATTTTTGTGCTTTCTATTTTGGCTGCTGCTAACCTTTAATATTGTTACACTATTACCATTGGTGTGTCATCTTACTCCTCTCCTGTTGTACAGCTGGTACCTCTTGCATGCAGCTTATGGAGGTGTCATCATCTCAGAGAGCTTCATGATGGCTCCAAGCAGAAAAAAGACGGACTATCAGTTACACCTCCCACAAGACACTCATCAACATAGGACACATGACCTGTGCCCTAGCATAGGTCACATGATCAGAATATTATTTGACCAGTTGCTCTGCTTTAGAGCAATCTTTATTTGTTTGTATTTGCTTGTAAAGTAGAATGTGCAATGCACATAGTTTTAAGTGCTGTCTTTAATGCCCTAGGATCCCTGTAAGGCAGGGGTCTCAAACTGGCAGCCCTCCAGCTGTTGCAAAACTACAAGTCCCATCATGCCTCAGCCCATGGGAGTCATGCTTGTAACTGTCAGCCTTGCAATGCCTCATGGAACTTGTAGTTTAGCAACAGCTGGAGGGCCGCCAGTTTGAGACCCCTGCTGTAAGGTATGGTGCTTTGATATGCAATTTTCAGCTTTCTTAAAAAAAAAAATCAACGGATGGCATGCTGTTTAATGCCAGTCTTCAATAGGGAGCTGTAGAAAGGGGAAGGCCAGTTCTCAACTTTCTCACAGAAGATTGAGATTTGCATATTAGACCTGGGATTTGGGGGTCCCAGGGAACTGTGACGTTTTTTTCAATGTAACCCTCCATTTATAATGTACACTGACTATATATACACTGTATATTGCATATCATCGGAGTGATGAAATGAAAAGCAAAACTATGTTTGAGAAAGTTCAGTTCCAATCAAATACAAGTATGTCAGGAAAATATACAGCCATGAAAGAACCCAGCTTTATTACTCTGAAGCTCTCTTTTTTGTAATAACAGACTGCTGTGCCACTAAAGGAACAAAAAGTCAGAAATTGAGTTCAGGCAGTATATTGTGTTTTTCCTTGAGGACTCAAGCTTTAATTGAATAAGTTGGAACATCATGGCAGAGACCGGCTGAACAGATCTTGATAATATCTCGGTCACTAAGTTTAGAAAACAGCTGCCACATTTGTTGTAAATTACAAGATACATTAAGTTGTTGTTGCCAAAGATATTTTCCTCCAGATTAATAGAACATTTTAGCCAGAACATTTACTACAACAAACAAAATGTCTAACTGAGAAGTATTTAGACCTCATTTACACAGGGCATATCAATGCGTACCCCGTGTGAGGGCCGTGTTACCCCGCACAGGTGTTCTATGCACCCGCATGCAGGCAATCCCATTGATGTCTTCTGGGACGCAGCGGCTGCATTGATACAGCCACTGCTGCCAATTTGGCATCCATTCGGATGCTGGCGCACAGCTCCGAATGCACACTGCCTACATGAACGGATGACAAATTGGGATCAGCAGCTGCATCTCAATAGACATTAACACCTTTGAGCCGGTGTCTCCAAACTCTTTAAGGGGTTTGTGATGCTTGGAGGCAGGAAGGGGTTTATGGTCATGTGACTGCCGTGATTGGCTGTCACGGCGGTCACATGATCAAAAAGCTGCTGATCACAGGGAGCGATCAGGAGCTTTCCGTTAGGGTTTATTTTTTTGGGGGATATTTGAGATAGATATTTTACAGTGGGGATCATTGCTTGGTGGAGAGAGGGTTCTTAGAAGGGAGAGGAGCATTTTTTTCCCTTTAAAAGAGATTTAAAAAAAAAAGAATACTTACCTAGGTGGATGGAGCATCGATCCAATATTGCATCTGTCCCCAGCTGCTTCTAATGCCGCGTACACACGATCGAATTGTATGACGTACTTAGTCCGTTGAAACACATTTCAACTGACAATCCGCTCGTGTGTGGGCTTCAGCGGACTTTTTCAGCGTGAAGTCCGGAGTACTAAGAAGGTCGGTTTGCACACCAATCTTCCCGTCGTACTTTGGTCTCAGCGGACAATACGGTCGTCAGTATGCTAGTCCGACGGACTAAGAATGGCGCATGCCCAGAAAGGATTTACAGGGCGGAAGCGTTCTGTCTTGTAAAACTAGTGTTCGTACTGAAGCTAGCATATTCGTCATGCTGCTAATTTTGTGATCTTTTAATATAGCACATTCTTTTCTTCTTCATAATGCGAGAAAAGTGAAGTTGGTTTGCTGCTTATATTCACACAGAGTTATCACAAATGTCTTTATTCATCCTCATCTTATGATTAATATTCCAATTCGAGAATAAATGAAAAAAAAAAAAAAACGGACGAATTAAGCTGAAGTCTGAAAAGCGCGAATCGTCTCTAACCAAACTTCCACTAACGCAAAGTCAGCAGAAGGAGCCCAAAGGGTGCTTTGCTGTGTCTTGGACTTCCTATTTCTAGTCCCTTCGTACGTGCTGTACGTCATCGCGCAAGCTTTCGTCGGACTGTTTGTGTATCCATGTGTGGCCAAGTCCGTTCAGTAGAAAGTACGCCGGATTGTCCGTAGGATTGTATGACGGACTAAGTACGTCATACAATTCGATCGTGTGTACGCGGCATAAGCCAAACAACAGAGCGATCAAAGACCGCTGATTACTCAGCCCCCCCCCTCCCCCAAGCTCACTGGAATGCCAAGCTGTGGAGGGGGCAGAAGCAGCTGGCTCAGAGTCTCTGCGGCTCACTGAGAGGCTGAGCGAGCTGCTGGTCCAGGCATCTGGGTGAATCCTAACTTTAAAGTTAGGATCTTTCCACAGCCTGGACCTGCTGAGCGATGTCAACTGACAGCGGGCTATAGCTGGCTGACGGCTAAAAATGGGTCACAAAAGTGCAGAATGAACTGCGCTCCTCCCTAAGAGAAGTACAACCAAGCAGTATGCCATCCCTTCAGAGCGCATGCATCGGTGACATCACCAGCTGCTTTCCATGTGAATATCTCCTAAGCACCACAAGTTTAGGAGATATTCCCTATACCTACAGATAAGCATTATTATAAGCTTACTTGTAGGTACATGTTCAAAAGCTGGGTTTGCTACAGTTTAAGACTGAATAAAAGCCAACCATATTCACCAGGTGCAAAGGGCACCATCCTATGGTAGGCAGTGTACAATATTTTTTATTTTTTCATCTATTAAAACATTTCATAACATTTCTTAGGACCCATTTTTTTAAGGTTTAAATAAATCACTGAATTTACTGCCCACCCCCAATATGTTGCCCCTTGCACCTGCTCGACTTGCACAGTAAGGTTAGCCAAAATACAGTTTTGGGTCTCATTCATATATCCTACAAGACCATGGTTCAGCAAGTATACTGCAAATACCTGCACCCGGGATCAGATGTTTCAATATCTGCTCAGCCTGTACACCTGAGTGATGGGCTGAAAAGAGCCAAGGCTGCCTACTACTGTAAACATGTATCCACATGTATCTGCACATCCAGCGGTGACCTGTAGATAGGGATACATTTTTGGCCTTGGATAAAATCTCTCTGCATCCAGGTATTCATGGTATATTTGCCATTTCATGGCCATTTAGAACATATGAATGAGATCTAAAGCCTGGTTCACACAGTAAGTTTTTTTAGTTCAACCAAGCGGACTGAAGGAAAAAAAAACTAGGGAGCTTAGGAGCAGCTTGCTGTACTAATGAGTACACTACCACACCACAACTGCATGCATTGCATTCTATTCAGTTGAATGGGGATAATTTTTGCTACGCTGCATTGCAAAGTCTCATGGCCCCACTCTGTCACGTGTATTTACCCTAACCTCCCCTAAGTCTAAATGATGCCTTTAAGTTTGAAAGACTTTAACCCCCCCCACAGGAAAAAAAATTATCTACGGCCCTGGTCATTCGTCATCTCTCTGATTGATAATTCTTTAGCTGGTGGTTAGAAATGTGTTTGGGACATGGAAAATCTTATAGCATTATAGGTCTATAGTGCATAATCCATGCAAATCTATCTCTCTATCACAGAATCTTTCGAAGTGAACTGAATTCATAACTTGGGGGAATTTCAACTGTATAGGGCTAACTTTGGAAGATGTGGTTAGTTAATGATTAAAGAGTCCAATTGCAATTTAACCTTTAGTTTTCATTGTCTAAGCTTCCTAATGAATTTATTTTCTTGAGCATTCGCAACATTTTTGGACAGAAAGG
Organism: Lithobates pipiens; assembly: GCF_037356315.1. NCBI lineage: Eukaryota > Metazoa > Chordata > Amphibia > Anura > Ranidae > Lithobates > Lithobates pipiens. Next base: position 533,688,110 of record NW_027507758.1, on the reverse strand, counting down.
TAAATTTTTAGGAACTTCCTCCAAATGATATGGACATGTTTTTGATTATAGAATGCATATTTTATATAGAAGTAGCACATCAGTTAAAGAGGAAGTAAACCCTGATGAGTTTACTTCCTCTTTCATTCCCTGCAAAGGTAAAGCATAATGGACTACTATGCATCGCATAGTGGTCCATTATGTGTCACTTACCTGACACAGGAGCCAGCGAAGTCACCGCTGTCCCCTGTAGTCCAGCGCATCCATCTTCTCGGTGGGTCTCGCCGCTCCGCCGCTGTCATTCGGCGAAGCCTCGATGACGTCACTCCCGCGCATGCGCACGGGAGCCACCACGCGCGGCATATCGCCGTTGATGGCGGTGCGCTCATTTCGCCATAGACAGCGGTGCCTGTCTTTCGGTAAATATCTCCTAAACCTACATGTTTTTTCTTGGACCTACAGGTAATCCTTAATCTAGGCTTACCTGTAGGTCAAAGTGTGTTGTAAGGGTTTACAACCACTTTAATGATATTATTATTATACAGGATTTCTATAGCACCAACAATTTGTGCAGCACTTGACAAAATGGAGGCAGACAGTACAGTTACATTACAATTCAATACAAGAGGAATCTGCTTACAATCTAAGAGGGAGGGTAAAATTATTCAAAAGGTAATAACTGTGGGGGATAAGCTTATGGAGATAGTAAAATTTCAGTTTATTAGTTAGAAGCAGGTTAGGCCTATCTAAAGAGGGTTTTCAGGGATTGCCTAAAAGCGGATAGGAGATAGTCTGGCAGATTGGGGTAAAGAGATCTAGAGGATAAGAGAGGCTCAGAGTGGCTCTGGAGTCTGGAGAAGTCTTAGCCCTTGTACACACGGTCGGACATTCCGACAACAAAATCCGTTGGATTTTGTCCGAAACTTGTGTTGCATACACACGGTCGGACAAAGTTGTCGGAAAATCTGATCGTACATAACGTGATGACGTTAATTTCGTTACGACGGGACTACGTTCAGGCTAGTAGCCAATAGCTTTGGTCTAGGAATTTGATCTGAGCATGCGGGGCACTTTGTCCAATTGGAATTCGCTACACACAATCGGACAAAGTCCGATCGGATCATGTTGTCGGAAAGTTTTATAGCCCAGCTCTAAAATTACAGATACAGTATATATAGGGTTTGAGGGGGCAAGATTCAGACAGGGATTGGATATGGGGCTGAAAGGAGATGCGTGGATGGACTGATAGTTGTGCCACTGATCTCAACAGCAAGGTCAGGGGAGGGGGTATGGGGGAGGGAAAATTATGAGTTCATTTGTGGATAGATTGAGTTTGAGGAAGTGGTGTGACATCCATACTGATATTAGTAAAATAGTAATGCATGAGGAGACTGATGGGGTGAGCTGAGGGGTAGATAGATAGATATTTAATAGGCTATTGTGAAAGTGTAAGTCTACAACAGCAAGAAGGATGAGAATTCTAGGTATTACCGCCAACAGTGGTCAGGTGCCTTGGTGTAAAGAAAATACATTTTAATTTAATTTGGCATGTACAGGAAATCAATAGCTGGAAACTGAAACATGGGTAACATGGATAAGGTAAGTAGGTACATTTTAAAAGCTTTTGAAAGGGATCTCTACTTGGTATAATTATAACCAATACACTAATGCCACGTACACACGACCAGACTTTTCGACGGACTTGGTCCGGCGGACTGAATCTGATGGACAATTCGATCGTGTGTGGGCTTCAGCTGACTTTTTCTTCCCCAAAGTCCGGCAGACCTAGAAATAAAACTTGCTTCAAATCTGTCCGCTGGACTCGGCTTTCTAGCGGACAATCCGTTCGTCTGTGTGCTAGTCCGACAGACTAAAACCGAAGCTAGGGTAGCTATTGACTACTGTCTATGAACTTCCTTATTCTACGTCATCACGTTAGAATCCGCCAGTCTTTTGGAGTGATCATGTGTGGCCAAGTTCATTCGTTTGAAAGTCTGGCGGACCTCAGCTGCAAAGTCCGTCGGATTGTCCGCCGGACCAAGTCCATCGAAAAGTCCGGTTGTGTGTACGTGGCATTACACCATGCCAGTTTACTATAACTCCAAAGCTGGCCATAGATGACACAAAATTCAAGCCCTGAAAGCACCACCCGGCTTGACAAAAGTTGATTTAAAATTCGACTGAGCTAGGTAGAAAATGAATGGCCGAACAATGACTGCACCCTATCAGATTCAGTCATTGATCGGCAACTCCACTGTAATCTTGGTGTTTTGAGATTTCTACAATATATAGCAAACAGCAGGCGATTGGACACACTTCATTATTGATGTCCCTGGAGCAAAAATAAATAAATAAATAATTCAGCTTTAAAACTAAACGGGGGGGGGGGGGTGTATATTTTACTTTTTTTAGTGACTGCAGTTCTTTTTTTAAATCTGGGAGTTCATGTTGTTCCTAATGCTGATTTTAAAACACCTTTTTCTAAAGCAAGTATTAAATAATTCAGTGTAGATACATGAATTGTTTACTGAAAGAATCTCTTAACACAAATGTATAGCTCACAAGCTTTCAGATGAGAGTGATAACAGTACACTTTCTTCTGGTATTAGGGATTTCTAATTAAATTTATCAGAATGGATAATGCACTGAAATAAGGAAGCAATTAATTATGGCCAGGAAGTGTTCAATTGGTTAACTATCCATGTAACGTTTAATGACTTCCTAACTGTAACTGCTAGGAGCAGCTGCTTGCTTTCAATTCTGAATTAGATAAGCCATTCCCATTGCTGTATGAATGTGTTCGAATAATGAAGATGTCAAGGGCTTTAGCTGTTTTCACAACTTTATTAGTGTTTTAAAGGGACACATTCATGTCATTTCAGTGAATTCTATTACATTTTAACTTGTCAAATAGAAAAACAGCAAATGCCCTGTTGCAGAAGTGTGTAGTCGTTCAAAGATCATTTCATTTTTTATTTTTTATTTTTATTTCAAGCAGTGCAAATACCTGAATTTGACCTCATATCAGTCTTTTGCAGCCCCTGTAAATCAGTGCTCAGCCTGGGAGAGGAAGAGACAGTACAATGAGCCAATCAACTGTGCAGCAGTGCTCATGCACTAACAAGCTAATAGGATGAGAGAGCATAGGGACAGATGAGCTCATTGGTCTGCTTTCCAGCAACAGTCTGCAGGATGGACAAGACCTGTAAGTGTGTCTTAACTGCAGCAAAGAAAACAATCAGGACTTTTACCCAGGCCACACAGGGCTATAGATATCTCAGAACAGAATGGTAACTTCTACCATCTCTATGACTGCCTTGTTTGGAAGCACAGAACCTAATCACCTTCCCCACTCCAAGGACCATGATGCCAAGGGAGGGGCATACCAAGGCCAATGAGATTTAAGCTTATTACACACAGGCCGAATGTCAGGCGGCATTGGTCGGTTTCAATAGAATCTGGCAGGCATTTGGTCCTTGTGTACTGCAGCCAGTCTGACAGAAGCCGGCCATTCGGCCCGCTTCTGTCGATGGGACATGACTGAAAAATCAGTGCTTTCAGCCAATGGCTGATCATTCAGCTGCTGGTCTCCACATTTCCCCAGGTGCACGAGAGGGTCGGGAGGAGAAAGAGCAGATCGGCTCTCTCATTTCCCATCCGTACGAGGGAGGAGGAACTGTCAGTGTAGGCTCTGGGCTATATGAGAGAAATGCTCTCAGACCAGAGTTCTGCTGAGGAGGCAGTGATAGGCAGCACTGATGGGTGGCATTGATGAACAATGATAGGTGGCACTGATAAGCAGCATTGATGAGCACTGATAGGTGACACTGATGGGGCTGCACTGATAATCAGGGCAGTGATGATCAGTGCCCTTAATATTCAGTGTAAACAATGTATTGACAGTCTTGTCATTTAATGGTTCTCCTTTCATCACACAGACATAGCATGGGAAGATAGGACTGCCGATGACCAGCAAGTCTGTTTACATGTGATCAGCTGATCACATCGTAAAGGGCAGCTGTGATTGGCCCATTACCATGAGCTGAGTCCAAAGGACACAGCAGTCAAAGAGCATGTTGGATGAGCACCCCAGGGGGCATGCAGGAGGCAGGGTTCTGGGAGGATGTCCATGGATGCCCTCCCAGAACTAGAAGCCCAGGGCATGGAAGGAAGGGGGAAGGGGGTCAAGGGGGCCCTTCATGGTTTCTTACCTCGGGGCCCTGAAGTTTCTAGTTACACCTCTGGTACTTGTAGATCATTCAGTCACAGAACTCTGCAGCTGTTTTTAAATTGTGACAGTGAGTGCGGGGAATGGAACCCCCACCCACTGTCACATGGAGCAGAGGGAGAAAAGGCAGGTCCTGAAATGTGTTACATTTTACATATCCCACCCTAAATACAGGTATAACATATAACATGATGTAACATGTTCCTAAGGTGAACATAGCCTTTAAGTTCATCCAGTATAAAAAACACACACAAACACACATCTCACACACAACTCATATGCAGTACACACATAAATGTAAGGTAGATTATCTTTAAATTGTATTTATACACAGGCATTAGATTCCCTGTGCTATCTCAAGGTCAGAGAAACAGTGACATGCATTGTATAAAACTGTGGGCTGTTTTCTTTGTCTATGTTTTTCTATACTGTTTCCTTGTTATAGTCAGACCATGTCGGAGGCTTTTAGGTGTTTTTAGTTATTTCACTCCACTTCCCCAGACTAATTTCCTTTTCCAGATCCTCCTACTGTCATGTAAATTAAATTTTCAAACGTGGGTGTTTTAAATAACATCTTTTACACAGTGATAAAATACGATGTCGCTGAGATAGGTTTCCACTGAACTCCATGTACTTTTCACTTGATTGTGTTACATTGTTCTTTGTAGAGGGAACAAAGCAAAGTAAATGATGTAGTTAAAAAGAGGTAACATTTTATATGTTATGGAAAAGTGACAGTTTGTTCTGCCTTGTGCTCTGCGCATACTGTAAATGTCACTCATGTAGTTGTGCCTAAATCATGTCAGTCGTTTAAAAAAATAAATTAAAAAAAAATTTAAAAAAAGCTGCCCCTTGTAATACAAAAGCAGTTATATTTACCCATGTCTCCTAAATTTCTTATTTTCCAGCACTGTAGACTGCAGCAAAGTCTTCAGCATTCAACACTTCCAGGAGTGTCAGATGTCTGTGTCCAATGCCCCATGCTGTGGCTTCTTCCTCAATTCCTACATCAATGAGGATGAACACAGCTTTCCAACACTCCTGAACCCCTGGCGGGATGAGCAGGGACGGCTGGTGGTCAGAATTTTAGGGGGGGGGGGGGGCCTTGCCCCCTCACTCGCAAGCCAAGGCCATCCAAGATGAGTCACTCAAAAAAAAACGGAAGTGATTGGCAGGTCCGATAAAAGCACTGCCCTATGTCCTACGGAACCGCCAATCACTAACCACCACAAGACACATAATGCCAGAGTGGGAGTGCAGAGGGCACAGAGCTTTGCACTCCATGGGCAATCTAAATGCCCAAGCTGATAGATTTGCTTGCCTGCAATCACATGATTGCGATGGCGTAATGCTTCCCATAGCACCTCTGTGCACACAGGGTTATAACCCCTGTCAGATTTTTTGCTATCTGTGTCCCATTGTGGATATTTCCCTTCACTTCCTGCCCCATAGCCAAACAGGAAGTGAGAAGAAATCCCTGCAAATTATCTCAACTCTATCCAAAACTACAAAAATAAGTTTTGTCTTTAGTTATACTTTAACTCACCAGTATGTTTTTGGGTTGAAGAAGACAGCTGAAGGTCCACGTGGATCCCATGCAAATATAGGGAAAATATACAAACCTTACCCACATAGCACCCCTGGAGGGAACTGAATAGCGCTAACATCCATGTCCAGCTTCCTCCTCAAATACTGTAAGCTGCAGACACAGGGAAATGGTAGATTGGTAGAATGATAACTGGCTTCCTATGGGTTTGTGATATGGTGCTCAAACAAAATACACCAAAAATTTTGACTTTTCCCTGCTGAATAATTGATGATCTCATAAATGAAAAAATATAAGCACTCTTTTAGGCCCCTTTCACACATGCGGACATTATGTCCGTATTTCATCCATCCGTTTTGCGAAATGAACTACAGACATACATACATTCCTATGGGATAGCGGGTGTCTGCGGATGAACACGGACAGACAGTCCATGCTCATCCGATCCCCCATAGAGGAGAGCGGAGAGCTGACAGGGCGGTCCCTGCACAGTGAGCAGGGACCGCCCTGTTATCCGCCGGCTCAGCGGGGACAATGGAGCGATCCCCGCTGAGCAAGCGGATCATCACGGGGCGGATCATTACTGATCCGTCCCATGTGAAAGGGGCCTTACTTTGTTAAAAATGTTTTACAAAACTATGATGTAATGGAATGAGAGGAAATATGCAACCAGGACATGAGAGTTGCCCTTATTACTGTTTTTATTCTGTTATGATTTATAATGAACTCCATTTATGTAAGTATCATTAGCCTGTATATAGAATACTGTGTGAAGTGTAATTTTTGGCACTTTGCTACATTATTATATAAAAGATGTTATTATTATCATATTCTATAATTACATTTATATTACAGATAAGGATCAAATCACCCAATTGTAAATCCCCTGATGAAGGAATATTATATATCAATGTGAATTTCCGAAACATGTCCAGATGTATGCTGTAAATCTATCCGTCTGACTTGATTCAGGCAGTGGATTGTGAGCCTTGGGTTGATATATTTATCCTGTATATGATTGATTCATTGATGTATTTTAAAGTGAATTTTGTATTCATATATATCTATTACAATTTTATTCTATAATTAATAAAGTTGGCACTTATGTGCCATTTTTACATATTGCTACTCTTCATATTTTTCTGCCTAAAAAGTCCTAAGGGGTGACCTCTCATGCACTGGTTGCATATTTCCTCTCATTCCATTTGTTCAAGGATGTTGGCAATACCCTATACATTTCCAATTCTCTTATTATTTCTTCTCAAACTAGGATGTTTGAAGTACCCAGTGGCGGAACTACCGCCATAGCGACCCATGCGGGCGCTATGGGGCCCGCAGCCGATCGAGGGCCCGGTGAGGGGCTTTGCTACGCGGGTGCGGGCCGCACCAGGTGACACCCGCCAGTGGGGTGACACCCTTGAGTAGCGGCAGCCGCACCACTAGCACCTGTGCCTTCTGTGCTCGAGCGCAGGCTGAGGGACGCAGCAGCGTGGACCTAAGCCACCTCCCCTCCTCTCTGTTTACATGCACAGAGGAGGAGGAGCCTGCGCTCGAGCCTCGAGGAACACACACCGCTGTATGTGGAGAATGTCAGCGCTGTTGTGAGGTATGTAAGGGGGGGTCTGCTCTGCACTACTGAGGGGGGGGGTCTGCGCTGCACTACTGAGGGGGGGGTCTGCTCTGCACTACTGAGGGGGGGGGGGTCTGCTCTGCACTACTGAGGGGGGGGGTCTGCTCTGCACTACTGAGGGGGGGGTCTGCTCTGCACTACTAGGAGGGTCTGCTCTGCACTACTGAGGGGGGGTCTGCTCTGCACTACTGAGGGGGGGGGGTCTGCTCTGCACTACTGAGGGGGGGTCTGCTCTGCACTACTGAGGGGGGGTCTGCTCTGCACTACTAGGAGGGTCTGCTCTGCACTACTGAGGGGGGTCTGCTCTGCACTACTGAGGGGGGGGTCTGCTCTGCACTACTGAGGGGGGGGTCTGCTCTGCACTACTGAGGGGGGGGGTCTGCTCTGCACTACTGAGGGGGGGGGGTCTGCTCTGCACTACTGAGGGGGGGCCTGCTCTGCACTACTAGGAGGGTCTGCTCTGCACTACTGAGGGGGGGGTCTGCTCTGCACTACTGAGGGGGGGGGGTCTGCTCTGCACTACTGAGGGGGGGGGGTCTGCTCTGCACTACTGAGGGGGGGGGTCTGCTCTGCACTACTGAGGGGGGGGTCTGCTCTGCACTACTGAGGGGGGGGTCTGCTCTGCACTACTGAGGGGGGTCTGCTCTGCACTACTGAGGGGGGGGGGTCTGCTCTGCACTACTGAGGGGGGGGGGGTCTGCTCTGCACTACTGAGGGGGGGGTCTGCTCTGCACTACTGAGGGGGGGTCTGCTCTGCACTACTAGGAGGGTCTGCTCTGCACTACTGAGGGGGGTCTGCTCTGCACTACTGAGGGGGGGTCTGCTCTGCACTACTGAGGGGGGGGGGTCTGCTCTGCACTACTGAGGGGGGGGTCTGCTCTGCACTACTGAGGGGGGGTCTGCTCTGCACTACTGAGTGGGGGGTCTGCTCTGCACTACTAGGAGAGTCTGCTCTGCACTACGAGGGGGGGGAGTCTGCTCTGCACTACTAGGAGGGTCTGCTCTGCACTACTGAGGGGGGTCTGCTCTGCACTACTGAGGGGGGTCTGCTCTGCACTACTAGGAGGGTCTGCTCTGCACTACTGAGGGGGGGTCTGCTCTGCACTACTGGGGGGGGTCTGTTCTGCACTACTGAGGGGGTCTGCTCTGCACTACTGAGGGGGGGGTCTGCTCTGCACTACTGAGGGGGGGGGTCTGCTCTGCACTACTGAGGGGGGATCTGCTCTGCACTACTGAGGGGGGATCTGCTCTGCACTACTGAGGGGGGATCTGCTCTGCACTACTGGAGGGGGTCTGCTCTGCACTACTGAGGGGGGGTCTGCTCTGCACTACTGGGGGGGTCTGCTCTGCACTACTGAGGGGGGGTCTGCTCTGCACTACTGGGGGGTCTGCTCTGCACTACTGAGGGGGGGTCTGCTCTGCACTACTAGGAGGGTCTGCTCTGCACTACTAGGAGGGTCTGCTCTGCACTACTGAGGGGGGTCTGTTCTGCACTACTGGGGGGGGTCTGCTCTGCACTACTGAGGGGGGTCTGTTCTGCAATCCTGGGGGGGGTCTGCTCTGCAATACTGGGGGGGGGTCTGCTATGCACTACTGAGGGGGGGTCTGCTCTGCACTACTGAGGGGGAGTCTGCACTACTGAGGGGGGGGGGGTCTGCACTACTGAGGGGGAGTCTGCACTACTGAGGGGGAGTCTGCACTACTGAGGGGGGGAGTCTGCACTACTGAGGGGGGGTCTGCACTACTGAGGGGGGGGGATCTGCACTACTGAGGGGGGGTCTGCACTACTGAGGGGGAGTCTGCACTACTGAGGGGGAGTCTGCACTACTGAGGGGGGGTCTGCACTACTGAGGTGGGGGCCTGCACTACTGAGGTGGGGGCCTGCACTACTGAGGTGGGGGTCTGCACTACTGAGGTGGGGGTCTGCACTACTGAGGTGGGGGTCTGCACTACTGAGGGGGAGTCTGCACTACTGAGGGGGAGTCTGCACTACTGAGGGGGAGTCTGCACTACTGAGGTGGGGGTCTGCACTACTGAGGTGGGGGTCTGCACTACTGAGGTGGGGGTCTGCACTACTGAGGTGGGGGTCTGCACTACTGAGGGAGGGCCTGCACTGCTTGGGGCCCTGCACTACTGAGGGGGAGTCTGTACTGAGGGGGTTGTCTGCAAAGCTGGGGGGGTCTGTACTGCTGGGGGGGTCTGTAATGGGGGGTGTGGGTACTAAGGGGGATGTCTGCATTGCTGGGGGGTCTGCACTTGGGTGGGGGGTCTGTACTGATGGGGGGTGTCTGCACTGAGGGGGGTCTGTAATGGGGGGTGTCTGTACTGCTGGGGGGGTCTGCACTGAGGTGGGGGTGTCTGTACTGCATGGGGGGTCTGCACTGAGGTGGGGAGTGTCTGTACTGATGGGGGGGTCTGCACTAAGTGGGGTGTATGTACTAAGGGGGGTGTCTGCACTGCTGGGGGGTCGGTACTACTGAGGGGGTCTGCACTGAGAGGGGTGGGTTTGCACTGCTGGGGATGTCCTGCACTGAGGGTGGTGTCTGCACTGAGGGGGGGCCTGTACTGATGGGGATATGCATGTGTGTCCTTCAGGGGCTGCATACAGTATACTGCATACTTTGTTGGATGAAATTAATATAAGCTGTTGCCTGGGTACTGTGCTACATGAGTGTGGTAATCTGTTCTTCAATGGCATTAGTTCATTTTTTTTTGTGGGGGGGGGGGCCCATGCAACATTTTGCTATGGGGCCCTGTGATTTCTAGTTACGCCCCTGGAAGTACCCTATACATTTCCAATTCTCTTATTATTTCTTCTCAAACTAGAATGTTGGCAGTACCCTATACATTTCCAATTATCATATTATTTCTTCTCAAACTAGAATGTTGGAAGTACCCTATACATTTCCAATTCTCATATTATTTCTTCTCAAACTAGGATGTTGGAAGTACCCTATACATTTCCAATTCTCATATTATTTCTTCTCAAACTAGGATGTTGGAAGTACCCTATACATTTCCAATTCTCATATTATTTCTTCTCAAACTAGGATGTTGGAAGTACCCTATACATTTCCAATTCTCATATTATTTCTTCTCAAACTAGGATGTTGGAAGTACCCTATACATTTCCAATTCTCATATTATTTCTTCTCAAACTAGGATGTTGGAAGTACCCTATACATTTCCAATTCTCATATTATTTCTTCTCAAACTAGGATGTTGGAAGTACCCTATACATTTCTAATTCTCATATTATTTCTTCTCAAACTAGGATGTTGGAAGTACCCTATACATTTCCAATTCTCATATTATTTCTTCTCAAACTAGGATGTTGGAAGTACCCTATACATTTCCAATTCTCATATTATTTCTTCTCAAACTAGGATGTTGGAAGTACCCTATACATTTCCAATTCTCATATTATTTCTTTTCAAACTAGGATGTTGGAAGTACCCTATACATTTCCAATTCTCATATTATTTCTTCTCAAACTAGGATGTTGGAAGTACCCTATACATTTCCAATTCTCATATTATTTCTTTTCAAACTAGGATGTTGGAAGTACCCTATACATTTACAATTCTCATATTATTTCTTCTCAAACTAGGATGTTGGAAGTACCCTATACATTTCCAATTCTCATATTATTTCTTCTCAAACTAGGATGTTTGAAGTACCCTATACATTTCTAATTCTCATATTATTTCTTCTCAAACTAGGATGTTGGAAGTACCCTATACATTTCCAATTCTCATATTATTTCTTCTCAAACTATGATGTAACTTTAGGTCTGACAGAATCACATCACAAAAGATATTTAAAAAAAAAAGTAATTGTCCTTAAAATGCTTAGGCTTTTCATAATAAAGCTCATATGATCAAGTAAACAGACAACGTGTAAAGAACCGAAGTTATGCATTCATACAGGATGTTGTTGGATGACTGAATCGTTTGAGTAATAGATGTAATGAAAACAGATATGTTATGAGTACCCCGATGTCAGATAACGTTCCTCTCTGAAAGTGTCAAGTCCTGAACTCCCAATAAGCTGATCTGACAACCTAAGACCTCAATGCAGAGAAAAGCATGCTAGTGGAGCACAAACATGTCACTGCAGTGGAGCACACATAGCAAAGTCTTTAGATCCTATAGAAGAAGGCATACTTTCTCACCATCCAAAGTCTCCCCACCTCACATATGGCTGTTCTGTTGTTTTACCAAACAGCCATGATGTGATGTTCTAGAACAGGTTTTTGTTCAGGTTAAATGATTCTTAACAGAATGTGTCCCAATAAAGCAACAGATTGTGTCATCCCAACCTACAGGGAGGGCAACTGACAACTATGAGTAATGGCCAGAGAAAGAATTCGGAAAGAGTGATGCTGGTAGGGGAAGTAACAAAACTTCTTCCTAAACCAACAACATAATCAGGGGGCAGCATGACTGTGCTTTGATTAGGCTACGTTCCGGGTCACAGGAGGATTATTCAAATTCGTTTACACTGTATTTATTAAGGATCATGAGTGACGAAAGCATGTTCATTTTCTGAATGGACATGAAAGGTTTTTCTTTTTTTTTCAGTTTAGAACTGAGACAGCTCTCAGTTTCAGGCAGTTTATCAACTTAAAGGGTTACAATGTATTGTCTGAAATGTATTTTATTTAAAAAAAATTGTCTCTGGGTCTGATGAGAGCCTTTAACGGTATATAGTAATTTATTATTATTATTATTATTATAAAGTATTTATATAGCGCCCACAGGTTGAGCAGCGCTTTACAATCTAAAAGGGAGTACAATTATAATACAATAAAATACAAGAGGGTTATGAGGGCCCTGCTCATAAGAGCTTGCAATTTAACCACTTCCCGACCAGCGCACGACGATGTACGTCGACAGAATGGCACGGGCAGGCATATTGGCGTACATGTACGTCCAATATTCTATGCCGCCCTGCCATCGGGAGCGCGCCGCCGGCGGCACGCTCCCGCGCTGGTCGGGACCCCCGTGAGTCCGGTCGCGGGACCTGCGGACTCGATCGCCGCGGGCATCCCCGCGATCGTCTCACGGAGCGGCCGAATGGAGGAAATGCTGTATAAACAACATTTTTCCATTCTGCCTAGCAACTAGTGACGCTGATCTCTGCTCCATGTGATTGGAGCAGAGATCAGTGTACACTAAATGAAAGCCCAACCCCCCCACAGTTAGTAACACACCCCTAGGAACACTTAATCCCTACACTGCCACCCACTGGTTAACCCTTTCACTGCCAGTGTCATTTACACAGGAATCACTGCATTTATATAGCAGTGATTACTGTATAAATGACAATGGTCCCAAAAATGTGTCAAAAATGTCTGATGGGTCCCCGACAATGTCGCAGTCACAATAAAAATCACAGATCGCCGCCATTACTAGTAAAAAAAATAATAATAAAAAATTATTAATAAAAATGCTATAAAACTATCCCTATTTTGTAAACGCTATAACTTTTGCGCAAACCAATCAATAATCGCTTATTGCGATTTTTTTTACCAAAAATATGTAGAAGAATACGTATCAGCCTAAATTAAGGGAAAAAAATGTTTTTTTATATATTTTTGGGGGATATTTATTATAACAAAAAGTAAAAAATAATGCGTTTTTTTCAAAATTGTCGCTCTATTTTTGTTTATAGCGCAAAAAATAAAAACCGCAGGGGTGATCAAATACCACCAAAAGAAAGCTCTATTTGTGGGAAAAAAAGGACGTCAATTTTGTTTGGGAGCCACGTCGCACGACCGCGCAATTGTCAGTTAAAGCGACGCAGTGCCGAATTGCAAAAAGTGGTCTGGCCTTTGACCAGCAAATTGGTCCGGTCTGAAAGTGGTTAAAGTACGATACTAAGTACTATTTTAAATAGTAGTGTAAGTATCTTAATTTGACATGGTATGAGCATATGCAGTCCATGTTACAAAAGAGCTTACAGAGGGGTAGGGATAAGCAGCACAAGGTGTGTGCAAGAAGCATGATGATAGGTGGAGACCACAGAGTGACAGAGAAATGAGCTGCTCAATGCGCCCCTTTTTGTTTCACTGTTCAGGTGTAGTCTACTGGTGGAGAGCAGACCTGTAGCTGATTGTGAAACTGCACCAAAGAAAAGACAAGTCTCCTTTTCTACAGGCTGAATCATGCTGTGTGGCAGAGTTCTGTAAATTTCAGAAGTGGCTAGAGAACATACAGGTAAACAGCTCTCATATATGTATTTTGCTGTGTATATAAAGTATCTCACAAAAGTGAGTACACCCCTCACATTTTTGTAAATATTTTATTATATCTTTTCATGTGACAACACTGAAGAAATAACACTTTGCTACAATGTTAAGTAGTGAGTGTACAGCTTGTATAACAGTGTAAATTTGCTGTCCCCTCAAAATAACTCAACACACAGCCATTAATGTCTACTGGCAACAAAACTGAGTACACTCTTAAGTGAAAATGTCCAAATTGGGCCTAAAGTGTCAATATTTTGTGTGGCCACCATTATTTTTCAGCACTGCCTTAACCCTCTTGGGCATGGAGTTCACTAGAGCTTTACAAGTTGCTACTGGAGTCCTCTTCCATTCCTTCCTGACGACATCACATAGCTGATGGATGTTAGAGACGTTGCGCTCTTCCACCTTCCATTTGAGGATGCCCCACAGATGCTCAACAGGGTTTAGGTCTGGGTTTACCCTCAGCTTCTTTAGCAAGTCAGTGGTCATCTTGGAGGTGTGTTTGGGGTCATTTTCATGTTGGAATACTGCCCTGCGGCCCAGTCTCAGAAGGGAGGGGATCATGCTCTGCTTCAGTATGTCACAGTACATGTGGCATTCATGGTTCCCTCAATGAACTTTAGCTCCCCAGTGTCTCTCACTCATGCAGCCCCAGACCATGACACTCCCACCATCATGCTTGACTGTAGCCAAGACACACTTGTCTTTGTACTCCTCACCTGGTTGCCACCACACACACTTGACACCATCTGAACCAAATATGTTTATCTAAGGCCGCGTACACACGGGCGGACTGTCTGGCCAACTAAGTCCGTCAGACAATCCGACAGACAGTCCGTCCTACTTTTGAATGAACGGACTTGACCACACACGATGAACAGACAGTCCGCTGAAACCTTGCGCGGTGACGTGTACAGCACGTACGACGGGACTAGAAATACGACGTCCAATACACTGCATGCAACCTTCGGCCGTGTAAATCCTTTCTGAGCATGCGCCATACTTAGTCCGTCCAACTTGCCTACTCACGAGCGGACTGTCCGCTGAAACCAAAGTTGGACGGACAATATTACGGAAATTCCGAAAGACTTAGTCCGCCAGACTGTCCGCTGAAAAAGTCTGCTGAAGCCCACACACGAGCGGACTGTCCGCTGAAACACCTTTCAGCGGACCAAGTCCGTCAGACAGTCCGCCCGTGTGTACGCGGCCTTAGTCTCATGACACCACAGGACATGGTTCCAGTAATCCATGTCCTTAGTCTGCTTGTCTTCAGCAAACTATTTGCGGGTTTTCTTGTGCATCATCTTTAGAAGAGACTTCCTTTCGGGACGACAGCCATGCAGACCAATTTGATGCAGTGTGCAGTGTATGGTCAGAGCACTGACAGGCTGACCCCCCCCCCACCCCTTCAACCTCTGCAGCAATGCTGGCAGCACTCATACATCTATTTCCCAAACACAACCTCTGGATATGACGCTGAGCACATGCACTCAACTTCGTTGGTTGACCATAGCGAGGCCTGTTCTGAGTGAAACCTGTCCTATTAAACTGCTGTATGGTCTTGGCCACCATTCTGCAGCTCAGTTTCAGGGTCTTGACAATTTTCTTACAGTCTAGGCCATCTTTATGTAGAGCAAGAATTATTTTTTTCCGATCCTCAGTGAGTTCTTTGCCATGAGGTGCCATGTTGAACTTCCAGTGACCAGTATGAAAGAGTGAGAGTGATAACACCAAATTTAACATACCTGCTCCCCATTCACACCTGAGACCTTGTAACACTAAGGCCGCGTACACACGCGGGGACTGTTCGCTCAACTTTGTCCGCTGAACAGTGTTTTGGCGGACAGTCCGCTCGTGCGTGGGCTTCAGCGGACAGTTTCAGCGGACAGTCTGACGAACAAAGTTTTTCGGAAATTCCGAAAAACTGTCCGCTGAAACTTGGTTTGAGCGGACAGTCCGCCCGTGTGTAGGCTTGTTCGTCAAACTAAGTCTCGCGCATGCTCAGAAAGAATTTACACGCCGAAGGTTGCATTGCAGTGTATAGGACGTCGTTTTCTAGTCCCGTCGTACGTGCCGTTCACGTCATCGCACACGGTTTCAGCGGACTGTTCGTTCGTCCCCACGTGTGTACGCGGCCTAACGAGTCCGATGACACCGGGGAGGGAAAATGGCTAATTGGGCCCAATTTGGAAATTTTTGCTTAGGGGTGTACTCACTTTTGTTGCCAGCGGTTTAGACATTAATGGCTATGTGTTGAGTTATTTTGAAGGGACAGCAAATTTACACTGTTATATGAGCACTTCTACACTCACTACTTTACATGTAGCAAAGTGTAATTTCTTCAGTGTTGTCACATGAAAAGATATAATAAAATATTTACAAAAATGTGAGGGGTGTACTCACTTTTGTGAGATACTGTTGCTTTTGACTTGGAGTTCAGCTTTAGGCCTCATGTACACTGCTGCTGGTAAACAGACTTTTAGGAGCATTTGAGCGTTTTTTTCAGCAGCCCCTGATCTCTCCTCTGTGTTATCTTATGGGTACATGTACACTCAGGCGTTTATGGTACAGTAGTTTAGAAGCAGTTAAGGTTAGAATAATTTTTTTTGCAAGCAGAAAATTGTATTCAGGACAGTAGATTAGAAGCATTTGAAATGCTAAATGCTTGTAACAGCACGTGAACGCATCTAAGAACGGTACTTGCATTTATAACTGTTTTTTTTTATAGGCCTTTTCAATGGGAAATAATTTCTGACGAGAGAAAGAGAAAGATTTTTTTCTAAATTTTAGGCATTTGGGAGGGTCTACTAATCTACAGAATCTGTTATATGTAAAAAATGCTTCCAAACGCAAATGCTCATGAACGCCGCAAAATGCGCATAAACGTGGCAAGTAGAAGCGGCAAAATGGACGTTTTTAAATATCAGTTACTAGCTGTCAAGCTCCAGCGTTCAGAAGAGGTTTTTAAATGTCCTGTGTACATGAAGCCTTAAAGCGGTTGTATACCCGCACAAAAAACAAAAAAAACAAAAAAAAAAACTGTAAAGCAAAGACATAATGAGCTAGTATGCACTGCATATTTGCTCATTATGAAATACTTATCTTAGAACGAGGCGTCGGCATCTGATCCCGGTCACTGCTGCAGGTTCTGACATGTTTCCCTCGCCGTGTCTTCTGGGTTAGCGGCTCTGGAGCTGTGAGTGGCCGGAGCCACGATGACGTCACTCCCGCACGTAAACCATACAGGTTTAGGAGATCTTTATTTTACCTACAGGTAAGCCTTATTATAGGATTACCTGTAGGTAAAAAAATAACAAAAGGGTATACAACCATTTTAAAGGATAACTAAAGGTTCCTTTTTAATAAAAAAATAAAAACATGTCATACTTACCTCCTCCATGCTTTTGCACAGAGTGGCCCCCATTCTCCTCTTCTGGGGTCCCTCAGTGGTGCTCCTGGCTCCTCCTCTTCTTGAGTGCCCCATCAGAAAATCGCTCATCCTCAGTCACTCGTGCGAGCACGCTCCCATATCTTGCTGATGCGTCCATTAACACAGACAGCAGGACTCGGCTCCCAACTCTTGCATCATTGGATTTGATTGACAGCAGCGGGAGCCAATGGCTTCGCTGCTATCAATCTATCCAATCAGGGCCCAAGACACCGGCTGGAGCAGATGTGCTCGTTCCCGCTGCAGGAACAATCAGGCTCAGGTAAGTAAAGGGGGGGACTCTGGGGGGTTGGTGCACTACAAGATGTAGAATGCATTGAGGGGAAAAACTGTGAAGGTTTACAACCCCTTTAAAGTGGTTTTAAATCCTTACCAATCCTTAGATGCGGTGGCTGCATTTTTTTCCCCTATGTTTACACCAGGTGATCTGGAAGATGTTAAAATCTCTGTCAGATTGTTATTGGTGCCTGTGCCCCTGTTAGGGATCGTTTCCATACCTGTCCTGATGACCACAGACTGAGGCTGGGTTCACACCATTGCGGGTTCCCTGGATCCATTTCGTAATAGCAGGAGATTTTGACCAGCTCTCTATGGAGCCGGTTCACATATCTCTGCAGCAGGTCTGGTAGGTTTTGCACAAAAACGCTGTGCGTCTTTTGGTCCATTTCAGGTCGGAATTCAGCCCAAAATTCAGGCTGAAATCGGACCTGAAGCGGTAAACCAAGACTGTTAGATGGATCCAGTGATGGTGTGAACCCAGTCTGAAAGAGTTGTCAATAGAACACGAATAGAGGAGACATCTTCCAATGAGAGGACGTGTGACAGCTGTATAAGTTGGGATTTCCCTTCCTTTGTAGGGATCTATATCTTGCTGTTTTTTCTTTAGATGGAAATTGTAGGAAATTCTACACAAAGGAACACATCAAGAAAACCTGGCAGGGGATGCAACTATTCCTCACTGTATCCAAAGGGAAGCAAACGAAATTTGGGCCTTAAATATAGATATGACTGCTATCTATATCCACTCCTTTCAATTCCTTTCTAATCTAAAAGCATTAGGTAATACACTTACATTGCATGTCCTTCACATTGAGATACATTAGCATTTTTTGTGTTACACGTGCAGCGGATTCCACACTTGCACTCACCATAAAACCAGGATTTAAGTTGACTTTGTGTGGCCAGACACGTCAGCATACATTAAAGTGACTGTTTTACATTGCTCTGATACAGTATATAGGACATATGGTTGTAATACTTTGAAAACACGATTCGGAACATATTTAAAATGTCACTTTCCATTAGTACTAAGTGATCTCTCCTGCTCCTTGCTAGATACAATCAAGTTTAGCTCATTACTGAATTACAATTGGAAAGGTAAACAACGTGGTTCAGACTCATCAGCTGTGAAGGTCTTTTGCACATAGAATTCATCAATCTTGTTTTTTTTATCTAAATGTGCTTTCAACACTTTAAAATATCTGGAGTCAACAGCCCTGAAAGTTTTATCTCAAGGTGGAGAAACACAGAACAGGAGACATCCTGTACAAGTGCAGAGAAATCCAACAATGGCATATCCCTGGCCTATAAAATCATACATTAGCTCTGTTCAGTGGAGGGACAATAAGGTCTACTTCACCCAGACTTCAGATTGCAATTAGTAGTCTGATTAGCAATGCGTACAGAAAGAATGTACAAAGCTTTAAATGGCTTTATTGAAACTTTTTCACAGAGCATGGTAACATGCAATCGTTGGTGGCATGTGTTGAAGTGCCATTCATTTTGCAGTAACAATTTTAATGGCACCCCAAATCACCATTACAGTAGCCGGCAAGACACCCGCACTAGAGCGAATCGCGAAGCTATTTCAAAATGAATAAAAAGCACACCTTTTACCAGGGCTTTTTCTCAAACAATAGGTGCCAGAACTCAACCACAACCCCCCGAAACCCCTCCACCCACACACACCCTCCAAATCACATCAAAGAGTGGGTGTGGTCAGCCAAATTTCAAAAACAGTAGGAGGGTCTTAAAGGAGCATTAAATACCAGGATTGCATTACATACAGAGTGCAGAGTTCAGGGGGGTTACACACAGAGTGCAGAACTGTCACTTGTAAACACAGAAACAGGACTTCTGTGTTTACAAGTGATTGCGGTGAGCAGGCCCTCCCCAAGGGTCTGAGCTAGAGGTGGCGGGACTGAGTTCCACCAAGTTCCCCCTGAAAAAAAGCCCGGCCTTTTACTAATAAATTTTAACTCTTCGGTAATGCTGTAAAACAAGTGGCTTACAATATGTTACCATAATGTATTAAGTTAAATACAGTGCACTGTGGTGCCATTAATTTTGTATGGCACTTCAATGCACCTAGACACAGCACATCCCAACAGACAGATGGGGCCCATCTGTCCATTGCGATGTGTCATGGTGAAAGCAATATGGTGCACTGGCAACCTATTCAAAAAGATGGGATTTCTTACTAGAACACAAATTATAATGCTAAATGTGTGCAGTAACATAAAAGTCTGTATTAGCCCTTAAAGTGATTGTAAAGGATAGTTTTTTATTTTTTTTAAATAACAAACATATCATGCTTACCTCCACTGTGCAGCTCGTTTTGCACAGAGTGGCCCCCAACATCCTCTTCTTGGGTCCCCCGGCGGTTCTCGTGGTTCCTACCCGCATCAGATAACCCCCTAGGAGAAGCGCTTCCTCGAGGGGGTTACCTTGCAGGCACGCTCCCGAGTCCAGCATTTGCATCCATAGACACGAATGCTGGACTCGCCCCCCCGATGCCTGCGTCATTGGATTTGATTGACAGCAGCGGGAGCCAATGGCTGCGCTGCTATCAATCTATCCAATCAAGAGCTGGGACCCCGTGGAGAGAGGGACAGTGCGTCCCTACCGAGGAGATGAAGGGGCTTAGGTAAGTAAAATGGGGGAGGTGGGAGACCAGCGACTGCCAGGTGTTTTTTCACCTTAGTGCATAGGATGCATTAAGGTGAAAAAACACGAGGGTTTACAACCCCTTTAAACAGTAATAAACCTTCCAGACAGGCTTCTCAACACATTTCCAAAAATGCTTCCTTTAAGAGATCTAGGGATGGTTTGTATTGTGACAACACTCCTTGAAGTCAAAAAGTGAGGCCAAACCCAACCCAGCACTCCACAACTGACAAAGGAGTCACCACGGATGTCTCAGAAGAGCCTGAGAGCACCTTCCATCGAGCTATGATCCCTATGTCACCAAGTTATGTTCATATGTAAATTTGAGTTTCTCGTTTCCTCCCAGTACAGTTCAGATGAACTTCAAAAAAAGGTGCTCAATTAGAAGCAACAAATAATTGTCCAGGTTTCCTCTAAAAAGGGGATTTATTCTAGATGAATATCAACTATTGAAAATGTTTATAATGCCCCATACACACTATCAGTTTTTCTGCTGAGTTAATCCTTCAGATTTAGCAAAACCATGTAATATGAGGTCAAACCTTAGGATTTCAATTTGTAGGCAATCAGACAGGCTCTTGTACTACATGGTTTTGGTAAATCGTAAGGAAACACTCAGCAGAAAAACTGATAGTGTGTATGGGGCTTAAGGGGTAGAATCATTCACGAATTCATAAACTGAAATTCATAGATGATGCTTTGCAACTGATAGATTCCTCCTCCTCACTGCATCGAATATGGACCATACAAATCCAAATACAATATCTTAGCCTGATATTCAACCCTCAGCTGTTTTCACTGCAGTGTGCCATGTGTCTCTTCATATTTGCTCTCCTTTCTAGTGGAGACCTATAATCATACATAGGTACATCTTGGATCACTTTGTGTAGCGAAAGGAACAAGACACAGTGCAGTAAAAACATCTGAGCTTGCTATTAAATACAAGGGACACTATCTGAAATAAACTTTACTGTTTAGGTGGTATAGTTTAATCCTGTTGGTAGGAGCTCCCTGGAAGATACAGCAACTGCTGTGTTTTTGAACATGCTCCTGACAAATAAGAATGTTCATTTTCACTTAATATATAACAGAAAATTGTGAAATGGACTCTTCCCTCTGAAGGTGGTACTTCACCTCGTGTAGGTTGGTTTTTGCTTCTTGGAAGTGGCTGTAGGTGATTTTACCAGCTGGTTCTGATGGTTGGGCCAGAGTAAAGCTTTCTGACACCAGCTTCTCATGCCAATTGCAGCACATCCAAATACCACATGGCTGCTGCTAGCAAGGTCCCTACATGGTTCTTTAAGGCTAGATCATTTTGCATTCACATGCAGCCCATAGTGTGAACTATAAGAGGCAATACTCTACACGTGTTATAAACATTCATACTCATGCTGACCATTCAGTGGGTAATCTCTCATCTTGGAATGCAGAGTGCTCCCATTAGGGGTGTCCGGAGGAGAGAGAAGATCCATGCTGTTGACTGGTATCAGTATGACAAAGGAGACGTACGAGTCATACATGGCTCGTTCCCTCATATACTCTGTTAGTTATCATTTGTTTACTACATAAATCTGTCAAATATTTTAATAAAAACTAAATGAAAAAAAAAAAAGAGGCAATACTCTCATCTCCCTATGACTATAGTTTGGTGCCCCCAATATGGGATGACCTCTGCTGGTTTTGCGGTTGCCAGGCCTGGAGGATTCTTTTGATGGCTTGATTAAATAACTTTATCTGCAGCCACAAGCCTAAGATCCTATTAGGGATTCATTAGCAGTGAGTTGTTAGAGCTGGACTCCAGGGAAACAAAAAGACTTTCCTTGCAGTGGGGCAATGCCTGCACTGCAGGGCTGGACTGGCCTACCGGGATACCGGGAGATTTCCCGGTAGGCCGCCTGCCCTGGGGCCACTTTTAGTTGCGGCTGCATCCCCTGCTCTCTCCTGCGGATCACAGCGCTGGCTGGCTCTGTGTTCGGCGGCCGCTCTGTAACATGGCCCCGCCCCCTCAGACCTGCTTGTGTGATAGTAGATAGAATCAACTTTCCGCCTATCACACGAGCAGGTCTGAGGGGGTGGGGCCATGTTACAGAGCGGCAGCCGAACACAGAGCCAGCCAGCGCTGTGATCCGCAGGAGGAGATGCTGCAGGTACAGCCCGCCCTGTGTGCCACAGAGTCTGGATAGGAGGATCGGCGGGTTGCAGGGGGCTCCCTGCCGATTCTCCTATCCAACTGATTTTACTGTCCCCAGTTAACCTTGTGTTCCCTGCCCCCGTGCTCTCCTCCACCACCACACTTTCCTGCCCCTCCCACAGTTCTCTCCTCTCCTTTTCTTGCTGCCCCCCCTGCTCTCCAGCTCTCCCCATCCTTCTATAGCCACGATCACAGTGCCCTCCACTTCCCCCAGTGCTCTCCCCCCTGTCCCTCCGCCTGTTCTCCCCCCATGCTCTCCCCCTGCCCCCCCCAGTGCTCTCCCCCCTGTTCTCCCCCAGTGCTCTCCCCCCTGTTCTCCCCCCCAGTGCTCTCCCCCCCTGTTCCCCCCCCAGTGCTGTGCTCTCCCTCCTGTTCTCCCCCCCGTGTTCTCCCCCCTGTTCTATCCCCCCAGTGCTCTCCCCCCTGTTCCCCTCCAGTGCTCTCCCCTCCCCCAATGTTCTCCCCCCCAGTGCTCTCCACTCTGTTCTTCCCCCCTGTTCTCCCCCCCACCCCCCCAGTGCTCTCCACTCCCCCCAGTGTTCTCCCCCACAGTGCTCTCCCCCCTGTCCCCCCCAGTGCTCTCCCCTCCCCCCTGTGCTTCCCCCCTGTTCCCCCCCAGTGCTCTCCCCCCTGTTCCCCCCAGTGCTCTCCCCCCTGTTCTCCCCCAGTGCTCTCCACTCCCCCCCAGTTCTCCCCCCGTGCTCTCCCACCTGTGTCCCCCCGTGCTCCCCCCAGTGCTCTCCACTCCCCCCTGTTCCCCCTCCCAGTGCTCTCCCCCCAGTGCTTCCCCCCTGTAACCCCTCCCAGTGCTCTCCCCCCTGTTCTCCCCCCCAGTGCTCTCCCCCAGTGCTCTCCACCCCCCAGTGCTCTTCCCCCTGTTCTCCCCCCCCCAGTTCTCTCCCCCGTTCTTCTCCCCCCTGTTCTTTTGCCCCCCCTGTGCTCTACAGCTCTCCCCATCACTCTCCAGCCCCCACCCAGTGCTCTTCAGCCCCCCATTCTCCTCACCCCTGTTCTTTCTGGCCCCCTGGTGCTCTCCAGCCCCCCCAATGCTCTCTACCCCTCCATGCTCACCACCCCTGTTCTTTTTGGCTCCCCCCAGCACTCTCCACTCCCCACCCCTGTACTCTCCATTCCCCCCTGCATTTTGCCCCCACCCATGTGCTCTCCAACCCTACCAGTGCTCTCCACCCCCCATAGTGCTCTCCAGTCCCTCGTTCTTTCCACCTCTGTTCTTTCTGGCCCCCACGGGTGCTCTCAAGCTCCCCCCCATTGCTCTCCACTCCCCCCTGCTCTTTGTACCCCCCCAGTACTCTCCAGCCCCCATGCTCTCCACCCCTGTTTTTCTGCCCCCCCAGTGGCCTTCACCACCCCACACTCTTAGCCCCCCCCCCCAGTGCTCTCAGCCTACCGTGCTCTCCACCCCTGTTCTTTTTGGCCTACCCAGTGCTCTCAAGTCCCCCCCCCGGCGCTTTCCGCTCCCCACCCCTGTGATCTCCACTCCCCCTGCTCTTTGAGGATGGCTGAAGGTGCAGGTGGCCAGGGACCACTCCATCTCACAGCAGACAGATCCTCTGGAATGAGCACCGTCCCCATCCAAAACGAGAACCGATCCTGCCTGCTGCTGGCCATAATGGATATCCTGCTGGCATGCAAGGTACTGTACCGAGCATAAACAACACACCTTCCCACAGACAGGGACTGCAGACTGGGACATGGGGCACAGGAGGGGCTGAAATGATGTGCACAGTGAGGCCGCATTTGATGGACACAGTGAGGCCATATTGGTGGGCACAGTGAGGCCGCATTGGTGGGCACAGTGAGGCCGCATTGATGGGGACAGTGAGGCTGCATTTGATGGGCACTGCTGAGGCTGCATTGGCTCTTGTATCATGTCTGCCGTCTCTGATCATTTCCTGTATCATGTCTGCCATCTCTGATCATTTCCTGTATCATGTCTGCAGTCTCTGAGGGAGTCTGGAATTTGAATACACATATATATATATATATATATATATATATATATATATATATATATATATATATATATAAAGCCCTATGTGATTTAATATCTATATATAATACT
Organism: Lithobates pipiens; assembly: GCF_037356315.1. Lineage (NCBI taxonomy): Eukaryota > Metazoa > Chordata > Amphibia > Anura > Ranidae > Lithobates > Lithobates pipiens. The sequence goes on along the minus strand of NW_027507758.1, from coordinate 533,663,806 downwards.
CTCTTCATCAAATGTGCTTTAAAATGTATGGTTTTCCCTTTCATGAACAAGAAAATAATGACGTTATGCTCTTGGGCTGGTATAATAATGCTGTGGGGCTGGTATGAAATTTTTTCCAGGGCTGGTTTTTATTCCCAGTCCGGCCCTACTGCACTGCTAGGGTGGACTCTTTGTTTATGTCTATGGAGACAGGTACAATAGGTTTACACTTACCTGATCATCTGCTCCTTCATAGCGCTGGACTGGCCCCTGAAGCCTCTTCTCCCTTGCAATCCAGTAGTCTAAGGCCGGCTATACACAGAGAAAATGTATTTTCTGCAACCATGGGTTTCATGAAAGAAATTCACTTGATTACCCCATCAACACAGACAGTGTTGATGTAGGAATCCCTTTTGCCAGACCATTGTCTTCTATCAGCGAGGGAGCACAGGGGAAGCCATCCCCTCTGGGAGAAGACAGCAATGATTTCTAATGGCTATAGTGGGCTCTAGCGATAATCACAGATAAAACCCGGCATGCTGGGTGTACCCAAGTTGATTGATCGATCAACTTGGTATATTCAGCCTACCCATACACGGTTTGAAGGGTAGTGCTGTTTGCTAGGGAGCAAAGAATCATGTAAGTAGAAGTGCTTTTGCCCTTCTCTAGAATAAAGGGGCAGTTAACCCATGCAGTGTAGGGCAGCCCTACTGCATTGGGGACTTTTATTTCTCCTGGCATTCAGATTAACTCCTCAAAATGTCCGCGTTCCAAGCTGTGTATTCAAATTCAAAATTGTGAACATTTGTCCATGCTGCTGAACACTGAATCAAAAGCACATTTGTGATATCATCACTTCTTCTATAGCCAATGTTACAGATGGAATAAGCAGACACAAATACGTCAGTTCAGTATGCATGTTTATGCACTCCAGCACCGGCCTTATTTTGTGATAATAACCACTCCCAGCCATGCAAATGATTCTTAACCTGAAATTTGACTGTAGAGGCGACAGACTGGCCACTGACATAGTCAATTCCTAATCTGATCTGAATGTTGATGTAAACCCCAACTGAAGTATAACCAATTGTTATTTATCTGCTAGTAAAATACTTTTCACTTTTTTTTCAGCCCTTGTATTTCAGTGCTACCGACCTCCTCCAACCTCTTTGCAGCTAATTTCTATGTACATGTACTTCAGTGGCGGCTGCATGTCATTTATCTGGGTGGGTTTTCTGATAATAACAACAGTGCACCATGCCTGCATAAAGTGTGTTGAGATGACCACTTGCTGTCCCCATTAGAAGTCTGTGTTATAGAATGACAAAAGCAGGAGCGTCATTTGGAGGAAGGGACAGAACGTTGTGACCCTAAAACAAGAAGTACCTTTACAAGGACCTGGCAGGATAACCAGGTATTATTTTAATGAAAGCTACAAATTTAGAAAGATTCTAAATTATTTTAGAAATTACATTTACGTTTGGCGCCAGTACGACTTTCAAAAATGTATTGGGGCTCCTCATCCTCTTATTTCCAGGGTGTGGACAGGCAGGAAGAGTTTTGCATATATGCTGGACCTGTCCTAAGGTTAGAAGATTACGGACACGTGTGCACTCTTTAATTCACACCGTGACCTTGGTTAACATTACCAAAGACACTCGGATTGCAATATTGAATGAGTCGATGGAGAATATCCCACGACACACACAAAAATGTATTTATTTTATGTTCTTGGCGGCTAGGATCGCCTTCGCCACCTCCTGGAAAAGTCCTGTGGTTGATTTTGCTTTATTAAAGCGTAACTTAACCTGGATTATGCTCAATGAAAAAATTGAGAGCGTTTTACGGAATAAACAGCCATTATTTGATAAAGTTTGGAACCCGTTGCTGACTTATTTGCAGGAGGCGGACAACTAGAGGTGGATTGGCAGCATTAGATCCCTGGACGGCATGCCTTCTCTCTTCTTTGTTTACCTCTTCTCTGCTTTTTTGTACAATTTTCCATATTGCTATTTCCATTTTATTTATTTTTGTAATCTCTACCAGTTTGACATATTAAGCCTTCGGTGTTATCTCCCCTGATATGCTGTATACAACTGATTGGAGTAGTAGAGTTAGGGGATCTGTATACACCCTCCCCTTCTGTTTTGGTATTGCTACCTGTTTTTTTTTTTTTATATGAATATCAATTGATATACCAACAAATTGTGTTTTGTATTCCTCTGCTCTTTGAAAACGAATTAAGAAGGATTGAAAGAGAAATTGCATTTACATGTTAAAGCTTATATGAGTTTTTGATTTTTGGGTTTACATATACTCTATTTATCCTGCTGGAATAACCCAGTATTGTCCATACAGTACACCACTTTTAATTTGTAGATTATATGCTAAGAGGAAGAACATACAAACAAGCAAAGCAATGTCAGTTTTTTTTTCCCTTATTCTCCCCTTTTATCCAGATCAGAGCATTATGGTTTTCCCTGCCACTTGTGTTTAATGTCCTTCCATGCCTGTAGGGGTTTATAAAATCCATTGAATGCATTATATGTGTTTACTTGTTCCAAAAGCAGCTCAAGAGGTTTCCACTATATGTTTGCGTCTGACACATACACCACTGCAAGTGTTTAAATCTGCTTCAACTTTCAAAGTGAAAAAGGCTAAATATTATGAACCAGCCTATGACGGAAACACAATTATTATCTTTAACTTCTTTCAGCACTTGATAAAAGTTTGTCATGTTTTATATTCATTTCATAGTAGAATTTTCAGAATGATTATGACCTCTGTCGTTCGAGACGTTCATGGGAACACAGTATCAAACAGCTGGCTGCCAGAATGGTCTTGCATGAATTCTCTGCGGTGAAAGACTGTAAAGAAAACACAAATAGAACAATTTTGCAAACAGGACCTCTGTAATAATGATTTCATTATTACTCTTAGCCAAAGAGAACATTTGACTAAACATATGTTTGCCCGGAGCATACTGCCTATTAGCACATTTTTCTGGGGCTGCTCCACCAGTTGGTCTGCAGTGTTTATATACATGTTGGGCTGGCTGTCAAAGACTCTGCTTGCCCTTCCTACTTCATTAAACTGTTGAATTGTATATCTGTTTAAGTAGATAGCCAACTATATGACAGTCCCACTACCAAAAGCATTGTTGTCACCACATCCAACCACTGTCCAAATCTTGGCACCTCAACCTCCACATCTTCAAAATACGTCCCTTCCTAACCAATGACAATGAAGATTTTTTTTTTAAATGTTTATTCAAAAAATATAACAGTTGAACAAAAATGGATAAAGCCAATATGAGGAGCTAGTGCAATATTAAGGAAATATCCATCATATACATAGAGGGTACAAAACAAGGGAATAAACAAGGTTTGATAGGTAAATCAATCCTAAATGACTCTGCTTAAGGTCCCCCCCCAATCATCCCACGCACCCCAAATGGGAGCCTGCTGTGCTAGGAACAATCGGGTGTGTGACCAGGTACTACAGGGGGAGAGCTAAGCCACTCCCCTGATCGTGATAAAAAAAAGAACACAATGGGAGTCATGTTAATTAGGTTAACATGGTATTGACAACAGAAACCTATGGTGTTAAAGTGGAGATACAAGAGGAGTTTCCTCTTTTCTTAAATGATTTGGAACACTCGACAGAAGAGCCATTCCGGAGTTTTAGCAAACTCCAGAACGCGTAGTGGGCTGGGTCAACCTAAGGTTGATCATAGGGAAGAAGGAGAGGGAGAAGCAGGAAGAGGAAAAGAAAGGGGAGAAGAGAGAGTGGGATTCAGGAAGATGAGAAAAAAAAAGGGGGGAGGGTGGAACCTTCACAAAGGGTAGAGGATACGGCCAGCAGCATGACTTGCTCAGGCTTAAGGGGGCTTCTGTTCTTCAGGGTAGTAGAGAAATTCCTATATATTTAGCCCAGGGTTCCCAATTGAGTCTAAATTTCTCTGATGTGTCGAGTATGGTGTTGGAAATGTTTTCCTGAGACATGATCCAGGAAATTTCTTGTTTAGTTAGGTGAAAGGAGACCGAGGGGGATTTCCATGCCCGGGCTATTGTAATCTTGGCCCCCAGGAGGATAGGGAATTGGTTTAGGGATTGGGTCAGTTTGGGTACATCAGGGACTCGGTTATTAAGGAGAGCTATTGATCCTGTTTCACCGCATATCCAGTGGATTTGCGAATGAGGTAAAAGATTTTGTTCCAGTACCCTCTAATTCTGGGACATTCCCATAAGGTATGAAGAGGGAACCTATGTGGCTACATCCTCTGAAGCAATGTGGAGAGGACTGGGGATAAAATTTGGTGAGACATGTGGGAACCAGGTACCAGTGGGAAATGACTCTTAGGTCCACCTCCAAAAAGGATCTATTGAGGATTCCCCTGTAGGAGCGGGAAAAATTTGTGTGCCATTTGTCTACGTCCCACTCAAACTGGAGATCTCGCTCCAATTTCAGCATGTAGGTCGCTTTCTCTAAGGCTTCGGCTTCGGCTGAATAGATCAGGGAGACTCCCCCTCTTACTCTCACGGCTGAGTAACACCAAAGCTCATATTGAGTTACAGAGAGCGTGTTCTCAGAACTTTTCCACACATGGCGCAAGAAATATAATAGTTGGTTGTATCGGAGGGTTTCCAAAGGTGGCATATCTAGTTTAGAAATGCAATAGCTAAGAGAGATAGAGCCATTACCATTGAAGTATTGCCCTATTCTGTAGAGGCCCTTGTCAAGCCACCACCTAAAGGCCTTGATATTGAGACCCGGGGGGAACAGGGGGTTATGAAAAATATGCGAGAGCAGACGTCTGGCCGATGTAAGGGAGTGTTGTTTGTGTAGGGAGTCACATAGGGTCATGGAATGTGAGAATGTGGGGAAAATAATTGGGGGTCAATCTTTCTGTGGGCTCCAGACTAGGAAATCTAGGGTATGCTTGGGGGTCACCTGTCTTTCTATGTCTATCCAGTCTGGTTTCGGGCCTTTGGAATAAATGACAGAGAATTGGCCGAGTTGGGCAGCCTGATAGTACCACCATAGATTAGGTAGTCCTAGTCCCCCTTTTTTCTTGGATCTAAATAGCACAGTCTTGGATAGACAATGTCCTTTACTGCCCCAGATGAAGCATATGATCGTTGACTGTAGTTTATCTAGTAGACGCTTTGTTATGAGTATGGGGAGGGAGCGGAAGAGTTACAACATTCTGGGCAGCAAGGTCATCTTGACTGCATTCACTATCCCCAGCCAGGACATTTTATATAGGGACCATTGAGAGAGGTCTTCCAACAGTCTCTTGAACATAGGAGGGTAATTGCAGTGGTGTAGTTGCTCAATTTTAGAAGTGAGCTGAACGACTAGGTAGGGGAGAGAGGATGGGCTCCAGGAAAAGGGGGAGTGTTTTTTTTTTTATCTATCGACTAGGTCTTGGGGGGTGGAGATGTTTAGGGCTGTTGATTTGGTCATGTTAAGCTGCAGGCCTGAGACTGATCCAAATGTTTTTAGGAGTCTGAGAATATTGGGAGTGGATATGAGGGGGAGGTGACAAAAAGAAGAACATTGTTGACGAATAAGGCACATTTGTGGGTCAATTGAACACATTTTACCCCATGTATGTCCTGGTGCTGTCTGATGGCTAATGTCAGAGTTTCTATTGCAATGGCGAAAAGGATGGGGCAAAGGGAGCATCCTTGCCTGGTACCTTTCAGGATGGGGAATTGGTCCGAGAGGTGACCTTGTAGTTTGATTTGGGCTTTAGGGGAAGAATAGAGGGCTTCCAGGGTTTTAGTAAATTCCAGGCCAAAACCCAATTTCTGTAAGATGGTGAAGAGGTAGGGCCAGGTGATCGTGTCAAAGACCTTTTGAAGATCTGTGGAAAGGATATATATCCCTCCTGGGATGGGCCTCCATCCCAAGAGGATCGCATGAGGGAAATTAAATCCACCGCTCTCCTAATCTGGTCTGGCCCCTGCCTCCCGGGGATGAATCCCACCTGATCCTTATGGATATAGGTATTAATGAAGGAAGACAGTCTGTTAGCTAAGATTTTCATCATAATCTTTAAATCATTATTAATTAACTAAATCGGTCTATAATTCCCCACTTCACTGGGGTCTTTACCCTGTTTGGGAATAACAGTGATATAATCTAGGTTGGCTGCCAGTTCCAGGGGCGAGCCCTCATGCAGGGAGTTGTAGAAACGGACCAGACGAGGAGAGAGGACTTCAAAACATTTTTGGTAATAAAGAGCCGAGAAGCCATCAGGGCCTGGGGCTGAGCCTTTTTTAAGATTTTTAATGACCTCTCAGACTTCATTTTGCTGGAAGTGAGATTCCAGAATAGAGTGATGTGAATCTGAGAGCTTGGAGAGGTTTATGTCCTCCAGGAAAGAGTTAATAGAGTTGGGTTTATTCGGGTCATGTGCGAGCTTGGAGAGGTTTATGTCCTCCAGGAAAGAGTTACTAGAGTTGGGTTTATTCGGGTCATGTGCTGTCACGTACCTTACAGCGGAGTCCGAATGCTGGGGTGGCATCTTGCACGGTTCCGGTCTCAACACCCCTGGAAGTGGGGACAGGAAGTGCTAAGGCAGCGAAAGGGTGCAGGTGCCTGCAGGTAGAAGATAGAGGCTTGAAGACACTGGATCCTCACGGAGGAGGCGGTGTAGACTGGTTACCTGGAGGTGTTCAGCGGAAGCCAAGCAGGTATGTGGAAAACACTGCACCTCAGGAACAAGCAAGGTTGGCAACTGGCTGGCAACGAAGTACAGGAATAGAAGGCAGATTGGTAGTCAAGGATGAGCCGAGGTCTGGTAACGTGCTGGCAGTGAGGTACAAAGTCAGGAAGTGAGCCGAAGTAGAGAGTCCAAGCCAAAGTCAGTATAATAAATCCAGGAAGTCGTAAGCAGGGGTTTTCCAGAAGAGTAGTAAAGCAAGCCGGGTAATCAGGAACAAGGTAACAGGCACAACAGCATTCAGGAATCTCAGGAACGAGCTGAAAATGATCCAGCACTGGTATCAGGTCAGGACCCTGTTTATATATGGTGACATGTGCCAGGATTGGTGGACGTGGTCGCGCGTGCGTAAGTACGTACGTACATACATTATGTTTGGCGCGCGAGTGCGTCCACGTGTTCGTATTGGCATGTGCGTGCGTCCGTTCATTCCAGAACTCGTTCGCCTCTGACGGGGACACCACGCATGGCCCTTGGAACGAAAATAAGCTGCTGTTACACGGGGACGGACATTCACACGGTGAGTTCCCTGACATGAGCAAAGTAGAGTTTAGAGTAAAAAGAGTGAAACATATTCAGAATTCTTTTTGGGTTCTGCGTCAGGGTGCCTGAAAAGGATTTGATTTTGGGGAGGGAGAACGTTTTTATCCTGGGGGAGTGTTTGGCCTCCAAGTGTGGGACAATATTTTTGGCCTGTAAATAGAATCTGCCACTCATCAAGCGAAGATGTTTGTCCGCATTAGAGGTCAGAGCTAGATTCAGGGCCACTCTAGCGGATTCAAGATTTGCATGGGTATCAGAAGTGGGGTTACGCTTGTGGGACAGGCTGAGAGAATTGAAGTTTTTTTCTAGTTTTTCTATATCTACTTCCCTTTCTCTTTTTAATAAGGAAGCAAGCTGGATCATTTTTCCCCTTAAGACAGCTTTATGGGCCCCCCATAGGGTACTTGGGGATGTGTCCCCAGTGTCATTAATGAGAAAGAATTCCCAAATGTCATTTTCAAGCATAATACAATGAACTGGGTTGGAAAGGAGGGATTCGCTGATGTGCCATTGAGGGGAAAGTGAGCTGGTGGTTCTCAGGATAACCAAGGAGTGGTCAGACCAGGGAACTTTGTGAATTGATGCATGTGTAGCCGCGTGGATCTCTGAGTTGAGGATGAAGATGTGGTCGATTCTGGCATACGTCTTCAGTGGGGCCAAGTAATGTGTAAAGTCTTTACTTTAGATGTGGGGTTCAGTTTACTCCAGGTGTCAATCAAACTCAGGTGATGCAATAGTCGGGCTATATGTAGACTCTGTTTAGAAGGTTGTTTGAGATGCGGTCTGTCATGGTTGACCTATCTAGTAAGAGATCAAATGTGATGTTGGAGTCACCTCCCATAATCACTCTCCCTTTTAGTAAGGGGGAGAGGGTTGACAACATGGAGGAGAAAAAGTGTGCTTGGCCTCGGTTAGGGGCGTAGTATGAGATGATGGAATGCATCACCCCTTCAATGAGCCCTTTGATTAGAATATATCTGCAGTCTGGGTCTTTAACTATGTGTGAGTGTGTAAATGGGATCCGCTTAGCTAAAAGGATGGCAACCTCTCTTTTTTTGGAGTCGGCATTCGCCAAATAGAAGGTGGGGAAATTACGGTGGAGGGAGGATGGGGTGTAGCCTGTGGGAAAATGGGTCTCCTGTAGTAATACAATATCAAGGCCTCTAGCGTGGTAGCTTTGACATGCCTTCCGGCGTTTGGATTGAGAGTTGAATCACTGCGTGTTGTGTGAAGCAATCCTGAGAGACATGTGGTAGGGGCTCAAATCAGCCATGAGCATCTGAGGGGGTTAGCGAGTACATGTGAGGGGAGCTTACCTCTGCCTCTGGAGATTGGGGATCGACCCCTGAGACCCTGAGAGTAGCTGGAAGTCCTAAGGACAGGTCGGTGGATATTCTCAGCAAAGGTTCCTGTAGAAAGTAGTTTGAAAGGTTAGAGGAGGGGAGACAGAGCATAGAAAGAATAAGAAGAGGGGGCAAGAAGAATTTTTTTTTGAATCAATGAATTCAGACAAATACAGCATCTAACAAAGTAGCAACCGGAATGGCAAGCCAAGTCCTAGACCGAACCCCCCAATAGGGATGGAATCGGTGCAGAGGCAACCCTGGTAAAGGTTGTGGTCCTGGTGTCACCAGAGGAGGATGCTCCCCTGCGTCACAACAGATGCAGTGGCATGTTAGGCCGTTCCGGCCGTCAGGTCCCCCTATAGGGGAGGATAGTGCTGTGGGACCCTTGAGGGAGGGAAAAATGAGGACTATTCAGGTTCAGAACAACAAAAATACATCAGTAAATTAAGTCTCTTGTTAACAGTAAGATATGGGCTCTGCCAGGGGAGGGGGGGGGAGGGGGGACAAAATACGTCCATAAGAGGACAACTAGCGGGATCATAACAATGTGCAAACAGTCACTGGCAAGTGGGTTATGTGGCTCGCCCGGGTAGGGGACTGGAGGAGAGGAAGGTATCCCAATTAGTCACTGAGAAGGCTAACGGGATCCCACCTAAGGGGACCAAAGGTCTAACGATGCAACCAGTCACCAAATGTGTGTAGGCAGCCATTCAGCTCCAGAAGTGAGGGTAAAGCTGCTCATCTTGGGGAGTGAGCATCTCGGTGCCTCTTTGAGAGTTGATTGTTCCACAGCGGGGTCAGTAGGCATAGTTGGTGAATCCGTATGATTTGTCTCTAAATTGAAACTGGAGGCGGAAAGGGAATGACCAGCGGTATTATATGGATTTTTGTGCCAGAATTTCAAGGAGAGGCTTGAGGGATCTCTGCTTTTGGATAGTGGTGGGGGAGATATCAGCGGAAATTTGAATTGTGTTTCCCTGGAAGGAGAGGTTTTCCAGATTGTGGGTTTTTCTCATTATGTCTTCTTTTACTCTACTGCCTGCTCAATGGCATCCGTGTGGGCTCCTAGGCTCTGCAAATCAGCCTTAATGGTAGCTGTGATTTGTATAGCATTTTGAGCTAGGCCTGTGGGAGGTGGGTCCCACTCAAACAGATGGCTTGGGAGCTGAGAAGGGCCGGAGCGGTGCGGAGTAGGCTATGTGCACATGAAGCCTAATTGTAATGGAAAATAATTTTCTTGACTGTCTATCATACTTTGGCACTCTCTTTTTCTACAAACCTTGAGCCATTACTCCAAGGGATGTGTCAGGAGCCATTGTGCATTTGAGAGCTACCTCAAAAAGAGGTAGCATTTTTGTCCTTAGAAATGTCATGAGGCCATCGTTAGAGTGCATACATATGGACAGGACGTGACTGCAGGTAAACAGCACCGAGGTGCATCAAAGAGTGCAAAAAAAGTTGAAAGCAATTATGTTATTGACAGTTGTTTATGATATATAATACTTTATCAAAATATAATGTTATTAACCGGTTCCCGACTGGCTTGCGTATATTTACTGCAGCACAATGGCACCGCTGCGTGAAGCCCTGTATATATACAGGGTTTCCTTTAAGAGCCACCGGAGGGGTGCACGTGCACACACTGCACGGCAGGGGACCCGGTGTGTGTACATGAACATCAACCCCGTCGATTTGTGTGTGTAAACGTACAAATCCCTGTGCTGTCAGAGGAGAGGAGACATGTCGTTTGTTCCTAGTAAGTAGGAACAGCGAAATGTCTCCTCTCCTAGTCAGTCCTATCCCCATACAGCTAGAACACAGTGAGGGGACACACATTTAACCCCTTGATCGCCCACTAGTGTTAACCCCTTTCCTACCAGTGCCATTAACACAGTAATCAGTGCATTTTTATAACACTGATAGCTGTATTAATGTCAATGGTACCAACAATGTGTCAAAAGTGTCTGATCTGTCCGCCGCAATGATGCAATACCGATAAAAATCGCAGACCACCAGCATTACTAGTAAAAAAAAATGCCATAAAAATGCCATAAATCTTTCCCATAGTTTGTAGACGCTATAACCTTTGCGTAAACCAATCAATAAACGCTCATTGCCTGTTTTTTTTCCAAATATGATTTTATTTAATTTTTTTTTCAGGAATGAATTGCATACACATACTGTAACAGTGTTTACAGAATGAGAGATCATAGCCTCCTAAAATAATAAGCATATATTACAAAAGAAACTTAACATATATTAGATTTATACATAGAAGAACTCAAAAATCTAAGTACCGTATATACTCGAGTATAGGCCGACCCGAATATAAGCCGAGGCCCCCAATTTACCCCCAAAAAACTGGAAAACTTATTGACTCGTGTATAAGCCGAGGGTGAGACATGGCTGTCCATCCCTGTGTGTCCGTCCATCCCTGTGTGTGTGTCCGTCCATCCATCCCTGTGTGTGTGTCCATCCATCCATCCATCCATCCATCCCTGTGTGTCCGTCCATCCATCCCTGTGTGTGTATCCATCCATCCCTGTGTGTGTGTGTGTGTGTGTGTGTGTGTGTGTGTGTGTGTGTATTCATCCATCCATCCATCCCTGTGTGTGTGTGTGTGTGTGTGTGTATCCATCCATCCATCCATCCATCCCTGTGTGTGTGTGTGTGTGTGTGTGTGTGTGTGTGTGTGTGTGTGTGTGTGTGTGTGTGTGTGTGTGTGTGTGTGTGTCCGTGCAGCCTTGTGTGTGTGTCCAGCCTACCTGTGTCCCAAGCCTCCGTCCCGAGCCGCCGTCGTCCCGAGCCTCCTCTGTCCCGTGCCTCCTCTGTCCCGTGCCTTCCGGTGTCCCGTGCCTCCTCTGTCCCGTGCCTCCTCCGTCCCGTGTCGTGCCGATGGATCGCCGCTCTTCTCGGCGGCCATTCTACGATTCAAAAGCTGCGCCTCCGTCCTCCGCCTGTGATAGGCGGAACACTCAATTTCCCAGCAGCCTGTGTTCCGCCTATCACGGACATCCTCTCATACTCGTCCGTAGTATGAGAATGAACGGATGTCCGTGATAGGCGGAACACTGACTGCTGGGAAATTCAGTGTTCCGCCTATCACAGGCGGAGGCGGAGAAGGAGGCGCGGCTTTTGAATTTTAATGTCCGCCGTCTGTCTGCTCGATACGCTGATCGAGCAGTCAGACAGCGGTGACTCGAGTATAAGCCGAGGGGGCACTTTCAGCCTCAAAAAAGAGGCTGAAAATCTCGGCTTATACTCGAGTATATACGGTATCTCCTTATCTCACTGCTACAGTAATCTAAGTTCCTGCTTCTTATCACTTTATGTGACAAAGCACCTCTGCTTCATTCTGTATACTTTAACTTAAAAAACAAATCTAAATAGAGGACAAGAGGAGATAACACACAAAAAAAAATAAAAAAAAATAAAAGGAGGGGGAGGGAAGGGAAGATTTAAAGGGGAGGTAAGGGGAAGGGGGAAAAAAAGAAAAAAGAATAAATAAATAAATAAATAAATAAATAAGGGAAGGATTCCAAAAATGGCGCTTGGTATTGCATCTGATGTCTCTTTGATCGCTATTGCCTTTTTTTTTTTACCAAAAATATGTAGAAGAATATATATTGGCCTAAACTGATGAAGAAGTTTGTTTTTTTTAAAAAAAATTGGGGATATTTATTATAGCAAAATGTAAAAAATATATATTTTTTTCAAAATTGACGCTTTTTTTTTGTGTATAGCGCAAAAAATAAAAAAAGCAGAGGTGATCAAACAGCACCAAATAAAAGCTCTATTTGTGGGTAAAAAAGTTCGCACATTTCGTAGGGTACAGCATTACATGGCCGCACAATTACCATTTAAAGCGACGCAGTGCCAAATTGTAAAAAGTGCTCTGGTCAGGAAGGGGGTAAAACCTTCCAGGGCTGAAGTGGTTAAGCAAAGGTCCACATCTACCTTAACATGATTGAAATTTGTTTACCTCACAATAGTTTGCTGAAGGACAGTTGTGCCCAGACTATGCACATTCATTTTTTTTTTTTTTTACATATTCCTAACAAGCTGCAAAAATAAATAAAGCATCACTGACCTCTCTAAATGCTTGTAATGTGAAGTAATTAATTCATTCCCAAAGATCATGGCAAACTCGCTTAAAAACACCCACTGTGAGTGTACATGAGCAGGCTGACAGCCTGCCAAGATTACGTGCAATAAAAATCTTGCTAAGATTTCTGCTAAGATTTTTGAACCTCTCGTAAACTTTTAAGATTAATTTTCCCACAATGCATATAACTAGATAGGTTAATGAGGGCTTTTTTTAAGTACCTTTACTGTTTTTTAAAGTATGTAAATGCTTTAGTGTGTATAGTTGGGGAACAGGTTCACTTTAACGTATAGCCTGTGATAATAAAGAGAAGGGAACTAACACCTACAGTACTAATTCTACTCACAGCAAGTGCTTTGAGTACCCTGGAATGGCCATTAAAGCCCTAAGCTTTATACTTTTCAAATCAACTGATAACAATTCCTTGTGGGTGGCTCAGAAATCCCCTTACTAGATTTTCTGTATAGTTTTCAATGAATGTTTTACTCATAATTTTGTAAGTACTTACAAGTATCTGACAAGTAGCAGCTCCTTTTCACTGCAAACCTCACATTCATTAGAAGGCAAAATCTGTTGATTCTGAGTCTCTTCAAAGTGTTCATATCACTAAATTATGGCTAATGCTTTGCAGCTACCAGATAATGTTTATCCTGTAGCGTTTCTCAAAAGATTCCTCTAATTGTCTAATTAAATAGATTATGTTCTGATTCCACAGATGATAATGCATAATTACGGACAAAGCAGAAGCAATTTTCTTATAGCACTCTGGGATATGGGAAAATCAATGTATTTTTCAATATCTTTCAAAACCAGTACAAAATCTAATCTCCAGTTAATAATTATTATATAATGTACATAATGGATCTAAATAAAGGTCAAGTTACAGCTTCATACAGTGTGTTGGTATAATATATTGAGGGCAATTTGTACATTTTGTGCATTGAAGTGATTTCCCAATAAATCCTGTATAATAATAATAATAATAATAATAATAATAATTTCCCAAAAGGGGAAGTTCTGCTCTTTTTACTCCTTCCCCAGCCTCTGCCAAATTTGGAATGCATTTTTTTGGGGAGGGGGGAGTGGGCTGGGTGCCATTAAAGTTCATGTGTGTGTAAAGGCAGGTGTCCCAATACTTTTGATAATATAGTGTACATGGTTGTCACCACCACCAGGATTAATGAGCACAGGGTGACCTAATAAGAAAACTTCCACTACCAGCATCCTGGGCATTTTCTTTATTCAAGTGGTATAGGGGATGGGAAAAATCATTGGCATTGGATACAAATTTTAGGCCAAACGTTGCAAGGAGAACCACTTAACTGAAGGCTCAGAAAAATAGGCACAGTTTAATGCTTCTCCAATTTCCTAAACTATGTTGTTTTGTGAGATTTTATGACACCGCATACACTTTGTGTTAGAACTGACTAGTCGTTACTGCTCACCTCCAGCAGAGCCGTATTTAAGGCAGGGCAAAAGGGGCAGCTGCCCTGGGCCCTGTCATTGTTGTGGGGCCCAAAGCAGCTGACTCATACTTGCCAACTATCCCAGTTTAAAATCTCTCGTCCATTGAGGTTTTAGTCCCGTGCTGTGTCCTGATATCGCAGTGTGAATTTCTGTTATTAATGCTGCTCAGCTCTGCCCTATTGTTGTGTACAGATGACCGACCTCCAGACTCTGTGTTTACAAGTAAATACGGCATTGATATGTAAACAATGGCGGAATTCATATGGAAATATCTGCACACCTATTCATATGTATATCATACCCCCCTGAAGTTGTATCCACCATCACCTATACTGAATGCTACCCACTGGAGAGATAAAGAGGCATGCTTGAAAGTCCTGCCTACAACTGTGGTCATTAAGCTTACCATTAGCATGTTCTGCAAAGGTAAGCATATTAGTAGGGGGGTAGTTTGGGGATGTGCAGAGGTAGGCAGAGAAGGAATTACAGTTTGGGGTGCAGAAGGGAGCAAGGAGGGGATGTATAGAGGGAAGGAAGGTTGGTGAAAAGATGAGCAGAGAAGACAGGTAGAGTTAAAGGGGAGGGGGATTGGTGTGGAGAGGATGGGGGAGGTTTGGGGTGCAGAGCTTAGGAGGGGTTTTAGGAGGCAAAGGTGTACTGACAAGGTGGATAAAGATGTAGATCTCATGCAGGGCAGCCCAGAAGAAAGTCCCTAACCCTTTTTCAAAATCACACAGTGCCAAGGCACAGGTCAGCAGATGCCTGAGGGTGTCATTAGCAATTAAGGGTACTGCTGTGTATCTGCTAAAGGGCAGCGTGTTTCTGTGCTGTCAGGAAAGCGATTTTGCATGCTTTCCCAACACACACAAATGTGAACGCAGGCTAAATGTCTCAGTTACATTGGTAGTCAGTGTAAATCTTCTCATTACATTGGTGCTTGGTGTACAATCCTTTCATTCACACTAGTGGCCAGTGTGAAGGTCCCCCTTACATTGGTGGTCAGTGTAAACCCCTCCTTGCATTGGTGGTTACTGTGAATGCTTATGTTACGTTAGTGATCAGTGTAAACCCCTATTACATTGGTGGTCCTCTTTATATTGGTAGTCGTAAAAAAAATTGCCATTGATCGCACCCTCCCCCCAGCACTGCCACTGATTCCAGGAGCCCTAGGATTTCTAGGAGCTTTCTGTCTATTAATGGATCCCCTCACTTCCCCAGTCCATGGTGTGCAAGCAGTGAGGAGATGATGTGCTGTAACCTCTAGCAACCAATCAGTGATCAGTATTGATGTACAGTAATCTCTAGCAACAAAATAGATTATCATGTGCTGTAACCTCTAGCAACTAATCAGTGAGCCGAAATGTGTGCTGTAACCTCTAGCAACCAGTCAGTGAGCGGTAATGATACACTGTAACCTCTGGAAATTAATCGCAATCGATGCATGATCTGATTCAGTAAATAGATTTTGAGTCTAACTGCCATTTATTGTATGTCTCAGAGCAGGCGGAGAGCAAAACTGTATGGGGGGGGGAGGGGCAAGAACATTTTTGCCCAGGGTCCACTCAATATTAAAGATGACCCTGACCTCCACCATTACAATAGTTAGATCTTTCTCTGATTCAAACCTCCTCACATGATGTTTCTCTCCCAAGATCTAGTAGCTCCGAGTTTTTTCCGAGCTAACTCCTGGTATGATAGAGGTGAGCAGTAATGACTAGGCCTCAATTAGCAACATCCTGGGAGTATTCCAGTCAGGCTTCATGAGGTACGTAAATGGTGTACACCTTTGGAAAAGCAATATTCAACTTTAGTAAAAGCTGCACAGTTTGTTTTGATCTACAGACATCCCTTATCTGCATAGGCAATTGTTATGGTAAAGGTGAATTAACCCTTGAAGGTGTCTTTCAACTTTTGAAGTCAAATTTCAGAAAACTCCACTATATGTTTATATGTTCCTATTCACACAGCATAACTAAACATTAATATATATATATCTTACTTTTACTTTACTTTTTACTTTTTCTGGTGTCATGGCTGACTGCAAGAATTTCTCAGGAAATTCACTGTGATCTGTCCCAGTAGAAAGGTCGAGGGATTGGCTGAATCCAGTTATCATTAACATACAATGGAGACATCCAGCTTCCTAAAGTGGTATTAACCCTAAAAAGAAAAATGTAATATATTGCAGCCAATCTTTTCTCTAATATGATGACTGCATTTATTTCCTGTTTTTTCCTGTATTTTCACTTGGTTTAAAGTGGTTCCAAAGGCAGAAGGTTTTTTTACCCTAGAGCATTCTCTGCATTAGGGTAAAATACCTTCTGTGTGCATCTCACCCCCAGGCCCCCCTTATACTTACCTAAGCCCTATCTCGATCCAGTGATGTGCACAAGATTAGCAGCTCTCTTCACTCCACTCTCCTCACTGGTGATTGAGGCAGCAGTGGGAGCCAATGGCTCCTGCTGCTGTCAATCACAACCAGTGAGGAGTGAGTGAGGGCAGGTGTTAGCAATGCTGTATGTGTCAATGGACAGATAGAACATGGCTTGGAAGTGTGTCCTCACAAGTGTTTTTCTATGGGGGCACTCAGAGTGAGAGGAACCAGTGGTACAAGCTGGGGAACTGATAAGAGGAGCGTCAGCGGTGCTCTGTGCAAAACCATTGTACAGAGCAGGTAAGTATGACATGTTTTTTTTTAATGCATTCTATGCATTAAGGTGAAAAACCTCCTGTGCTGCAGCTGCCCCCCAGAGCCCCCTTTTTCTTACCTGAAACCTGATCGTTCCAGCAACAAGAATGAGCCCAGCAGCTCCAGCCACTGTCTCGTGTCCTCATTGGACAGATTGATAGCAGCAGGAGCCATTGGCTCCCGCTTCTGTCAATCAAATACAGTGACACAGGAGCCAGGGGGTGGGGCCAAGTCTTGCTGTCTGTGTCAATAGATGCAGTAGCAGGACTTGGCAGTGCGCCCACACAAGTGCCCCCATGAAAAGCGGATCTCCATGGAGGCACTTGAGAAGAGGAGGAGCCAGGAGCACCGCCGGCGGACCCCAGAAAAGGAGGATTGGGGCCGCTCTGTGCAAAACCCTTGCACAGAGGAGGTAAGTATGACATGTTTGTTATTTAAAGAAAAAAAATGAACCTTTACAATCACTTTAATACCACTTTAATGACTGTTAATGTGATCTGACAGCATGGTACAGACAGGGGTAATTATGGCAAACACAGCTCCTCATCCCCCTTCATAAACAATGAGTATTAGTAGGATGAAGTGATCAATTTGCAGAAAAGACCATTTGAAAATCATAAGCTGCAATTTTTAAATATATTTTATATTTTATATTCACATGCTATGTGAGTAGGAACATGTAACAAATCTAAGGTAGGTGTTTTCCTGAATTTGACTGCAAAAGTGGAAATACACTTTAAGCACAATAAATACAATTGCTGACAAGTTTGCAGAATTAGTGTGTGGGCCGGGGCACTGACATCCTTCATTCCGTCTCTCTGCGCCCATATCTGCGGTCTGTGCGACATAGCAATAGACTTGCCAGGACCTTGACAAGTAAACATGAAATAACTTGACTAATCTTGTATTGGACTGAGAATCAAATTGCTAAATATATGTAGCACTGACCCCCGAAGGAGCTGCTGAATTTGATTGGGCCTGCTCTCTGCTATTAAACCCCTAATAACTTGGCTCAATCCCCTTGACACAGCTGTGGTGCAATGTTGGTGTGAAGCTAATAGTAAAGGATAACCCCACAATGTACAATGCTCATGTTGTAGAAATTGTAATCCAACAGTTGAACAAACAAGGATTAAAGTAAGGTGAATGTAAGAACTATTCTTGTAGTGCAGTACACCTGTGACTGCCTCCGGTGCAAATGTCTTGGTATAACACAGTGTCAGTAGTACAGTGAAGGGTGGGCTTGAGGCCTGCTTAAACTCAGTCCTTTTATTAAGTTCTCCTCTGTGGGACTACAGGTCCCAGCAACACTGTGTTAAATGTCCAGGTGTACAAAAGTGCATTAAGAAACTTAAAAAGTTCCACTTGGATTTAATTAACCTTTTTTTGGTTAATTCTCCTTTAAAGTGGTGTGGCAGGGGGTATGTCCTATGCCTACATACATTCTCAAGTAGGTGTCCCTCATTCCCATCTCAAAATGTTGGGAGGTATGTACTGTCCCTCCCAACATGGCTCCCCTAGTTACACACTGTCCCTCCCAACATGGCTCCCCTAGTTACACACTGCCCCTCCCAACATGGTTGCCCTAGTTACACACTGCCCTTCCCAACATGGCTAACCTAGTTACACACTGCCCTTCCCAACATGGCTGCCCTAGTTACATACTGCCCCTCCCAACATGGCTGCTCTAGTTACACACTGCCCCTCCCAACATGGCTGCTCTAGTTACACACTGCCCCTCCCAACATGGCTGCCCTAGTTATACACTGCCATAGCTCCCAACTGTCCCTGATTTCGAGGGACTGTCCCTGATTTGGAGCAATGTCCCTCTGTCCTTCATCCCTCCTCATGTGTCCCTCATTTTGGATTGCTGCATTTGTAAATATTAAAAGCCAATATAAAGGAATAGAAGTGGTAAAAAAAAAGTTCCTTTTGGATTTAATTAACTTTTTTTTTCTCCTTTAAGGGGGAGTGGCAGGGGGCGTGTCCTATGCCTACATACATTCTCTAGTAGGTGTCCCTAATTCCCATCTCAAAATGTTGGGAGGTATGTATAACTTTCATGCAAACTAATCAATGTACACTTATTGGGATTTTTTTTGCCAAAGACATGTAGCAAAATACATTTTGGCCAAAATTATGAAGAAACTTTTTAATAACATTTTTTTTGTTATTGGATATTGGGACAAACTCAACCCAAGACAGAGGCATTTGGAGGGGACTAGGGCTAGCCTCTGACCCACTGATTATGGCCCATGGAGGAGACTGGGGATTTTGTCTGCTTCTCCTGGTCAGAGCATGGAAAAAAACTTAGATCAGCCTCTGATCCCATGGAGAGAGCAGGTCATTTGTGATTAATGTGATGAATGCTGAGAGCAAGGGTTGGATTAATTCTCTGAATAAAGACAATAAAGCTTCTCTTCTGGAGTGGATGGAAAGGTGTAATATTCATCTTGTACAGGTTAATGGTCAGAAGAAATATGGTGGCCCTTCTGCAGACTAAGGTGGAGAAGCTCCTCCATTGGGGATAGGAATATTTATCAACAATTTCCTTCAAGAAATTTATGAAGACAAATTAATTCCACTCTTTCAGACTGCTGGAGCATTGTATGAGTTTTGTCTTATGATGACTTGTTTAGAGGACAGATTACAAGGTGAAAGCTGGTTAATGATATTTGGACAGCCCTGGGTCTTCTTTCTGTGGACCTGGTGCCCAAACTGTTTGGGTGGGCACTGACCTGAGACACCTAGGCTTGTCTAGGTGACTAGTTGCGAAATAGCTTATTCTTGATTAGATCACTGTTAGCTGTTAGTTGCTAGATGTTGATTAGCTTACTGTTTATGTTAGCTGTTCATTAGATGTACTTTTAGATGTACTAATGATTTTACTGTTTAAAGTCTGCATTGTTTAATTTAATGTGATCAAGCTCTTATATGATTTTGTGTGGAATATATTCTGTGTGAATTTACAATAAAGTCAGTTCCACCTAAGCTAGTGTCATCTACTTCTTAGGTGCAATTCTCAGCTATAAGCCCTTGTACACACGGTCAGAGATTCCGACGGAATGTGTCCTATCGGACCGTTTTGTCGGATAATCCGACTGTGTGTGGTCTCCATCAGACTGTTTCCGTCAGAGTATCCGACGGACCAAGTTTTCCAACTTGTCCGTAAAATTTTCTGACAAAATGCTCCGATCGGACATACTCCGATCATGTGTAGCCTACTCTGACGGACAAAGTGCCACGCATGCTCAGATCATATTCCTAGACCAAAGCTATCGGCTACTAGCCTGAACATAGTCCCGTCGTAATGAAATAACGGCATCAGGTTATGTACAATCGGATTTTCTGACAACTTTGTTCGACCGTGTGTATGCAACAGTTTCGGACAAAATTCGTTGGACAAAATCCGTCTGACAAAATCAATCGGACAAAATCCATCGGACAAAATCCAACGGATTTGGTTGTCAGAATGTCCGACCGTGTGTACAAGGGCTTATACAACTATACAGATGTGAGACTGATTTTGCACATTTCAGCTTTAGTAAATAAACCCCATTGTGTACTTAAAAGTGGGGTATGCCTGTACCTGGTTTCAGAGTGGAGGAAGCTGTATCTTGTATTATCACCCAGGTCGGGGGCCAGGCGGTCCGTCACAGATATGTTTTATAGCAGAAAGTAAAAAAATATAGTTTTTTATTTTTATATCCCAAACAATAAAAAACCCAGTGGTTTATACCACCAAAAGAAAACTCTATTTGTGAAAAAAACTATTTTATACATTTTGTTTGTGTACAGCGTTGTATGACCTGGCAATTAACAGTTAAAGTAGCACAGTGCTGAACTGCAAAAAATGGCCTTGTTATGGGGGAGGTAAAATCTTATAGAGCTCAAGTGGTTAATGCACACAGAGTATTAAATGACTCCAATCGATGCTGGATCTTTCTGTCAAGAGCACAAAATTACATGCATTTATAAGCGTTACCAAGTGTATGTGGATAAACTCATTGTTAGAATATTCATTTACAGTGAGGGAAAAAAGTATTTGATCCCTTGCTGATTTTGTAGGTTTGCCTACTGACAAAGAAAAGAACAGTCTATTATTTTAATGGTAGGTTTACTTTAACAGTGAGAGACAGAAAAATGCATTTCAAAAAAAGTTATTAATGGATTTGCATTTAATGAGTGAAAACTGTATTTTTTATGCCCCTTAACTACTACTATTAAATACAAACGTAAATGCCGCAATATGCATAGACACATTGGCTGTAATAGACTTGCGCTCAGGTCCCTTGTTCACCTTAGTAGTAATTTCTCTTTCCGATGGGCCCCTCAAACTATCCAATACCTGGGGACCAAAATTCCCTCCAATCTTCAACTCGTTTTCCAATACAACTTCCAGCCAACTGGCTACTTCCTCTGCAGACCTAGAAAGATAGAAAACTCTGGCTATTTCCTGGTTCGGCAGATTCAATGTCCTGAAGATGAATGTTATGCCGTGCCTCCTGTATCTTCTGCAGGCATTACCAGTCATGACACCACAGGTGTTTTTTTCAAAAGCTCCATGCTGCCTTCATCAAATACATTTGGCAAGGCAAACCCTCCCGACTTCAAAGATCGCGGCTGATGATCCAAGCTCAGTGGAGGCGTTGGCCTTCCAGTTCCTGTCTTATATTGTATGGCAACCCACATGGCTATACTGATCGATTGGTGCAGACACTCTTCTCACAAACAGTGAGTTTCCTTGGAGAAGGAGTCCATTCTGGTTCCCTTAGCTGGCCTCCCATGGATGGGGGCTCCACCTAGTCAACTCTCTTCCCCACACCCATTGATTGGACCCACCCTATCCCAAATTCGGAAGTACTACAAGTTGGCCACAACCTCCAGCTTCCCCTCTCCTCCGACGCCAATTATCGGCCACCCAGACATTGCTTCAGGTTTTACTGACAAGGCTTTCCAACTTCAACCCGACCAAAAGTTAGTGAGAGCCTCCAACTTCTTTGGTCCAGCTGGATGGGTTCACCCTTCAGCCTTGTTTGGCCCTCTCACCACTTCAGTTTTGGGCTGCTGGAAGCTCTCGCAACTCTCTCATTTTCTCCGGTCCCTTCCAGATTATACCTGTTTCCGCAGATCACCTACTCCATTTGAGGATTTCTGCCTAAGAGAAGGACCCTTGCGGAAATCTCTCTCTTACAGTATCCTTCTTGCGTTCACATCTCAACAAGACCCTAGGTAAGTGGGAAAGAGATCTTAACCACTTACAGACTTTGCATTTGCATTGCATTTCCATTTTGCTGGTCAAAGACCAGATCACTTTTTGCGATTCGGCACTGCGTCGCTTTAACTGACAATTGCGCGGTCGTACGACGTGGCTCCCAAACAAAATTGACGTCCTTTTTTTCCCACAAATAGAGCTTTCTTTTGGTGGTATTTGATCACCCCTGTGGTTTTTATTTTTTCTTTGCGCTATAAACAAAAATAGAGCGTCAATTTTGAAAAAAACACATTATTTTTTACTTTTTGTTATAATAAATATCCCCCAAAAATATATATAAAAAAATTTTTTTCCCTCAGTTTAGGCCGATACGTATTCTTCTACATATTTTTGGTAAAAAAAATCGCAATAAGCAATTATTGATTGGTTTGCGCAAAAGTTATAGCGTTTACAAAATAGGGATAGTTTTATAGCATTTTTATTAATAATTTTTTATTATTTTTTTTTTACTAGTAATGGCGGCGATCAGCGATTTTTATTGTGACTGCGACATTGTGGCGGACACATCGGACATTTTTGACACATTTTTGGGACCATTGTCATTTATACAGTAATCACTGCTATATAAATGCAGTGATTCCTGTGTAAATGACACTGGCAGTGAAGGGGTTAACCAGTGGGTGGCAGTGTAGGGGTTAAGTGTTCCTAGGGGTGTGTTACTAACTGTGGGGGGGTTGGGCTTTCATTTAGTGAACACTGATCTCTGCTCCAATCACATGGAGCAGAGATCAGCGTCACTAGTTGCTAGGCAGAATGGAGAAATGCTGTTTACACGGCATTTCCTCCATTCAGCCATCCCGTGAGACGATCGCGGGGATGCCCACGGCGATCGAGTCCGCGGGTCCCGCGACCAGACTCACGGGGGTCCCGACCAGCGCGGGAGCACGCCGCCACCGGCGCGCTCCCGATGGCAGGGTGGCATTGAAGATTGGACGTACCTGTACGCCAATATGCCTGCCCGTGCCATTCTGTCGACGTACATCGTCGCGCACTAGTCGGGAACCGGTTAATGTCACTTTATCGGAAGAGCAAAAGAATCATATTTTTTTTTTTTTTTGCTCATAAAGGGTTGCTTTGTAGCAGATACCAGATAGGAGACGCTGGTATCAGACGCCAGCCGTCTTAGCATCGATGTTCCCTGTACACAGCCTGTTATGTTGGCAATGCAACACTCAGCCTGGCAGTTGCTCCAGAGCTTAGTGAATGAGCAGAAGCTCTGCCGACTTCCATCCTCCAATCATGTGCAAGCAAAAATGCATTTTTTTTCATTTTCCTTGCATGTGACTGGGTATTCTTTGCAAAGGGAATTGTTACCTCATTTACTAAGCTCTGGAGCAACTGCCCTCGCAGAGTGCAACTGCACTTAGCATAGTGCACAGCCTACGGTATTTGTCTTTAGTAAATCAACTCCATGGTGTCTACTTTCCCACTCCACTTTTACTGGAAAAACTACCCAGTATACTCTGACTTTGAGGTACTGCTGCTCTGGTTCTAGGGAAGGCTATCCCTTACTATAATGGGTCTTGGCTCCTAGTAGTGATGTATTTGCTTGTTCTACCACCTCAATAGTAAAGACATGTTAGCATTGTCCTCCTACAAGCCTTCTGCCACAATGCAGTGTGGTTGCTCTGATGCCGCGTACACACGACCGTTTTTCCCGTCGGAATAAACTCTGAAGGTTTTTCTGACAGAGTTCCGCTGAAACTGTTTTGTGTACACGCGATCACACCAAAGTCTGATTGTCAAAAACGTGGTAACGTACAGCATGTACGACGGGACTAGAAAAAGGAAGTTCAGTTGCCAGTAGCCAATAGCTTCCGTCTCGTACTTGCTTCAGAGCATGCGTCGTTTTTGCCCCGTCGGAACAGCATACAGACAAGTGGTTTTCCGGATAGGAATTGGTTCCGTCGGAAATATTTAGAACATGTTCTATTTCTAGGTCCATCAGAATTTTTGAAAAAAAAAGTCAGATGAGGCATACACACGATCGGAATATACGATGAAAAGATTCCATCTGACTTTTTCTATCAGACATTCCGCTCGAGTGTATGCGGCATAAGGGCGTGTTGTTGGCCCTTGGACTTTAGTGCTATCGTTTCAATGAGGTTCTATTATTGTTACATCTCTTTGCTGGAGTAGTTTGCACTTGCAGTTTGTATGCATTTTGCATGGTTCTACCACTGGATGCTTTCATAACTTGTTGACATTCTACTGTATTACTGTATTATGTTTTATTGCGTACGTCAAAAAAATAAATAAATATAAATAATATATATATATATATATATATATATATATATATATATATATATATATATATATATATATATATATATGAAATGCCTCTAAAGCTGTGTTTCTTCTGCCCCTGTGCATGCAGCTGTAGGGTGGGGAATACCCCCACTCCATAGGGCAGCTCTATTGCACGAATCGCCATACCGCAGTGTCGCGCCAGAGCCGATGTATGTGGCCAATGTAAACAATGCAGATCCCCGTTCTGTCAGGGGAGTACATGGAATCTGTTCCTAATTATCAGGAACAGTGATCTCTCTCTACTTCCAGTCAGTCCACTCCCCCCACAGTTAGAAACACCTCCCTAGGGAACACTTAACCTCTTGATCGCTCCTCAAGTGTTAGCCCCTCCCCTGCCAGTTGTAATTTATACAATAATCAGTGCATTTTTATAGCGCTGATTGCTGTATAAATTTCACTGGTCCCAAAAAAATGTCCACTGCAATGTCGTAGTCCTGCTAAAAATCAGTGATCATCACCATTACTGGTAAAAAAAAGAAAATAATAATAATAAAAATGGCATAAACTTTTCCCCTATCTTGTAGACATTATAACTTTTGCGCAAACCAATCAATATACACTTATTGCGATTTATTTTACCAAATATATGTAGAAGAATACATATTGGCCTAAATGTATGAAGACTTATTTTTTTTTCATTTTTTTGGCTATTTATCATAGCAAAAAGTAAAAAATATTGTTGTTTTTTTTGCAACATTGTCTGTTTTTTTTTTCATTTATAGCGCAAAAAATAAAAACCGCAAAGGTGATCAAATACCACCAAAAGAAAGCTCTATTTGTAGGAAAAAAAGGACGTCGGTTTTGTTTGGGTACAACGTCGCACGTCCGCGCAATTGTCAGTTAAAGCAACGCAGTGCCGTATTGCAAAAAATGGCCTGGTCATTAAAGGGGTAAAACCTTCCGGGGCTGAAGTAGGTAAACTATTCGCCTTTTCTGTAATCTCCTTTGCTGCAAAAAGATGTGTTCTTCTCTATTGCCAGTGGTAAAAAATGAAAGTCCCTTTAAGACAAGTGTTTGCATAGCAGTGTCCTGGGTTGGAGCCCAAAGCTTCCACACCTCAATGATTATCAGGTTTATATTAATCACCATTCTGCTTTCACAACACAAAATAGTTATTTTGTTTCCCCAACACAGCCAATGAAAATATTTGTTGGCATAGAACGTTTTGTTTGTGGTATAACTTTGTACCGGTTTTCAATGTTGTTTCCAGCAATAAATGGACATAGGTAACATTTTTAGCATTCTGACGATGTGTCTTCACAAAAAATAAACCCCAACCTGTCTGCTACCAACTAAACATCTGAATCTCCATAAGAAATTGACCTTTTAAGGGCTCGTTCACACATAAGGTTGGGGGGGTGATAAAACCCTGCAGCTGAGCCGTGCTTTTACCACCCTCAACCACAACCCTCTTTAGCTGCAGGGACAGTGGCTGGGGTTGTACACATGCTGCTGCTGTGGCGGGAGTTGTACCAACTGTTGCTGTTGGCAGGTGTAATGCCTACCAAACACTACCTTTTCAAGTGACTTGGGCCTCTCTGAAAGCACCCCACAGCCATGTGCAATGCATGCAGTTACAGCACACTAGTACGGCGAACGAGAGGTTAAACCAGGCAGGGAGGAGGCGATATAATGCCCCCTCGCCACCTGCCAAAAGTTCACTGAAGAGTGACTTGAATGCAGGTCACTCTTCAGAGAGCACTGCTAGTGTGCTTTACTTGTGAACACCCATGCAATGTGATTCAGGTGCGGGTGAAAAAAGTGTGGATGCGATGCGATCTGAGCCATATAAAATGTATGGCTCAAATCACACCACACAGACATCGCATGTGATGTGTACAAGATTAGTGATGGACGAACTTCCGACGGGACGTTTCGCGAACGCGAAACGCGAACGGGCACAAACGTTCGCGAAAACGACCGTTCGCCGCGGGCTCCATTGACTTCAATGGGAGGCGAATTTCGCAAACCTTTAGGTCGAATTTGCGGCCACGGGGTAATTATTAGGGGGTAGCACGTAGTCCCACCACCTGGACAATAGCATAATACATGTATGAGGTGAATTTGGGATCGATAACTACAAGCATTTTTTTTTTATTTGGGAAATTGTTCTGACAATTCAGGACTATGGAGCTAATGAAGGCAATGGAGGAGAGGGAAGGTCAGGGACCAGGGTAGGCAAACAAGAGGGTGCAGGAGATACAGAGCACTGACAGCAGCACCGTAATACAGAGCACTGACATCAGCACCGTGACATACAGCGCTGACAGCAGCTCCGTGACATACAGCGCTGACAGCAGCTCCGTGACATACAGCGCTGACAGCAGCTCCGTGACATACAGCGCTGACAGCAGCTCCGTGACATACAGCGCTGACAGCAGCTCCGTGACATACAGCGCTGACAGCAGCACCGTGACATACAGCGCTGACAGCAGCTCCGTGACATACAGCGCTGACAGCAGCTCCGTGACATACAGCGCTGACAGCAGCTCCGTGACATACAGCACTGACAGCAGCTCCGTGACATACAGCGCTGACAGCAGCTCCGTGACATACAGCGCTGACAGCAGCACCGTGACATACAGCGCTGACAGCAGCTCCGTGACATACAGCGCTGACAGCAGCTCCGTGACATACAGCGCTGACAGCAGCTCCGTGACATACAGCACTGACAGCAGCTCCGTGACATACAGCGCTGACAGCAGCTCCGTGACATACAGCGCTGACAGCAGCACCGTGACATACAGCGCTGACAGCAGCTCCGTGACATACAGCGCTGACAGCAGCTCCGTGACATACAGCGCTGACAGCAGCTCCGTGACATACAGCGCTGACAGCAGCTCCGTGACATACAGCGCTGACAGCAGCTCCGTGACATACAGCGCTGACAGCAGCTCCGTGACATACAGCGCTGACAGCAGCTCCGTGACATACAGCGCTGACAGCAGCACCGTAAGCAGCCCCAGGAGGAAGTCAGCACAGCACAGGGATGGTGTGATCCCCTCATAATAAGAACCCCCAGGAGGAAGTCAGCACAGCACAGGGATGGTGGGAGCCCCTCATAATAAGAACACCCAGGAGGAAGTCAGCACAGCACAGGGATGGTGGGAACCCCTCATAATAAGCAGCCCCAGTAGAAATATGACACCGCTCAACCTCTTCAAAGAGGAGGGTAGGGGCATATAGTACGGTGTGCTTTTTTGGGTCAGGGAAGTGAGCCAAATGAATTAAGAAGGTCTGTGTGCTTGATTCCAAAAATTGTTTATAGACATATACATGGTCTACTGATCACATGTGTTGAATTCCTCCGAGATCCATGCCTCATTCATTTTTAGAAATGTGAGGTAGTTAACACTGTGGTGAGCTAGGCGAGTACGCTTATCGGTCACAATCCCCCCTGCTGCGCTGAACGTCCTTTCGGACAGGACACTGGATGAGGGGCAAGCCAACAGTTCGATTGCAAATTGGGCAAGCTCTGGCCAGAGGTCAAGCCTGCCCACCCAGTAGTCTAGGGGTTCATCACTCCTCAGAGCGTCCACATCGGCCGTTAACCCAATGTAGTCGGACACCTGACGGTCTAGGCGTTCCCTGATGCTGGATCCGGATGACACCTGTCGATGGGTCGGCTGAAAGAATGACCTCATATCCGAAGTCACCAACACATCTTCAAACCGGCCTCTTCTTGCAGGCGCTGTTGGATTGGTACCCGCAAATCCTTCTCTGGGAGTGGGAATTGCTCCTCTGCCAGCGCACGCAAAAGCAGAATGCAGCATTTCTCGAAGCAAGGCCTGGAAGTGCTGCATTCTGACAGCCCTCTGCGACGGCGGTAACATTTCCGCCATTTTGTGTTTGTACCGGGGGTCTAAGTACGTTGCCACCCAGTACTGGTCCTTGACCCTCATGCTTTTTATACGGGGGTCCCTATTAAAACACTGGAGCATGAAGGCCCCCATTTGCACTAAAGTGGAAGCGGTGTGGTGGCCTGGCTCCTGCTCATCATCCAGGATAATGTCGTCCTCTTCATTCTCCTCTCCCCATCCTCGCACAACAGGGATCCCAGAAAGGTTTAAAGCATGCTCTTCTTGCTCCTGCTCATCCGCCCCGGCACCATCCTCCTCTGACTCCTCATCAGACTCCTGTTGTTGACTTGTCTCAGATAGAGTAGCCCCCCCTGGGAATTCATCCAGCATTGCGACTTCCTCATCTTCCCGCTCCTGCTCCTCCACAGCCTGATCAATGACACGACGCAATGCACGCTCCAGAAAGAAGGCATAAGGTACCATGTCACTGATGGCGCCATGGCTGCGACTGACCAGTTTGGTGATCTCCTCAAATGGCCGCAGAAGTCTGCATGTGTCGCGCATGAGCAGCCACTGGCGCGGTGAAAAAAAACCCAGCTCCCCAGAACCGTTTCTTTCGCAGAGTTCATACAGGTAGACGTTAACTGCACGTTTCTGCTGGAGCAGCCTATCAAGCATATAGAAGGTTGAGTTCCATCGCGTCGGGCAATCGCAAATAAGACGTCTGACCGGCAGATGGTGTCGCCGCTGAATGTCAGCAAGGCGAGCCATGGCCGTGTAAGATCTTCTGAAATGGGCCGAGATTTTCCTTGCCTGCCGCAAGATGTCCTGGACCCCAGGGTATTTGACAAGGAATCGCTGCACGACCAAGTTTAAGACGTGTGCCATGCACGGCACGTGCGTGATTTTGCCCTGTTTCAATGCGCTAAGCAGATTGGCACCGTTGTCACACACCACTTTACCAACTGTCAAATTGAGCGGTGTTAGCCACTCATCTGCCTGTGAACGCAAAGCTGAAAGGAGTGCCGGGCCAGTGTGGCTCTTTGCTTCCAGGCACAACAGACGCAGCACGGCATGGCAACGTCTCACCTGGCATGTGGAATAGGTTCTGGGGAGCTTGGGCGGTGCAGTGGAAGAGACGCTAGCAGCGGAAAAGGAGGAGGCAGCTGAGGAGGAGAGGGAGGAGGATGGAGTAGGAGGAGGAGAAGAAGAGTCAGGCCTGCATGCAATCCGTGGCGGTAAAACCAAATCTACACGGGTGCCACGGGTTACATGCTTGACGGCCGTCAGAAGGTTCACCCAGTGGGCAGTAAAACTGATATACCTTCCCTGCCCGTGTTTGCTAGACCACGTGTCTGTGGTCAGATGTATCTTGGCACCGACACTGTGTGCCAGAGATACATTCACTTGCCGCTGAACATGGCCATATAGCTCTGGGATGCCCTTCTCTGAGAAATACTTCCTTCCTGGGACCTTCCATTGTGGTGTTCCAATGGCCACAAATTTGCGAAAGGCCTCCGAGTCCACCAGTTTATATGGCAGTAGTTGGCGGGCTATGAGTTCTGACAAGCCAGCCGCCAACCGTTGGGCAAGAGGGTTATCCGGCGTCATCATTTTTTTACGCTCAAACATTAGGCCCACGGAAGCCTGCCTTTTTGCAGAAAAATGTGAGCTTGGCGTGATGGAAGGTGGAGTGGAGGACAATTGTGAGGAGAGAGGAGAAGGAGAAGTAGAAGACGAGGCTGGACGGTGAGAGCCTGCAGTGTGGCTTTGTGTGTTCCGTTGCTCCCACTGGGCTCGGTGATGGCTGCTCATGTGCCTTCTTAAGGCGGTCGTCCCTAGGTGAGTATTGGGCTTACCGCGACTAACGCGTTGACTGCAAAGATTGCAGATGGCAACGCTATTGTCAGCAGCGGACACGTTAAAAAAAGCCCACACTGCGGAGCCATGTGCCGGTGTCCTGGGAGCGCCAGATGTGACCGTACATGGTCGATGACTCGCTCCTGATACATTTGCAGTCTGCTTTGTCCCTGCTGTGCAATGTAAGTCATTGCTGCTTCTCCTCCCTATCTGCTGGTCCATATCTCCCTCTGAACTCCCCTCCTCTTCCTCTCTTGTGGGCACCCACGTGACATCACTAGACACGTCATCATCAACGTCACCTTCCCCACCGCTATAAGTAGAGTAGGCAGCAACACCGGGGACCAACCTCCTCCTTGGGCTGATCTGGGTACTGGCGTCAGACTGCTGAGTAGCGCTTGTTGCTACCTCCTCTTCCTGATCCAATACCAAGAGTGGCTGCGCATCAGAAATGTCCTCTTGATATGGATCGGAAAATAATTCCAGTGACTCAAGCGGAAGGTATGTGGTGGTGGTGGTGGTGGTCGTGTTGTTGGTGGTAGTGTCTTTGGGGGTGCACATAGCAGAGAGTGAAGAAGAGGGTGCAGATCGAGAGGATGAGGAGGGTGCAGAAGAGTAAGGCTGAGCGAGCCACTCAACCAAGTCTGGTGCATCCTTTAAAGTAATTGAACGCACCTTCTGCAACTTCCCACTTTGGCTCAAGCCTGTTGCTCCTGCCCTACCCCTACCACCCCTGCGGAAGGGCCTGCCTCTTCCTCTGCATGTCATTTTTTAAATGACCCTGTGACAAAACTCTTAGTCCCTATACCGCTGAAGGACTGCTGCAGTATAGGTGAGCGGTCAGCAGTGGTGCACGTCAACCCTATCTATTGTGGACCTATAGCGGTCCTTACAGAACAGCAGACTGTACCGCACTCAAGCCTATGTACCGTAGCACCCTATACCAAGTTACCAGTCCTTATAAGAACTTTTGTGGACCAAGCAGGTTGTGTATTAGTGTTTAGCAGACTGTACGTCAGTCCCTATACCGCTGAAGGACTGCTGCAGTATAGGGCAGCGGTCAGCAGTGGTGCACGTCAACCCTATCTATTGTGGACCGATAGCGGTCCTTACAGAACAGCAGACTGTACCGCACTCAAGCCTATGTACCGTAGCACCCTATACCAAGTTACCAGTCCTTATAAGAACTTTTGTGGAACAAGCAGGTTGTGTGTTAGTGATTAGCAGACTGTACGTCAGTCCCTATACCAATGAAGGACTGCTGCAGTATAGGGCAGCGGTCAGCAGTAGTGCACGGCAACCCTATGTATTGTGGACCGATAGCGGTCCTTACAGAACAGCAGACTGTACCGCACTCAAGCCTATGTACCGTAGCACCCTATACCAAGTTACCAGTCCTTATAAGAACTTTTGTGGAACAAGCAGGTTGTGTGTTAGTGATTAGCAGACTGTACGTCAGTCCCTATACCAATGAAGGACTGCTGCAGTATAGGGCAGCGGTCAGCAGTAGTGCACGGCAACCCTATGTATTGTGGACCGATAGCGGTCCTTACAGAACAGCAGACTGTAACGCACTCAGGCCTATGTACCGTAGCACCCTATACCAAGTTACCAGTCCTTATAAGAACTTTTGTGGACCAAGCAGGTTGTGTGTTAGTGATTAGCAGACTGTACGTCAGTCCCTATACCAATGAAGGACTGCTGCAGTATAGGGCAGCGGTCAGCAGTAGTGCACGGCAACCCTATGTATTGTGGACCGATAGCGGTCCTTACAGAACAGCAGACTGTAACGCACTCAGGCCTATGTACCGTAGCACCCTATACCAAGTTACCAGTCCTTATAAGAACTTTTGTGGACCAAGCAGGTTGTGTGTTAGTGATTAGCAGACTGTACGTCAGTCCCTATACCAATGAAGGACTGCTGCAGTATAGGGCAGCGGTCAGCAGTAGTGCACGGCAACCCTATGTATTGTGGACCGATAGCGGTCCTTACAGAACAGCAGACTGTACTGCACTCAGGCCTATGTACCGTAGCACCCTATACCAAGTTACCAGTCCTTATAAAAACTTTTGTGGACCAAGCAGGTTGTGTGTTAGTGTTTAGCAGACTGTGCGTCAGTCCCTATACCGCTGAAGGACTGCTGCAGTATAGGGCAGCGGTCAGCAGTAGTGCACGGCAACCCTATGTATTGTGGACCGATAGCGGTCCTTACAGAACAGCAGACTGTAACGCACTCAGGCCTATGTACCGTAGCACCCTATACCAAGTTACCAGTCCTTATAAGAACTTTTGTGGACCAAGCAGGTTGTGTGTTAGTGATTAGCAGACTGTGCGTCAGTCCCTATACCGCTGAAGGACTGCTGCAGTATAGGGCAGCGGTCAGCAGTAGTGCACGTCAACCCTATGTATTGTGGACCGATAGCGGTCCTTACAGAACAGCAGACTGTACTGCACTCAGGCCTATGTACCGTAGCACCCTATACCAAGTTACCAGTCCTTATAAAAACTTTTGTGGACCAAGCAGGTTGTGTGTTAGTGATTAGCAGACTGTACGTCAGTCCCTATACCAATGAAGGACTGCTGCAGTATAGGGCAGCGGTCAGCAGTAGTGCACGGCAACCCTATGTATTGTGGACCGATAGCGGTCCTTACAGAACAGCAGACTGTACTGCACTCAGGCCTATGTACCGTAGCACCCTATACCAAGTTACCAGTCCTTATAAGAACTTTTGTGGACCAAGCAGGTTGTGTGTTAGTGATTAGCAGACTGTACGTCAGTCCCTATACCAATGAAGGACTGCTGCAGTATAGGGCAGCGGTCAGCAGTAGTGCACGTCAACCCTATGTATTGTGGACCGATAGCGGTCCTTACAGAACAGCAGACTGTACTGCACTCAGGCCTATGTACCGTAGCACCCTATACCAAGTTACCAGTCCTTATAAAAACTTTTGTGGACCAAGCAGGTTGTGTGTTAGTGATTAGCAGACTGTACGTCAGTCCCTATACCAATGAAGGACTGCTGCAGTATAGGGCAGCGGTCAGCAGTAGTGCACGGCAACCCTATGTATTGTGGACCGATAGCGGTCCTTACAGAACAGCAGACTGTAACGCACTCAGGCCTATGTACCGTAGCACCCTATACCAAGTTACCAGTCCTTATAAGAACTTTTGTGGACCAAGCAGGTTGTGTGTTAGTGATTAGCAGACTGTACGTCAGTCCCTATACCAATGAAGGACTGCTGCAGTATAGGGCAGCGGTCAGCAGTAGTGCACGGCAACCCTATGTATTGTGGACCGATAGCGGTCCTTACAGAACAGCAGACTGTACTGCACTCAGGCCTATGTACCGTAGCACCCTATACCAAGTTACCAGTCCTTATAAGAACTTTTGTGGACCAAGCAGGTTGTGTGTTAGTGTTTAGCAGACTGTGCGTCAGTCCCTATACCGCTGAAGGACTGCTGCAGTATAGGGCAGCGGTCAGCAGTAGTGCACGGCAACCCTATGTATTGTGGACCGATAGCGGTCCTTACAGAACAGCAGACTGTAACGCACTCAGGCCTATGTACCGTAGCACCCTATACCAAGTTACCAGTCCTTATAAGAACTTTTGTGGACCAAGCAGGTTGTGTGTTAGTGATTAGCAGACTGTACGTCAGTCCCTATACCAATGAAGGACTGCTGCAGTATAGGGCAGCGGTCAGCAGTAGTGCACGGCAACCCTATGTATTGTGGACCGATAGCGGTCCTTACAGAACAGCAGACTGTAACGCACTCAGGCCTATGTACCGTAGCACCCTATACCAAGTTACCAGTCCTTATAAGAACTTTTGTGGACCAAGCAGGTTGTGTGTTAGTGATTAGCAGACTGTACGTCAGTCCCTATACCAATGAAGGACTGCTGCAGTATAGGGCAGCGGTCAGCAGTAGTGCACGGCAACCCTATGTATTGTGGACCGATAGCGGTCCTTACAGAACAGCAGACTGTAACGCACTCAGGCCTATGTACCGTAGCACCCTATACCAAGTTACCAGTCCTTATAAGAACTTTTGTGGACCAAGCAGGTTGTGTATTAGTGTTTAGCAGACTGTGCGTCAGTCCCTATACCGCTGAAGGACTGCTGCAGTATAGGGCAGCGGTCAGCAGTAGTGCACGGCAACCCTATCTATTGTGGACCGATAGCGGTCCTTACAGAACAGCAGACTGTACCGCACCCAAGCCTATGTACCGTAGCACCCTAGACAGACCAAGTTACCAGTCCTTATAAGAACTTTTGTGGAACAAGTGAGTTGTGAATGATTAGCAGACTGCAGCAGAAGGGCAGCAGTCAAGTATAATATTCTTTCTATATTTGGAAGAAAGAATATTATACGTGTACAAGCCTATTACCGTACCACTGATACCAGTCCTGAAAAGAACCTTTGTGGAACTAATAGTAACAGCAAGTCTTTAAAATTATCCTCACTGCCTGACACACTGCTTCCTGCCTGTCCCTATACAAATTGGCAAAAAAGAGTAGGCTGGAACGATTAGCTGGAACAGCTCTTTTGTGGACCTGATAGTAACAGCTAATGATGATGATGATGATGATGATGAAGAAAGACTAATCTGGCTGAGCTGTCCCTAAAATAGCAGCATACAGCGCTCTGTCCCTTTATCTAAACTGACAAAAGAAACTCAGGCTGCTGACCTAACACCTATACCAGTCCTGAAAAGAACTTTTGTGTACCAAATAGCTAGCGTTTTCTCTGTCCCTACTCCACACAGGATCCTTTCCCTACAGTGACAGAAGAAAGAATGTAAAATGGCCACCGGATCGGGTGTATTTATAGGTTAGGGGGAATGTCCAAGTGTCCATGAGCTGTCATGTCTCAATTGGTTGTCCTGTAACACATGATAAACGTGTCACGAAAGGTTAAAGTTCTTGTATACATTAAACACGTAAGTCCGCCGGGGCGAACGACGGAAAAAGGCGTTCGAACCCGCGGACGGCGAAAGTCGGAAATTCGCCGCGAAACGACCGCCGGGCGAACCGTTCGGCCATCACTATACAAGATTGCAAGGCGATGCCTATGAAAATCACATGCGGTGTCCGCAACGCACAAGTGTGAACCCAGGCTGAAGCATCGCCGAGTCCCATTCACACTTCAGTGCGATTCCCTTATGCCTGACCATACCTGACCACATGCAACATGCAGTACCCCTTCCTGTCTAAATGTCCCTGTTCACACTTGTACACCAGTGGTGGCTGGAACTGTATATATTCGGGGGGGGGGCAGCAAACAAGAACAAGCTGGCGACACCAACACCCCTCCTCCCCCCTATCGGTTGGTCAGTCGGCCGCCCAGTCAAACCCCCCATGCCACTTGCTTGTCCCCCCACCTGCCCCGCACCTACCCCATCTAGGTCGTAGGCAGCTTCGGCTCCTTCCTGCGTCTCCTCCTCCTCGGCGGCTTCACCCTGTGTCTTCGGCATTCACGGTGGCTTCCTCCTCGGCGGCTTCTCTCCTCCTTCCCTTGGCAGCCAATACATTTGCTTCTCCTCTCTGCCAATCAGGTCTTAAGACACACTTTCTGATTGGCCAGGAGGAGAATCAGGAAGTCTATAGCGAATATTAATTCACTATTGTCACACAACTGGGTGGGCTTGGGGCACAGTGCTCTGTACCCTGAGCACACCCTTTTTTGAAGCCAATTAGAGCCTCTGGTTCTAATCATGTGCTTAAAAAAAACAAAAACATTTGAATCCAGGAGTCCGGTGCCCTGCATGTAGATAAGGGGCTCTCTCCTCCCACCAGCATGTCTTTTGTTACCACATGAACACTGCACCACAACTAGCTGGCTCCTTGTGCTGCTTCTCCCTCTCCCAGTCTGAGCTCCTCTGTACTGGGACTTCAAGAGGCCAATACCAAATCAAATGTAGAAGCTTACACTGCCTGAATTTAAAAAAGCAAAAAAACTAAAAAAAAAACAAAAACAAATGTAATGATGTGTTAATAACTATAAAGCTCCATTCATTTGTGCCTTGTATATCTGCCTAGAGTTCAGTTTTAAATGATATCACATGGGTTCCTATTTAGTCACATTCTATTAGATTATTGAATAAAGCAGAATTACACTCTCTCAATCAACAACTAACTATTAACTACTAGCAGGATCCTTATACTGCTAAACTTAGCAAATAGATAGGAAGATATATAAAATGTACTTTATTTATTTTTACATTTCTTTCGTTTCTGAAGGCCTAGATCAAAATGATATCATACATCCCAGGAGTCTTCATGGGCTTTTTATTCCTTTCATCTAGAGGAAGGGAGGAGGAGCTTTCTCAGCTAAGCACACCCACCTGCCCGTATGCCTGAGCTAAGGGCAAATGGATTCCAGGAAGCAAAATCTACAAGAATCATCTGTCTTTACTCAAGATTGCTCTGCCTGGATAAACAAGGGGTTGTTTTTCAAAGTGATCTCTCAACAAAATAAAGCATGAAGATCGCGGCGCAGGAGGCTTCTGTTTCCTCTCTCCTTCTTGGCAGCCAATCGGGAGTCTTCTCTTTTCAGCCTATTGGAAGACGGGTCTCACACCTGCTTCTGATTGGCCAGAGTGTGGATCTTTGTGTCAGCAGCAAATATTAATTTGCTGTTGTAACACATCTGGGTGGGCTCCGTTCGCATTCTCTGCGACCGGAGCCCGCCTTACTTTGAATCCTATTACAGCCTCTGGCTCTAATCAGGTGCTTAAAAAAAACCCTGGCCACTGTAATTCATGCTCCAGGTGCCCTGAAAGGGGCCGGATGCATGAATAAGGGGTGGCCACAGATAGATTCATGCTATGCATGAACCTATCCATAGCATATAGGGGGCGGAGTGGAGAGAAGAGGTGGCGCCAGGGCACCCCTGATGAAGACATGGACGGATGGGGGGGGTTAAAAACTATGGGGTTTTTTTTCCGACACAAGTCGGTCCAACTTTGAAAATGCAACTAAACCCTTCATGCAGGCCAAGCATGTTCCCCTCCAGGACGGTTACATCATCTGCACCTTCATAACCAGGCCAAAGCATAACACAGAACCGGGCAGATTATATCATCATCATCACAGAAAAGATTTGCTTGACGAGATTATCGGATCAACTTCACCACAATAGCTGCTTACAATGCTTTGTTTACAGAGGCCACTGTCAGGGCATCCCTGGAGTGCAGGCGTCTCCCGTACTCAGAGAAGGACAATGCTTTGCATATCTCCTGGGGAGGAGGTGATGCCACAGAGGCGCCCCATAACATGCATAGTGGCTGAGCCTACCAGGGGGCTACTCCATAATATAAGAAGATCAATAAAGTCAGTTCAATCAGGAAATTTATAAAACATTATTAACACAAAATTGGCCTTTCTGATTCGTCTGATCCCAACAATTACCACCATGACATTTCCAGTGATGTATATATTTTCCATTCCTGTTTGTCTATGCATCCAGCTTGGCATGGAGGTCTACTGTAATATTTTTCTGTTCAACAATGAGAGAAAAACACTGGCCTACCTACACTGACCTACCTAACTGACCTACACTGACCTACCTACCTGACATACACACACTGACCTACCTGACATGCACTAACTTACCTGACATACACTGACCTACCTGACCTACACTGACCTACCTACCTGACATACACACACTGAGCTACCTGATATGCACTGACCTAACTGACACGCACTGACCCACACTGACCTAACTGACATACACTGACCTTCCTACTGACATACACACCCTGACCTACCTGACCAGGAGACAGACTTCATGATGTCAGACTTCAGCAGCTCAGCCATGGTATGGGAGGCAGCCCGGAGGAGAGGAGGAGAGCTGCCCGCCCGAGCGCCGAGTGAGGATCGATGTGGCGCAGCGGCTGCATCATAATTCCCGCCTTCTGGAGCCTGCAGCGCCTATGATGGACGTCACGCGTTCCGCGGTCCCGCCATTGGACCAGTGGGATGTCTATCATAGGCACCGCAGGCTCCAGAAGGCTGGACCGGCTATGGGACTTACCCAAGCTCGGCCACACTCAGCAGCGCTCCGAATCAGATTGGTCCCCGCTCGGCGGCGCTCAGAGCTAATGATAAAACTGTGCCCACCCAAGACCGGGGGCTTGTTGGCGACACCCTTGGGACTTCAGCCACAGTCAGCCCCCCTCTGCCGACGTGCCAGACCGATGTAGGACAGATGTAGCAGGGTCGTACCAGTGTGAACCCAGCCTTATGAAAATGAGGAGGTAGTTACGGCGCTCTCCTATGCTAGTAGAATAAATCGCTTGCTATTCGTAAATGAAAATCGCATTACATAGAAATCGCATAAGGGTTGAATTGCCACTTCAATTTTTTGTGTTGCTGAATCCATGACATAAAAATCGCATAAGGGTTGAATTGCCACTTCAATTTTTTGTGTTGCTGAATCCATGACATAGAAATCGCATAAGGGTTGAATTGCCACTTAAATTTTTAGTGTTGCTGAATCCATGACATAGAAATCGCATAAGGGTTGAATTGCCACTCAGAGTAGGATGACAGTAACACAACAGTAGTGTCGTACCAGTGTGAACCCAGCCTTATGCCTGAAAAACTGCTCTCCTCCCATTACCCAGTCCAGAAAAAAAACACCTAAAGGCCAGGTTCACACTGGTACGACACGACAGTCCAGATACCAGATCCAAGCACACAGCCAAGCAGGTCAGAAAAAGGTTTGGGGACGAGCGAGCACCCCCCCTCCAGAACCGTACCAGGCCGAATGCCCTCAACATGAGGGGGTGGGTGCTGATAAGCCCCCTGCCCCCAGACCCCAACAACAAATGGCCAGTGTTGTCGGGAAGAATATGGGGACAAGGTGTTTTGAGGTGGGGGAGTGCAACCCCCCCATGTTGAGGGCATGCAGCCTGTTACAGTTCAGGAGGGGGGGGCTCTTTCTTTTCCCCACCCCCTTTCCTGACCTGCCGGGCTGTGTGCTCAGATTAGGGTCTGGTAAGGATTTGGGGGGGGACTTCCACTCCGTTTTTTTGGAGTGGGGGTTCCCCTTAAGTCCATACCAAACCAATGGTATGCTCTTGGAGGGGGAATTGACAATCTGCAAAGTGTGGCATGGGATATGGTAAGTGACAATCTGCATCTGGTGACGTGACAAGTGACAATCTGCATCTGGTGACAGGCGACGTGGCAAGTGACAATCCGCAACGTGTGGCAGGTGACAGTGGCAGGTGACACGCTCGGGGCTCTCACTGATTCTGCATTATGGTGAGTTGAACCATTTATTTTTTTATAACAATGTAATAATAGTAATGTGCTTCAATCATCCTGATACCATAACAACCATGGCGCCATGATGATTGAAGCGCTAACACCAGCCATTTCCCTGATAAATTTACCCCAAATAAACATATTTTCTGGCAACGCCCCTCCTGAGACTAGGCTCTGGATCCGCCCCTGCCCCTACCCGGAAAAACGGGATCACATACAAGTACGTAGAGCAGCCTCCCTCCCTGTATTTTTACAATGGGGCAGTCCACAAGTGGTTAGCATGCCTTTGATGCTTGTTAATGCGTGTTTTCTAATCGTTTTTGTATTTAGGATTTGGAGTGGCTAGAGTTAACAGCCATGGACCAAAACTTGTTAATATTTGTTGCCAATGCAGCAAAACCTGGGCAAAAAATTGGTCATGTCATATTTACCGGTATAAAAACTTCAGTGCTGAGTTGAAATCAAACACTAACTTTATTATGGGAAACCAAAACACGTGTTTTTGTATAGAAAAAAATCCTTTGCACTCACCAATAATTTGTGCAATAAAAAAATATATATATACAAAACAGCTACAGCGCATATTTAACCTTCTATATATAATGTATATGTGCCGCACTAAACAATACAAAATCAAACTAATATGATTACTCAATTATGTACAATTCAAATCCACCATATATTGGGTAGATTTGCCAGAAAAAGGAAACCTCAAGCTGGTGCATGTGTACCTGGAAATGCTCCTCCCTACACGTTACGTCAATTAGAATTTTTCATGGAGGAGAATCTGTCTGTTGCCTCGGGTGTTGATGGAATTGGAGCACATACACATTAAGATTTCTGTATTTTTTTTTGCAGGAAGTTCACTTTTTTGTCACATTGATTTATATTTAGCACTGATTGATTCTTTTGATCCCTTAGTATATGGGACGTTCACACCTGATAATATGGACTATATTATTGCAATAATTTGTTTAAATTATTTCACTTTTTGTATATGGTTATTATATCACAATGGATTTGAAATGTATATAATTGAGTAATCGTGATAGTTTGATTTTGTCGTGTTTAGTGCGGCACACTGGTGTATGCATGTGTTTTAGTACATTGGAACGTGAACTACAACAGTATAAATAGACCCTAAATGTATTTTTAAATGCAAGCAGTGTAAGTACGTGAATGTGGTAGCAACTACCACCTGATGACCCTGTGCATTAGAACTGCAGTGTGAGAGGAAAAATCAGTACAGATAGCCATTGCCAGTTGACTCATGTACAGACAAGAAGTATGCTGATAGGAGGAGAATGCAGAGTGACAGAGAGATGAACTCATCACTAGACAGCTTCTCTTTTCACTGTCCAGTCACAGGCTGCAGCAGGTCCAGGATGACCTGGGCTCAGATAAAGTAGGTTAAATGATGCTGGCCACCAGGACATCTAGTGGCAGAAGAAGTACTGTGGACAGAATCTCTGGATTGAAGGTGGATATTGCAGCAAATGCCATTTTTTTAAATCTTTTATTGGGCTATCCATTTCTATCTTATTTATAAATCGATATGGATCACACACTGCTTAAAATTAGTAAAAGAAAATGTAAAAAAAAACCCTCTAATTTGTAAAGAAATAAAACATACGCTGAGGGTATTGTACTGTACATGAGTGTAATATCTTTGTGTGTATGTCCTCAAGTTCCCAACCTCAGTTTGTGTACAAAAGTCCATAAACTGGGAGTCCCTGATGATAAATGCCTATATACAGTGGCATCCAGCCCATAAGGGGCGCAGGGGCCCTGTCGCCCAAATCGAAGCACCCGGCCCCTAATCTACATGCAGGTCGCCGGACTCCTGGATTCCAATGTTTTGTTTTTTCAAGCACATGATTAGAGCCCAGGCTCTAACTGGCTTAAAAAAAGGGTGGGCTCGGGGCACAGAGCACTGCGCCCTGAGCCCACCCAGTTGTGTGACAATAGCGAAATAATATTCTCATCCCGGCCAATTAGGAAGCAGGTCCTGAGACCCGATTGGCCAGGGAGACTTAGTACTAACCAGTGGCATTAGTGGGAGTGAGGGGGCGGGTTTGTTTGCCGCCTCCCCCAAATTATTGAGCACCAGCTGCCACTGCCTATATATATGCTGACTCTTATCTCTACACAGAGTACCCGTTTTTTTTGTATCTGCTGCTTTGCATGGCACATGTGTATTTTATTTCTTTAAAGCTGAATTGCAGGAATTCAGCCACTTTGTAAAAAACTAAAGGCACACTGAGTTAAGTCCAAGAAGCTGCATGACATCTCCGGGGATCTGAGAGGAGAGAAGCACACAAAGCAGTATGCCAGGCCCTCCCCTCTGCTGCCCATTCACAGAAGCCTTGGTATTTTATGAGTGTGTAAATAATACCAAGGCTTCTGTGATTGGGAAGGAGGGGAGGGGCAGGCATAGCAGCTGCAGCGACTCTCCTGTTAAAGATGCAGAGCTCAGAAGGATCTCTCTCTCCCAGAACTACAGCAATAGCTGTTTTCTGAGAGTAGCATAAAGCTGTCAGATAATAATAGAGCTAAGCTAAGGAGGTGTCATGCACCTCGCTAGACTTAACTCATAGTGTGCCTTCATTTTTTTTTTTTTACAAAGGAGCTGAAATCCTGGAATTTAGCTTTAAGGAGCCTTCATGTATTCATGAGCGATTAATCAAGCAGAGAAAGACAAAAGATACACGGCACATATTTAAAATGAGCTGTGTGATACTGCCTGTATCCCTCTCTATTGGACAGATTTCCCAACATCTTCTGTTCTTGTGAACACAGGACAGAGAGTAGAGGAAAATCTCCCCAGAAGGGACACAGACCGGAATAAAAAACTGACAGAGGCTCTAAAATTTTCATTTTGCATCCAAAACTAAAAAAAAATTGGCTTGAGCTGTACAGGCATACCCCACTTTTAAGTACACAATGGGGTTTATTTACTAAAGCTGTAAAGTGCAAAATCAGGCTCACTTCTGCATAGAAACCAATGAGCATCTAACCCCAGCTTGTTCAG
Source organism: Lithobates pipiens (assembly GCF_037356315.1). Lineage (NCBI taxonomy): Eukaryota > Metazoa > Chordata > Amphibia > Anura > Ranidae > Lithobates > Lithobates pipiens. Next base: position 533,621,387 of record NW_027507758.1, on the reverse strand, counting down.
TTAAGCTTTGGTAATAAAACCTGGAAGCTCATTGGTTTCTATGCAGAAGTGAGCCTGATTTTGCACTTTCCAGCTTTAGTAAATAAATCCCATTGTGTACTTAAAAGCGGGGTATGTCTGTACTTCTTTTCTAAAAAAATGTTGCTGAAAAAAGTGAAGTTTTTGAATCTTGACAATTAATATAAAAAAATAAATAAAAGTCCCATTGAAAACACTTTGTTATTTACAGTCAATAAAACACCATGACGAATAGTTACCGTGCAATTATTCACCAACCTGTTTACACAACACAAAATTGATTTTTTACGTTGTCTCACAAACACAACCAATGACAGTATTTATTGCCACTGAATGTTTTGTTGTTTTCATAGTGTAAAGTTGTACCAGTTTTCAGCTGGACTGGATCTGATTAAACCATCCTAACCGTGTTGTGGGGAAAACAGCACCTTGTTGTGTATACAGAGTCTGACCTGCAGACAATTTCCAATAGTTAAACATGAGAATAATAAGTGTTTCTTTACTAGCTTTGCCTTTCCAGAACACGTTAAACCTGTCTTTGCGTGTCAGACCATCCATATATCATTGGCCTCATGAATTTCTTCGATTTTTTAACATCTTAGCTAATTGTCTTGCCAGCCAAATACCTCATTTCAGTTATTTGTCCTGACAGGTGACTGACCTAGAGCTGTTAAAATGCAAGCTGAGTGCCACCATCGTGTCTTCAGTGTCGGCAGGTCCAGCAACTATGGAGCCGAACTACCAGCACTGATCCAATTGCACCCTTCCAGGGGTGTGGAAGAACAAGAGCTCCTATTGGCTGCTGTGGTTCCTCCCAATGACCCTTATGTCACTGTTGTGTCCTGCACTGACTAGGGGCCAGCAGGAGGAACCACAGCAGCCAAACCTGTCAGATCAGCTCAGTTCACAGTCCAATTGAATATTCTGCTATGGCCAACAGACAGCTATTCTTCTCAAACATGGTCACCTAAAGTGGAACTAAACTGTATCTGAGCACCACAAACAGAAAATACTATTTAATTCATTTTTAAAGGAGAAGTACAGCTAAAGTTTGTACTTCCGGGTACTCTGGTTTCCTCCCACACTCCAAAGACATGCTGGTAGGTTAATTTGCTTCTGTCCAAAATTGGACCTAGTATATAAATGGGCACCTTGGATTGTGGGCTCCTTGAGGGTAGGGACCGATGTGAGTGTGCAATGTACAGGGATAGGGACAATTGTAGACACTCACTCAGGTTGAACTGGATGGGCTGGTGTCTTTATTCAACCTTACTAACTATGTAGCTATGTAACTTCTACTGTGGGTCATAGGAGTGCAATTCATTCTGCAGCCCTGTGACCCTTTTTCAGCAGACAGCGGGCCGAAGCCCACTGCCCACCGACACCTGGCTCAGCCTCTCAGCGAACTGCTCAGCCCGCTCTCACCCCCTCTACAGCTCAGCGCTCCAGTGAGCGCCGGGGGGGGGGGGGTCAGAGCCCCTTGTTTTTCTAGCCACAGCAATCTTGAGTAAGGACAGATGATTCTTGTAGATTTTGCTTCCTGGAATCAATCTGCCCTTAGCTTAGGCATGCAGTCAGGAGGGCGTGCTTAGCTGAGAAAGCTCCTCTTCCCCTCCTTCAGATGAAAGAAAAACAAAAGCCCAAGAAGACCCCTGGGATGTACAGTATGACACCATTTTGATCTTCTACATTTTATATATCTTCCTATCTACTTGCTAAGGTTAGCAGCATAGGGCTTCTGCTAGTAGTTAATAGTTAGTAATTCTGTATTATGTAATTCTGCTTTATTCAATAATGTAATAGAATGTGGCTTAAAGCGGTAGTAAACCCGCACATTTTTTTTTTTTTTTTTTTAAACTTGCAAAGCAAAAGGCATAATGAGCTAGTATGCACTGCATACTAGCTAATTATGAAATACTTACCTTAGAACGAGGCCCCGACATCTGGCCCGATCCACGCCGAGGGAGCTGACATGCTCCCTCTGCGTTTCTTCCGGGTATCGCGGCTCCGGCGCTGTGAGTGGCCGGAGCCACGATATCGTCACTCCCGCGCATGCGCGCGGGAGATTTCAGTCCGGCCGCTCGGCTGCTGCCGGATTTTGATGGCGAGAAACCCCTTGTGCGCATGCGCCGCTGCAGTCAGCGGCGCATACCGAGGGGAATATCTCCTAAACCGTACAGGTTTAGGAGATATTTTTTTTACCTACAGGTAAGCCTTATTATAGGCTTTCCTGTAGGTAAAAGTTAAAAATGTGGGTATACAACCACTTTAATAGGAACCCATATGACATCATTTAAAACTGAACTCCAGGCAGATCTACAAGGCACAGATGAATGGAGCTTTATAGATATTACCACATCATTACATTTGTTCATTTTTTGTTGTTTGTTTGATTTTTAATTCAAGCAGTTTAAGCATCTAAATGTGATTTTGTATCAGCCTCTTGAAGTCCCAGTACAGCGGGGCTCAGACTGAGAGAGGGCGAAGTAGCACAAGGAGCCACCTGGTTGTGCTGCAGTATTTGTATGCTAACAAAAGACATGCTGGTGGGAGGAGAGAGCAAAGCAGCAAAAAAATGAGCTCATCAGTCCTCTGCTACTTCTTTCACTCTCAATAGAGGGCAGAGAAAAAACAGGTCTTCTTCCCTCTCAGTCTGGCAAATCCTTTGGCAGGTAAAATAGCTTCATTTCATGTATTTAATTTGAGTATTAAGCTGTTTTCCTGGAATATGAGTAACAAATTGGTTGCTCAAGTTCCCTTCTGCTCATTACATCTCTTTCTACCTTTAACAGCATTGAAAAGCACTCTCCCCGCATGGCTTTTAGTGGACTGTAGTGTGTCATTAGCATCTCTTGTAGTCTGCACCAGTGGCGGCTGGTGTTTTTTTGGGGGGGGGGGCAAACAACCATCCCCCTGGTAGGTCGGCGACACCCCCCGCCTGCTCTAGGCAGGCTGGTCGGGTCACAGGCCCCCCCCCCCCTCCCAGGTCAGTCAGTCAGTCATCCAGCTCAGCACTTACCCCATCTAGGTTGATCTAGGTTGCAGGTGGGCAGCGGAGGGCAGCGGCTCCTGTGTTGGCAGGCAGCGGCTCCTGTGTCCTCTCCTCCTCCTATGTATCATGGTGGATTCTGCCATGATTCTCCTCCCTCCTCCTCCTAGGTGTCTAACAGGATCGCCTGTCCTTTCAGCCAATTGGGTGACAGGTCTCAAGACCCACTTTCTGATTGGCCAGGAAGAGGATCAGTGTGACAATAGTGAATATTAATTTGCCTCTGGCTCTAATCACGTGCTTAAAAAAAAAAAAAAAACGCTCCCCCCATTGGAATCCCTGGTCCAGCACCCTGTATGTAGATCAGGGGGGCGGACACATACATGGGGGGCGGCGCCCATGTGCCCTAATGGACGGGCCGCCACTGGTCTTCAAACTACAGAGAGGTGACTATGGCTGCCTGCACTGGGAGGAAGTTGTTGGATGATGTTGGGTCTCATCCAACAATGAAGTGATGCAGTCTCTGGGCAATTATAAAGAAAGTGCTACAAAGAGGGAATGGATGGAGAACAGTAACAGTAATAGTAACAGTAATCTGTTACTAGAATTCCTAATGGCCCATTTACAACAGGGAGCAACAGGGAGCACTTTATTTACCCTATAAACAAGCCCTCACTGTTTACTTTTTTTACTTTATTGAAATGTCACAAAATGACATTTCATTCAGCTGTGAGCTGTCTTACTTACAGACTTACCTAATTCTGCACTGCGTTAAAATGCAACATGTCCACAACGCAGAGCGCTGGTATCAACTGAAGCAATAATGCCCCGTACACACGATCACACGATAAGGCAGATTGACTTGTCTATGCTGTGGGACTGCACAGCCCAATGGGGCCGGTGTAAGCAAGCCCCAAAGGATTGTAAAAAAGGTAAATAGTGAAGCTGGAGATGGGATTTAAAGTCCAAGCCCATTTTTTTCATTTTTTGACCTCTACCACATTTGCTGTACAGTCTTCAGTGTCAAACATTTTTACCTTACTTTTAAATTATTCTTTTTGATCTGCCTAAGGTCCATTTTATATAAATCGACCGATCTGCCTCATAGGACAGTCTATGGAGAATAATAGCTACACCTACAATCTTTAACCAGTGCTCAGCCAGGCACTGATAGAAGTCACACGACTGTTATATACTGCTGAAGAGAAAATGGATTTAGCCATTTATATTTACTAAAATAATTGCATTCCATGTTCTGGGTACTGTTGGGAGACCAGATATAGTGAATGCAGGGTCCTGGGTTTAGTAACACTTTAGGGCTCTATACCAATAATTTGAAAAGGTTAATTTACTAAGGCTGATCACTTTGCAAGGGAATTTTCCATTCACTTTGCAAAGAATACACAACTACATGCAAGGAAAAAAACAATCATTTTATTTCCACATGATTGGATGATGGAAATCAGCAAAGCTTTACCTCATTTGCTAAGCTAACACAAATAAGCGGGTGCTATTTCCAGTTGCCAACATCCATTACTAAAATTTATAAGTCCCACTGGGACTTTACAGGCAAATACATCAAGTATATATTTAAAAGGCTATCATGCCAGTTTTTCTTACAAGCAGTTTAAAAACTAATAAAAATGTATACAAAAACAGTGTTGTTTATCACACTACATAATCATAATTTAGTATACTAGGTATATCGGGATACTCAGTTGTCTGTGATGCATCTGTATAATCTACCTTTCTATGGCTGGATCATTCAGGAGGGAACATCAGGAACTATAGCCATAAAGCAATTATTCTTCAGGGGTTGGAAAGTTGTATTGTTGTACATTTGCTAAGCTAAGGAAAAATTCCTGTGAACAGCCAATTTGCCTTCAGTAGATAAACCCTCAAGCGTTCTCTTTCTGCAGAAAAGTTCTCTCATTTGCAGGTTGATCGTGCCATGGCAAGTGGCATGTAATCCCATGCAATATACCCTTCACATGGTACCTATCAAGGCTGGGCTCAGCCCTTCCTTCTCTGAGCTGGCCGCTCAGCTGTCAGCTAATTTCCAGCTCCCATCTCTCTCCACAGTTACTCAGCTGCTGATGATCCTGCTCGTCAGTCCTGCCTACTTAAGCCATCCAGTCCAGTGGAGCTCTGCCTTCGCCTTGGTCACATCACAAGAAACTATCTCCTGCGTTCTTGTTTAAAGGCTGGCTTTGCTGACATCCCTTCTGGCTCCAGATCCTGCTTGCTGTTCCGCTACTTTGATCCCTGACTTCTGGCTTGGCTGACTATCCATTCCGGTTACTGAACTTTGGCTATGTTTGACTATGTTTGTTCTTTTTACTTTTATTATTAAACAAGTGTGATTTAACTGTACTTCTGTCTCGGTCTGATTTCATGGTTTCTGACAGTACCACAGGCACCATATCTTATACTGTATGTAGTCATCTGAACACTGGATTTTGGTCAGCTTGATTGTCGGCCTATATACAGATCAGCTATTAACAGATTGCCTCTAAAACTAAAAAAATGCCAATTGGAAAGTTTTACTCAAATTTCTAAAACAGTTGTAGAATGTAAGACTACAAGACAACCCGCCCCCCCCCCCCCCCATCCTATTTGTCATGTCATGTAAGGAGCAAGAAAACGACTGAAGTGACAAAAGATTTCCCGAACAGATGAAGTATTTACCTAATTGTGTCATGTTCACCTTCACGTAGGTGTGGAATGTTGGCCAGCAGGAAAACCATTTAGCTGAACATACTAAAAACAGCTCCTTTCATGTTCAGTTCTGCCGTAAAATCCCAAAATCTCACCGGCCATTCCGTTCAAGTGCTTTTTTGATTTTATCTGGTGAGCAGAACTCCCATGTCAAGAAACATACACTGTGTCATCATACCAACTTTTTATTTTATTTTATTTTTTATATAGAAGACATGTCTGTTCAGGTAGAACATGTCTTTCAATATCTGTGTTAAGTATCAACAGGAAAGATGACAGGATGTTTTAGGCTGTTTATATAAAAACATGCATTGTTAAGTTTCATGTTTTAAAGCTCATGTTAAGTACTTCAGAATAAGCGATATGTCATTTTTTTATTGGAGGCAATGCAGGAGAGGTCTTTTGAGGATACAGAAAGACATACTTTAAGGGAAACACAGCTCTTTGTGATGGAAAGTCTAAGACAAGCTTCACACCTGTGAGCATGTATATGTAACATTGCCTTGATAAAGGAGCCCTGTGTGGCTCCAACACATTGCAGTATTTTGTGACTTGCATTGTGCTTCAATAAAAGACATTTAGAAAGAATAATGTTATCTGGTCTAATAGTTATTTCTGTTTCCTACAATGTGATTCACTGCATGCTAAAGCACCCTGCATAAGACAGTACTTTTCATCGAAAACATCTGAACTCAGGCATTCGGAGACTTTGGGCCATTAGGTAGGTATGATGGTCAAGTTTCCACAAACCTTTGGCCATATAATGTACAATTGGTATATAAAGTGTAGCGCCAGATATGATAGTCTGGCTGGAGAGTGCCATGACCACCTAGCTTGCAAAAGTGCAAAGAAATATTTATATAATAAAACTATTGACATATACTAGAGTGGTATCAAATACAAAAATACAAAAATTTTTTATATCAAATTCAAAGATACAAAAGATGTGGCCAGTGCAAGAAATAAAAAAACGTAGTATCAAATTTAAAAGATACAAAAAATTTAACCAGTGTAGGCATTAACATTTCACATATATAAACCTAGAATAGGCTAGTAGTGAACTTGCACAAAAAAAACAAATTATTACAACATAAATAAATATAAAACGTGCAAAAAAGTCTTTAACCTCCCTGGCGGTATGATTATTTCGGATTTTAGGTGCTAAAAGCGGTACAATTATTCTGCATTAAATTTTTCGCGTTTTATATTGTAGTCCTGTAATTCTTAGGAATAACTCTCTTAAATCTGTCCAAACCAGAGTCTAGCAGACATCCCGGGTATGATAAAGTTTGAAAAATGAAATCATAAATTATAATATAATAAATAACTATAAATAATTGTACCAAATAATAATATAACAATAATAAAAATTATTCAATAATGTAATCAAATCAAAAACACTGAAATTTGCTCAGTTGCAGAATTGTCACTGTCATTACTTTTCAATATTTGATGACGGATCTCCCCACAAATCGCTGTCGCTCAATTCTGCGAGTGATTCCAATTTATTATCGCTGTTTTCTAGCTGGTCTAAAACCATTTTTGATGTAAAGTGACAGTTTTGGTTGCTATGGACAATTTCCAGTTTCCAGGCAGAAAGAACAGTTTTTATAATATAAAACTGCATGCAGGACACTGGGCAGACCACTAGGGACAACGGCGATGTGAAATATTTACATACAGCAATGTAATCTGTAAGATTACATTATACTGTATGTATACTGTGTGTTTCACTTTTTGAATTTGGCGCCGATCTCCGTCCCCGCGCGTCGCAACGCTCGCAGGGCACGGAGATCGGCGATGTGATAGATCGAGCGAGACACGGCTCGCTCGTAGAGCGGAGAGACAACGCTGGATCCGAGGGAGAAGGTAAGTAAACCTCCTCCTGGATCCAGCGATGCAGTCCCGAGTCTGGCTCGGGGTTACCGCTTTTGGTATAAAAATTCCACCCTGAGCCAGACTCGAGAATACCGTCAGGGGGGTTAAAAAGTAACACACTTACATTTTAAAAGTGTTTCAGGCGCTTGTAAAAAAAATTTTGGCGGCAGTGGAGTCATCCACAAGTCTGAAAATGAAACACCATTATCAATTTTCAGCTATATGAAATGTAAAATTAGCATGAAAATATAATTTCAATGAGTAATGTTAAATGGGTCAAACATAGTATGGGGTGCAAAGATATATTGACAGTAATGCATGTTGACCCGCATTGGACACATGCATTGTGTCTGTGTTTCTGAGGTGCACCCATTTATTTCTAATAGGCCCCAACATTCATGCATGCAGTAAACAACACATTTGACTCTCAACCCACAAGGCATACATCTGGAAACACAGACGTTGTCTTGTAGTGAACTGGAAAATAAAGAGCAGATGCATTTTTTGGTGTGTAGAGGGCTCACAGAAAATTAACAGGCACATGTACTACAAGGCACAAAGATGCATCAGGCATAGGTGTAAATGGTCCCTAAAAAACATCAGCTATTGTTGTTGATAGCTACCAATCAAATTGTGTCCTTTATGTTCCCAGGATAGTATGGAAGTTAAATAGAAAATATTTTTTCTTTCTTTCTTTGTAGTGCTCTTCCATTAGTTATCAGTACAGAGAGGTCAGTCAAGGACATGAAGTTACAACAGTTAGGGCCCTCACCAACAACTGTTGGGGACCAGAAGTCCAACAGCCCCAGAAGAGCTGTGAAGACCTAATAGAAAATAACTTAAAATGGTTGTAAACCCTGTTACACCACTTTATCTACAGGTTATTGCACAGTTTAGGAGATATTCAGTATATGCGCTGCTGCCGACGTCCTCGGCGCATGTGCACTGAAGAAACAGGCCGCTGGTGGCTTTTCTTCAGTAGCTGTGCCATGACCGGCAGCTACTGCGCGCATGCGCAGGAGAGACGTCATTGCGGCTCTGGCCAATCACATTGACACATAGGCTTTTATGGAGTTGAGATTAGGAGCTTTTGGCAAAAAAAATGCCAAAAGCTCCTAAAATCAAGTTTAGGAGCTGCCAGTGTATGCTAGTGTACATAAAGCCTTGAGGAGTTTTTCTTGCCAGTGGCAATTGCTCTTTATTCACCTTTATGGCTTAGCTACTAATCTCTGAAGAAGCGTGATTTGCAGCAGAGCACATCTAACCAATGCTTTAGCACTACTCTAGTGATTAAATCACTGCTACAACTCACAAATAATCTCTGGTACAAAATTCCCCATCTGACATGGCCCTGTGCCCAGACTGTGAACATATAACTATTAACTCCTTAATGCCACCCTTATGCATGTATGTGACAACAAGGCAGTGGACCTTGACTTCCAGTAAAAAAAAAACTTTAAAACAAGCCCTCACTAACCTCTCTAGCTGCTTGTACTGTGAAGTTATTCAGTCAAAAATCATGACATAGCTTCTAAGTTTCAGTCAGTTTCTAAGCAGCTTAACAAACACATGCTGGTTATTTATATTGGCATGCTGGCAGGCTATTTATATTAGAGAGCTGCATAGAAAGAAACGGAGACTTCGGTGCTTCACGTGTTGTGAAGTTTGAAAATGAATTCTTCACAATGTGCATGGATACATTGAGTGGGGTCTCATTTTAAAGTGATTTTGCTGTTTGTTCTGAATATATAAATACAGTGAGGAACATAATTATTTGATCCCTTGCAGATTTTGTAAGTTTGCCCACTTACAAAGAAAGGAAGGGTATGTAATCGTTATCATAGGTTTAGTTTAAATGATAGAGACAGAATATCAACCAAAAATCCAGAAAAAAAAACATGATACAAATGTTATAAAGTTGCAGTTCAGTGAGTAAAATAAGTATTTGATCCCCTACCAACCAACAACAATTCTGGCTCCCACAGACAGTATGTGCTCATGTGGTACACAGAGTAGTCCTGTCAATTTAAGCTCCTAACAACAACTCGTTATGTGTATAATAGACACCTGTCTACAGAATCTCTTTCTTCCATTCAAACCTCACCATCATGGACAAGACCAAAGAGCTATCAAAGGATATCAGGGACAAGATTTTAGACCTGCGCAAGGCTGGAATGGGCTACAAGACCATCAGCAAGAATCTTAGCGAGAGACAACTGTTGGAGCGATTATTTGCAAATGGAAGAAATACAGAATAACCATCAATCGGGCTCAGTCTGGAGCTCCATGCAAGACTTTGCCTCATTATTATTATTTATTATATAGGATTTATATAGCGCCAGCAGTCTGTGCAGTGCTTTACAACATGAGGGCAGACAGTACAGTTACAATACAATTCAATACTGGAGGAATCAGAGGGCCCTGCTCGTTAGAGCTTACAATCTAGGAGGTACGGATAAGGTAAGGATGATCATGAGAAAAGTGAGGGATCAGCACAGAACTACACAGGAGGAGATTGTTAATGTTATAAAGGCAGTTGGGACCACAGTCACCAAACAAACCATTGATAACACAATACGCCATCATGGACTGAAATCCTGCAGTTCCCGCAAGGTCCCCCTCCTCAAGAAGGCACATGTACAGGCCCGTCTGAAGCTTGCCAATAAACAGCTAAATGATTCAGAGATTGGGAGAAAGTGCTGTGGTCAGATGAGACCAAAATTGGGCTCTTTGGCATTAGCTTGACTCATTGTATTTGGAGGAGGAAAAATGCTGACTATAACCATGGACTTTGATAAAGCGCAGGGCGTGAAACATGTAAGTCATGGTCACCACAGCAACAATGAGCATGCGATCTGCCTAACACCAGGACACTCCTTGCTTCCGGTCATGAACTTAGTTTCCGGGTCCTTGGAGCTAGTGCATGCCACACAGAACGCCATCTAGGACATCAGTTGTAGCTTGCTGGATTAGCCTGCCTGTTTATCAACTGGCAGCGTGGACTACAATACACCTTCCACAGCACAGTGAGTTTGTCACCTGCTATTAATCAGTAGTTGTACTCAAGAGAACTGTGTCTCGCCACTTTGGCTTTTTTCTTACATATTGAGCCATCCAACTATCCGGTCATTATCTGGATAATGGAGTGTAACTATTGATTATAACCCTTTGTTACCAGGAGGTGTGGCGGTATTTCACATATTATGTTTCAGAGTACTTCAAACATGAGAATGTTTTTTATTCCTATTTTGTTGGATTTTAACTACATCATTTTCATCTGACAGTTTTTTTTTAATCGAATTGTTCATCTAATAAATAAACTATATTGAGCATTATTATTGCTAACGTTTTTTTGGTACTGGTCCCATTGATCGCTGCATTTGTTGTTCAATTTTGTCTACTTTTTCCAGAAATTGGCAGCTGCACTGGGGTCCGGTCATTTTCTTACATCATTTGACAAGACAAGACTGCATGTCCTTTATGACTGTCAGTTTTTAGCATTTAATTACTTTGTTTTTTATGACCATAAGAACACCATCCCTACAGTTGAGCATGGAGGTGCAAACATTATGCTTTAGGGCTGTTTTTCTGCGAAAGGTACAGGGCGACTTTGCAGCATTGATGGGCCAAAGGACAGAGCCATACATTGTAAAATCTTGGATGAGAACCTTCTTCCCTCAGCCACCACACTGAAGATTGGTCATGGATGGGTCTTCCAGCATGACAATGAACCAAAATATACCACCAAGGCAACAAAGGAGTGGCTCAAGAAGAAGCACATTAAGGTCATGGAGTATCCTAGCCAGCGCCAGACCTTAATCTTATAGAAGCTTCGAGTTGCCAAGCAATCTTAAGAATTTAGAGAAGATCTGTAAAGAAGAGTGAACCAAAATCTCTCCTGAGATGTGTGCAAACCTGGTAATCAACTACAAGAAACGTCTTACCTCTGCGCTTGTCAACAAGGGTTTCTCCACCAAGTACTGAGTCATGTGTGCTTGGGGATCAAATACTTATTTTACTCACTCAGCTGAAACTCAATTTATAATATTTGCATCATGTGTTTTTTTCTGGATTTTTGGTTGATATTCTGTCTCTATCATTTAAAATACACCTATGATAAAAATAGACCCTTCTTTTCTTTGTAAGTGGACAAACTTCCAAAATCTGCAGGGGATCAAATAATTATTTTCCCCACTGTACTTTAGTGTGCAAAGCACAGGTTTACTCTGCTTTCTCTGAACATAGGTTTTTGAATAAAAAAAAAAAGCTGTTAGCTGTCATCTGGCTTACTTGTGGATTGTAAAATGGAGTCTAGAATTGGGCAGATATAAGAGGGAACTTTTAACTGGGAAACAAAGTATCACCCCTTCTTTTAGTGAAGTTGTCCATTAAGTATAATTCACTCTCCTTAATATAGCTTGTAAACTAAACTACTTGCCCTCATCCCCCTGCCCAGGTTCTTTGCTGCGTGGCCCTGCCCAGTGCTGCACAGCTTTTGCAATTTATGCATTCCTACAAATAGGCCAAACTTTTCTAGATGGCAAGGCACTGCCATAAATACAGATCAGCCATAGGAAATGCCCTCTATGACTAAGCCCTGGTGGGTGAGGCGCTTGTGGTGTGGTGTAAGGCTGAGGCCATCTCACACATGTTAACAACATAGACTGCAAGGCCAGCGATTTTTCTAAGCATACTACACACTACTGAATGGTGTTATTTCATGCCAGCACCCCATTCCTGAGCCCCAGCGGGACAATATAAGTAGCTAAGTATTTTAGGGGGGTTACACTGTGCAGGGTAGGGTATATAGATTTAGAGATTTGGTGACTATCTGATAACATGTAAAAAAAAATAAGTTCTGGAAAAGTAAGAAGTATGGACCAGGGAAGTGTGTGAAAGAGAAGTTTTGCAATACATGTATATAGGTCATTGCAAGGCCTACTGCACTCTATTCTCTCATTTATTGGTGCTGTCAGCTGGAATTCGTCCATAGTTCCTTTCATATGTAGAATTGTACAAGGTAACTGCAGAGCTCCGCTGCTTTATTTTTCCATCAAATGTAGCAAATGTCAGTTATGGTTAGCTCACATTTAGGATAATTGACAGAAGGTGGTGAATACAAGACAATAGATTTGAAGAAGGGTCAAGAAACTAGACCCGAAAATGTTTCCAGTTTACTGTTAGTTTTGTAATTTTGTAACTTTTCCTACTTTTGATGGAAAACGAAAAAAGAGGACTGCTATAGTTACCTTGTAAAATACACACACACACATATATATATATATATATATATATATATATATATAATTTAGAAGATAATACTGTGCAATTCTTTCTGGATCATATAGAAGATATAACCCATAACAAATGCTCCCTGATATAATATTTCCATTTTTGGTGGTCTTTCAGGGGCAAATGATGATAAATTGGTTGAATTGTTAGACCTCCTGCATTCCTTCCTCTTCTTTGTTTATTTGTCATTTCCGATACCTCTCTCTCACTCCATTTTCCTTCAATGAATAGTTCAGACATGTTTGTTTTAAGAATAGTTATTCTCTTTTTTTTTTTTACGTATTGGACTGTTATTTGGTTTATCTGTATTTTTTATTTTAAATCTAGTAATTAATGCATTGCCTGAGCTTATATAGGAATGACCTTTAGTGTGTTTGATTTAATACCTAATACAATTTTCTATCCCAGTTTATAATACACCTCTGACATTTCATTTTACATAAGGTAAATGTTTGCATACTGAGCAATTAGACTTTCAATTAGTCTATGATTTCAATATTTAAAATTATTTTATGTTGTTGTAAATAAACATTGCTTTCTATGAAAATTATAGCCACAAATTCATTAAAAGCTAAAATTCTGTTATGTGTATATTTAAATGTCATCTATTGCATCACAATGATTGTACTTTATTGTTCCTGTCAGTTTTTTAGTATGCTTAGGTCAACTGAAACACTGCACTGCAATTTTTAGAGGACTTGTCTAGTAATCCAAGGTGCAAATTACCCAAAAAAGCTCAGAATGTAGAATTTTTAGTTCTACAAATAAGAACTATAAAAAAATATAGTATAAATAACCTCTTTCAGGTTAACTTGACATGAATTAGACATTAGTTTTGGTCCGAATGTAAATATGGACACATATTTAGTTATTCTGAGATTTGGATGTAATTATAATGAATTTCATTGAAATGAATTTAATTTAATTTGCTTTATTTGTTTTCTAACGAATTCCAAATTTTCAGAACGATTCAAATTCGGATTGGTCAAAAAATGATCGACGATTAGAATTAAATCTGAAGAATAGCTGGTTGTCAAGGAGCAGGCCATGGATTTTTTTAAGAAAGGTATTGTCAAAAACCCCTGTTGTGTCTTTATTCACTTTTGACACTACGTACTACGTACTACATACCCCATACTCATTCACGTAGTGGGTGGCTGGATCTGGGGGCATGTGTCCTGGTATTGTTTGTTCCTGGTAAGTGGCCTGGTATGCCCCCCCACCTTTCTTGGCCTGCTGAGCTGCATGCTCGAATAAGGGTCTGGTATGGATCTTGGGGGGGGGAGGGGGACTCAACCTGTTTTTTTTTAATATTGCTGCCATTCTTTTGTTTACATTTCAATAGTCATTGCTTGTTAGGGACGCAGGGGCCGCAGCCCGCTCCTTGATGACCAACTATTTCTCACACAGAATTCAAATTAGTCGTTCATTTTTCGACTGATCAGAATTTGAATCATTCCAAAAATGTGGAATTCTATCGAAAATTAATAATCAAAACAAAACTAAGCGAATTCCGAAATGAATCAACGAAACAAAATTAGCAACATAACAAACCTATCCGAAACTAAAAAGAATTTCCGTTCTGCACATGTCTAACAAGAAGATCTCAAAATATGTAGACACTAAAATTTGCTATAATTCCCTTTTAAAACTGCAAAGTGGGAATTAAAGTTTGAAAGAAGGACTGCCTCTGTTGCCCTTTGATAACACTTAGGCTGAACTATTTTCAATTTGCATTATGCAAAAATTTATTAAATTTGATTTTATGTTATGGAAATGCTGAAAATAGTTCCTGCAAAATGCTTATAATAAAAGTTTATATAAAAATAAAGGAAGTTAGTACAAATATATATATATATATATATATATATATATATATATATATATATACATTTAAAATCAAAGATAAATTAACACATTTTTTAAATCTGGAGCATCTGAAATAACTTATAGGCATTCTAAAGGCAAACAAATTCTACTACTATTGCTCCTTTAGAAAAACCTCTATTAATAGCATGAATTTTATACATGGTTACCACTAGCTTTCATCTTTACAACACTACCTACAAAAAAAACACTAATTGAACATAATATCGAAAGAGGACTCAGACTGAGCCATTTAAAGTAACCAAATTAAAGTATTCTAATTAAACGAATGTCTTTTTTGCATAAACACTGTAATTGCGCTAGAAAATTGCTGTCAATTTGAAATCAATTTTTTTATCTAAATGTGCAATCTCTGAAAGGCCTACGTGCACAATGTAATAAGCAAGAAATATGTAATTATCTTGTGAAACAGGTGTGATTAGCACGCTGTACCAAGAGTATGTGGACCAGTAAATGGAGAGCAGCGTAGAATTAGGTGTTTGGTCCCTACTAATTACACTGTAAAATATTGAAAAGATAATTGTTAGCCGACTGCCAGTCAGCATGAACGCAACTGCTGCTCTAGCCAGTGTAAAATGCTCTAAACAATCGAAAGGTGTGGCTGACCTGTTTAAGTGCATTTGCACATTGTGCTATCCATATAAAGATTTTCAGTCAAGCTGCTGTGCGTAAGAATAGCTGAGTCTTGGCGGCATTTTGGATCTTTAATAATATTAATTGTGTTAAGCCAGCCATAGATGGAGCAAATCTCGACCAGTAAAGCAAGAACTGGCCGAGATTTGAACCATGTATGGGAAGGCTGCAATCCCCTTGTTACTTGTAGTGACGCTCAAAGAAAAGAAGAGGTATGTATGGTCCTTCTGGTCCCTGGAATGGGGTGCTGGCGTGAAATATCACTAACCACTTGTGTGTATCTTACAAAAGAATATCGCCGCTCTCCCAGTCCAATCTGTATTAGTGGGTCTATGTAGCGGCCTCAGCTTGATCTGCTCCAGAACTGACGCATTTCACCTCACCCATCGAAGCTTTGTCATAAAAACAGGACAAAATAATTTATGCATCACTGGCCGTGACGATGAAAAAATGAACGTGTGGATGATTGAGGTGATGTGGTACTGTTATGGGACATGGGAAAAGAGTTCAGAACTGAAAAAATAAAAAAAAGTGAAGAAGGAAAAATAAAAAAGAATGTGTGATAAAATACAGGGAACGAAATATAGAATGATGAAAAATAAGAAATAAAAAGTGAGAAATCAACATGAATGTACTGAGAAAATAATGTGAAAAATAATAACAATTGATAAAAAATAATGACAACAGAAAGTCGAACAAAACTCCATGAAAATGAAAAGAAATGAATCAAGAAATGAATGAATAAAAAATGCAGTGTGAATAAAGAAACAATATGTGCTAAAAATCTGAAAAAGATTTTTAAAGAAGTGTATAATGTGTGTGTGTGTGATATGAAAGATATGTGAAAAAATATGTGAAAAAATGATATTTAGAAAAATAAAATGTTTTTTTAATGTAAGAACAAGCAAATATGCTTATAATTATTAATTATTATTATTATTAATTATTATATTAATGATAAGGTCATAGTATCCTATAAAAAATAAATAAAAAACATTTACAGCTCTATCATCCTGTTCAAGGAGCATCATGCAGGATGACAGAAATGGGCGGGGGGAGGGGAAATTACAGAGTAAGTCGATTGACTTTAGTACAACCAACCTGTTGGATTTTGTAGATGCAATTACTGCCAGTAGCAATAGTAATCGTTGTGTCTTGCTGGCTGGCAGAGCTCCACCATGCCCCCCGCTAGCAGAACACAATAGCAGTGCAGAAGGGATCCCCCCATCAACAATAATTTATGTTAATTGGGGAATCAAGCAATTTTATTCCTTATTACCTGCGGTGGTAGGACAGAAAATTGCATCATCTATGACCTGTTTTGGTTTCAGTATTAAACAGATGGTCTAAATATATTTACTCAGCTGTAAATGGCAAATGCAAAAAACATGCACCCTACTTGTCCTGGTCTAGTCAGCATTCAGTTGTGCATAAAAGCCCAAATCCAGTTAAAAAAAAAAAGAAATTGAAAATCATTTGTCCAGCATGGGATAAAATAAAAAACTCTGCCTTTTATATAATACTTTCTCTCCAGCGCTGTCCTTGGAGAAGCTCTGCTCTGTCCTTGTGCCAGTTATGGCCTTCTGTGTTGAACAACTCCCATTGTCATTCAACTCACTTCTTGTGGGCGTCAGGGTGTCATAGACCCACAAACTGGACACACACCATTATGGCGGTCTAAATACACAATACAACGCTGCAGAGAACATAATTATGTCAGTGCGCCTCTCTGCATCATTTAAAAACCACCCATTACTGGAGAGAGGGGAACCCCCTCACCAATTGACCCTAGAGAAGAAAAGTACATTTTAGTAAATGAGTAAATTGGCAGACGTACACAATACACGGCAAACTCAGTGGCATAGCTGTATGAACCTTGCAGAAAAAGATCGACTAGAATGTTCATTCTGGTGCTGCCTTCCTAGGTCCCTTTTACTATACTCTCCTTGCTGCTCTCCTCTCCCTCTTACTGCCCCAAATTGATAGTACTGTACAGTAAAGCCTACCACCATCAGTTTTTTCTCACTCAGCCCAGTGGGTTGAAAGAAAAAAACTGACAGCTCAGATCGGAGCCGTTGTACTAACAATCTGACATTAGTACAGCAATATCAATCACATAATGATTTGCTTCTGCAGCTCATTGCAGCCACTTCCTGACTACATGTACAAACATACAAGCCTGAACTCTGATTGTTATTGTTATATGTGTTCACTGGATTTCTCCTATGCCCAGGAGGTTGGTTTCTTATGCTTGATTCTGGGGATTGTTCTCCTTTAAGTTAGAGGCTACAATGCAATGGGTTATAAATATTTATTGTACTATGGCCAATCACTGAGAGGTTTAATCCAGTTATGCATGCAAGGGAAGGGAATAAATATTTGGAGAGACCTTCTAGAAAGGTCCTTTTCTTCCAGGCTTTGTCTAGAGAGGATGCCTCCCAACTTTTCCTGGAGAAGATGTCAGTGTGAAGGATCCAGGAAAAGAGGCAAAGAAAGGATCCCAGCTTTGTTTAAAGAGGATGTAGCTGTGGAAAGGCCTTTGCCTGGAGAGGATGAGAGGTCTGCTGCCTGGGAAGAAGGCTAAAGCTGAGTTCTAATCAGATAGGTGTTCATCGGGGCTTAAAGATCATTGAATAAGGTCTGAGGATCCCTGACTTGTTCTGTGGCAAAAGCTGAAGATACTTAAAGGTAGCCACCCGTATGGGTCTACAGATTTCTACATGAGCCTGTAGCTATACCAGATTTAGCACTCTGCAGTTTTAGTAAATCGACCCTATATAGAGTTGTACATCAGCCTGTGGCAGAGGAATAAAGGTACTAGAAAATACTACTAAGCGGAGGGATATTTTTACTGCAGGTTTTGGGTATCCTGTATCCCTAACCTTCTTTCCCTTGGACAAATGACCCGATACATTTTGTAGAAGAAGTTTGGAGGGGGTGGAAATCTGTCTGTTGACAGGTCGGTAAGTGTCTGAGTGCAGCTAAAGGGCAAGCAGATCACCAGTAGAAAGACTAGGAGGGTCTATAAAATCCAGCAGCTCCTTCAGGGATCAGTGCCTGGCTTCGTGCACTGCACAACATGTCTCCAAGCAGGTTACATGACGTGACAATAGTCTATGCCTGCATATAACGTATGTTGAAACAGCATGTGACACCGCAACAAAGCAGGTTGAGATATGGGGCAGTGATGTCACCGTATTAACAGGAAGTGCCTAAATAAGGACTATGGGAGGACCACCAGATATTATTTTCCTGAAAGCTGTGTGTTACAATGTGCGCTGTAACATGCACACATATCTGTGAGCCCTTGTACACACGGTCGGACATTGCGGCAACCAAATCCGACAGATTTTGTCCGACGGATTTTGTCCAAAACTGTTGCATACACACGGTCGGACAAAGTTGTCGTAAAATCCGATTGTACATAACGTGATGACGTTATTTCGTTAAGACAGGACTACGTTCAGGCTAGTAGCCAATAGCTTTGGTCCAGGAATTTGATCTGAGCATGCGTGCCACTTTGTCCGTCGGAGTAGGCTACACATGATCGGAGTATGTCCGATCGGAGCATTTTGTCGGAAAATTTTACCGGCAAGTTGGAAAAGTTGGTCCGTCGGATATTCCGACGGAAACAGTCCGATGGAGACCACACACAGTCGGAATATCCGACAAAACGGTCCGATAGGACACATTCCGTCGGAATCTCCCGACCGTGTGTACAAGGGCTGACTGTTTCTTTAGGTAAGACTAAAGGTAATGATCAATTCAGTTGAGTTTTTGTAGGTTTAGAGCAAAACTGAGACCACTGTTTGGCATAACACTGGTACAGGAAAAGTCAGGAACAGGTGGAGAGTATAAGCCAAGGAATATACCCTTCAAGCATACACCCAAAACTGATCTATCCTTCAATGACCTGCTTATACTT
The DNA here is from genome assembly GCF_037356315.1 of Lithobates pipiens. Classification (NCBI taxonomy): domain Eukaryota; kingdom Metazoa; phylum Chordata; class Amphibia; order Anura; family Ranidae; genus Lithobates; species Lithobates pipiens. Next base: position 533,602,047 of record NW_027507758.1, on the reverse strand, counting down.
CACACAAACTTCTCTACACTTATTATTAGGATAAATTCTAGATGGTGTTCCTTTTTGATTTTGGGTCATTGTGATGGCCTATAGTACCTATGCATTGAAATTAAATTCCAAGAAAAAATGTGTCTTTTTCATCATTTATAATTCAGTCTTAATAGCATAGTACAGCCATCTGCATTCACTGGTTTGATGTAAGAAAGACAAAGGATATGAGCATTGTATAGAGCATTATTACCATTTGAACAGCCGCTTCAGCTGCCTATCACTGCCAGTCTAGTGAAAGAAGCGCACCCCCCCCCCCCCCCTTTTTTTTTTCTTTATTTGACTTTTTATGTTATGCTTGACATGGGAACATGCTTTTATAGATAAAGACATGTAACATATTTAAAGGTACACTCCATTTACACAAAAAAAATTAATCATTGCCATTTTATTCTTGAAGTTTTAGTATACCACTCCACCACGCTTGGTGTATGCTTCCGGTCCACATAAATGATTATTATTATTATTACACATAAACTAGTGTTCTTGAAATAGGTTAGCTGGACCTGTCAGTTGTCCTTTCCAAGGGTTCTCAACTCCACCAACGAATCTTTCTGCAATTCTGACCCTCACATGCCCATTGTAGGTGATTTTTTCTGTCGCTACGGGTCAGGATGAGCACCCTGACCGGTCTGCATACACAACAAATTGCGATGCACTGTGTGTTCTGACACCTTTCTATTGGAACCACCATTAATGTTTTTAGCAGATTAAGCAACAGTAGCTCTTCTATTGGATCAGACTACACAGACCAGCCTTCACTCCCCATGTGCATCAATGAGCCTTGGCCGCCCACAATGCTGTCATAGGTTTTTCTTCCTTGGACCACTTTTTTTGGGCCGTGATCACTGCAGACTGAAAACATCCCACAAGAGCTGCAGTTTTGGAGTTCCTCTGACCCCGTCATCTGCTATTACATTTTGTTTCTTGTCAAAGTAACTCAAATCATTAAACTTGCCCATTTTTTCTGCTTTCAACACATCAGCTTCAGCAACAATATGGCCACTTGCTGCTTAATAAATCCCAACCACTTTCAGGTACCATTGTAACAAGATAATCAATGATATTCATTTTAACTGTCTTTGGTCATAATGTTTTGGCAGATTGGTGTATGCTGACTTGATGTTTTAATCTTTAATTAAATGTTTAATGTTTTTTATATATTTTTGGGGGATATTTATTATAGCAAAATGTAAAAAAGAATGCGTTTTTATTCAAAATTGTCGCTCTTTTTTTTTATAGCGCAAAAAATAAAAACCGCAGGGGTGATCAAATACCACCAAAGAAAGCTCTATTTGTGGGAAAAAAAGGATGTCAATTTTGTTTGGGAGCTATGGCGCAATTGTCTGTTAAAGCGGCGCAGTGCCGAATCGCAAAAAGTGGTCTGGTCTTAAGCCAGCAAAATGGTCCGGTCTGAAAATGGTTAACAGTGAGAGACAGAATAACATGAAAAAATATCAAGAAAAGCGCATTGCAAAAAAGTTATAAATTGATTTACATTTTAATGAGTAAAATAAGTATTTGATCCCTTCACAAAACATGACTTATTACTTGGTGGCAAAACCCTTGTTGGCAATCACAGAGGTCAGACAATTCTTGTAGTTGGCCACCAGGTTTGCACACATCTCAGGAGGGATTTGTCCCACGCCTCTTTGCAGATCCTCTCCAGTTCATTAAGGTTTCAGGGCTGGCGTTTGGTAACTCAATCCTTCAGCTCCCTCCACATATTTTCTATGGGATTAAGGTCTGGAGACTGGCTAGGCCACTCCAAGATCTTAATGTGCTTCTTCTTGAGCCACTCTTGTGTTGCCTTGGCTGTGTGTTTTGGCTCATTGTCATGCTGGAATACCCATCCACGATCCATTTTCAATGCCCTGGCTGAGGGACCCAAGATTTGATGGTACATGGCCCCGTCCATCACCCCTTTGATGCGGTGAAGTTGGCCTGTCCCTTTAGCAGAAAAACACCACCAAAGCATAAAGTTTCCACCTCCATGTGTTGACGGTGAGGATGGTGTTCTTTGGGTCATAGGCAGCATACCTTCTCCTCCGAACACAGCGAGTTGAGTTGGTGCCAAAGAGCTCAATTTTGGTCTCGTCAGACCACACCACCTTTACCCAGTTCTCCTCTAAATCATTCAGATGTTTATTAGCAAACTTCAGATGGGCCTATACATTTGCTTTCTTGAGCAAGGGGACCTTGTAGGTGCTGCAGGATTTCTGTCCTTCGCGGACTGTGTAACCAATTTTTTTTGGTGACTATGGTCCCAGCTTCCTTGAGATCATTGACAAGATTCTCCCGTGTAGTTCTGGGCTGATTCCTCACCATTCTCATGATCATTGAAACTCCACAAGGTGAGATCTTGCATGGAGCCCCAGGCTGAGGGAGATTGACAGTTATTTTGTGTTTCTTCCATTTGAGAATAATCACACCGACTGTTGCTGTCCTCTCACTAAGCTGCTTGGCGATGGTCTTGTAGCCCATTCCAACCTTGTGTAGGTCTGCAATCTTGTACCTAACATCCTTAGACATCCTTAGACAATTCTTTAGTCTTGGCCATGATGGAGAGATTGGAATCTGATTGATTGATTGATTGATTGTTTTTGTGGACAGGTGTCTTTTATACAGGTAACAAGCCCTTTAAGAGAGTGCTCCTAATCTCAGTTTGTTACCTGTATAAAAGACACCTGGGACCCATGAATCTTGCTGATTGATAGGGGATCAAATACATACTCGGTGGGTTTAGGGCTCTGTGCCCCAAGCCCACCCTTTTTTGAAGACTATTAGACTTCTGGCTCTAATCACGTGCTTCAAAAAAACACCTGTGTGCCCCTAATGGACAGGTCACCACTGGTCAGGATTCTGTGCAGGCCAGTCGAGTTCCTCCACCCCAAACTCGCTCATCCATGTCTTTATGGACCTCGTTTGTTCACTGGTGCACAGTCATGTTGGAACAGAAAGGGGAGCATGAAATTCCCCAAAATATCTTGGTATGCTGACGACTTAAGAGTTCCCTGAAGAGTTCCCTTCACTGGAACTAAAGGGCCCTGAAAAAAAATCCCACACCATAATCCCCCCTCCACCAAATGACTTGGACCAGTGCATAAAGCAAGGTCCATAAAGACATGGATGAGTGAGTTTAGGATGGAGGAACTTGACTGGCCTGCACAGAGTCCTTACCTCAACCCAATAGAACACCACATCAGTGCCTGATCTCACAATTGAACTTCTGGAAGAATGGTCAAACATTCCCATAGACACACACCTTGTGGACAGCCTTCCCAGAACAGTTGAAGCTGTTATAGCTGCAACGTCTGGGCCAACTCAATATTGAACCCCACAGACTAAGACTGGGATGCCATTAAAGTTCATGTGCGTGTAAAGGCAGGTGTCCCAATGCTTTTATTAATATAGTGTACATGCATAAATTCTGTGTCCTACTTTTTTTATGTGCGACTAAACACGGCGAACATTTTCGTATGTAGAGGCAGCTTGTGTGTATGGGTTCATTGATTAATATAGTGCTGCACTTAGATGCATTCAAAACTATCTGCTGTAGGCATCTAAATGCAACATGTATCTGTCCAGCTGAATGAGCTCTGTGTGCATTGGGCTCATTGATTACAAAACCATCTGATGTACGTATCTAAACACTGCATTTTCTCTCACACAGGGCAGACTCCATAAAGCGTGTTCACCTGCTCAGCAGGGGATCTTTGCACTAATCCCCACTGAGCAGGCAGATGACAGGTCTGTGTCGGCTACGCTATGCAGAGCAGACACGGACATAGCTCTGCTGTTCTATATGGGGAGGTTAGATGGAAACGGACCACCTGTCCATTTCCATTCGACTGTCATCCGATCCACTGGATGGATGGGAAATGGATCCCCCATCTGTCGGTTTTTGGCAGACAGGATCGGATGCCGCAGACATCTGCCGCTCCATAGAGAACAATGGCTGGTCCGATTAGGTCCATCTGAAATACTGACAGGTGGACCCAATCGACCACCTGTGTTGTGTGAAACCAGCCTTAATCAGGGTTTTTTTTAACCCCTAAGGTCCCTCCTGAGGTTGCGAGGGGTTCCTTAAGCAGTGAGCAATGGCTACACCACCAGCCACCAATGCCAGACCAAAACTGAAAAAAAGAGCCCAAGATAATTTTATTTTGTTGGTTAAAAAAATACCAACATAGAAAACAGCCAACACTCTTACTTTTTTTTTGCCAACGATTAAAAAAATTTACTGACTCTATATTAACCTGTGCACTGCAGGCCAACCCTGCTGATCAACCATTGTGTATTCCTTTGTGTGTTTAGCTTCCTGTTACCTGCCGTGTGCTCTTCTGTTGTTCCGTTACCTACTTTGGAGTGTCCTTGACTATCCCTGTTTGCCTGTGATTTTGACCTATTGGCGTGTCCCTGACTATTCCTGTCTGCTTGTGGCCCCGACCTTGGCTTTATCCCTCACTATCCCTATCCTCCTGTTGCCTACTGTGGGTGCGAGCTGGGGGACCCCCGGGGGGTCGTGACCTGGAGCCAGTTGCAGCCAAGTTCATCCTCACCACTAGAGGCTCTGGTGAACACCTGCTGGCTCTTAGACTCCGCGCCCCAGGGAATCTTACGCTCTAACCTTGGTGGGATCTGTCTCTGTCCGCAGCAGTCAGCCTTAGGGTCCACAACCTTGCGTGCACTCCTGATCCCTACGGTGTGCATCTGTCACCTTGCCTCAAGGTGACCTGACATTGTTTGAGCTACTGTTGGGTGCCCCCTGAGGGAAGCCTTGCTGAGTAGGAGCCATCTCACCAGAGCTATTGAGCTTGTTTGAATTTTTCCTTCATCAGACTACATGTGCAAATCTAAATGCTCCCAGCGCCTTTTTGAGTTAGTTGTTCTGGGGAACCAATGCCCCACTTCTACAGTGGCCACTAATATTAGAGGATACCACACTTTTTACTGTCTGCTTTTTTTCAATTTATTTTTTATTATTCATATAAATTTCAAAATTATTACTAAAATTGTTGTTTTACAGAGCAAAAAAAACATTATCTGCTTATCTGCCTAGAGTGTCAAATATGCTGGGTATACCATATTGTTATCAAAAAATATAGCTGCGCTAAAACTTATAAAACAAAATAATAAAGTGACATCATTTTTCTAATTTACAAAAAATCCCAAAAACATGCAAAAATAGTGCCAAAATAATGATTTCCAGGCATATAAGCAGTCCAAAGAAAAGGAAAGATGGATAGGATGCTGAATCTTAGTCCATTTTCGGTGACTCTCAAAAACCACCCTTTACACACGTAGCAGGTGCACCCAGAGTAGAAAGAGATTATCCACCACCAAATTAGAGGAGGCTTACCAGCTGTCAAGATCTCTTTTTAAGGAGATCATACGGGCTTGTAAAATGTTACGTTCCTGGTCCCCACACTGGGCTCTGTTGGTAACACCAATCTATCTGCTCCCTCTTTATGGTATATCTCGTTCCACCACATTCATTTAGTACGGCAAAGAGAGAAGAAAAAAAGCTCCCATAGCATAATTCCGTAAAGATTTATTAAAATATAAAAAGTAAAGTAACAACTCACAAATTCCCAGCAGAGTATAAGCGTATAGCGTATAAAAAACGAGCCGGCCGGCTCTCTCTTGTTTGCACTGCCCGCCCTTCCGGATTAACGTGGAAATGCGGTGACGTCAGCACGCCGCTAACCCTACGTCGTTTCATCAAAAGTGACTTCTTCCTGGGGTCACCATATTGTTGATTTTTACATTTTACATTTTAGTGCAGTGTTTCTCAATTTTTTTTTCAGTTGTGGCATACTTTAAAACTATGTAAAATCCTGAAGCGTCCTCCATTACAGACTGGTTCCAACGTATCTCCAAGGTGGCTGAGATGGAAGAACTTATACACCAAACAAAAGATTCTCCACTCAGCTACTGGAAAGTCTGGGCTTGTTGGCATCACTTTCGAAACTCATCGGAATATGCAACGTTACTTTCCTAGATCTTAGCATTCACATCTCCCCTTTAACGCTTCCTGGGTGCATGTAATTAGCGCATGCAACTCTGCTATGTATTACAGCAACCTCTTTCCCTTCCTTGGAAGAATTCACAAGAACGTGAACGTCTAAACTTCTTGGTACTTTGTTGACCTACTATTTTTGCCATTGTGTTTACATGTCTTTTTGATCATTCATACCTCTAAAAATTAGTCAAGTTATTTACGAGTATGGTATTGTCATAGGGGAGTATATCCCTACTAGATTCATCGTGATTGAACTACTTATTTTGTATCTGATGTACTCTACTCCTGTTAACCGCTTTGTAGATTCCTCTTGATATTTTCAATAAACTTTTGGAAAGAAAAAAAAAAAAACCCTGAAGCGTACCAGTCTAAAATGTAAAAAAAAACAATGTTACTAATCAATGCAAAAGCTGAGCCTGGGATGATGCACACCTTCAACCGCCTTGATTAAATTAAAGCGGAAGTCCACCCTAAAATGGAACTTCCGCTCATTGGAATCCTCCCCCCCTCCGGCGCCACAATTGGCACCTTTCAGGGGGGAGGGGGTGCAGGTACCTGTACAGTACAGGTATCTGCACCCACTTCCGGCGTAGATTCTGCAGAAGGTACGCCCCTTTCCGCAGAATCTACGCTCCTTTCCGAAAGTCCCCCGCTGCCTGCTGGGAAACACACGGATCCCAGCGACAGCGGGGACCATCCTTATTGCGCAGCGCGACTCGCGCATGTGCAGTAGGGAACTGGGAAATGAAGCTGAAAGGCTCCACTTCCTTATTCCCATACCCAAGATGGCGGCGGCAGCACCCGAGAGATGATCGAGAGATCGGCTTCGGGTGACGACATCGCGGGCGCGCTGGGCGGGTAAGTGTCACTATTTTAAAAGTCAGCAGCTGCAGTATTTGTAGCTGCTGGCTTTTAAAAAACAACGGACTCCCGGTGGACTCCCGCTTTAACTTCATTAAGCTCAAAAGCCCCAATCAGATCTGAGGTTCTACCATCACATCAAAGCTCCGCTCCTCACATCAGAGTCCTCTATTCACATTAGAAGCCCCCTATACATACGAGAGAGACCCACCCCATCCTGGGCAAATTTAGTCCTGCACTTGCAGTATTCCATGGCAACACAGAAGAGACCTTGAGAAACACTGATTTGGTGATCACTGGGAAATGCAAACTGTAGGTATAACTAGTTCCTCCAGACCTGAAAAAAAATATTTTAAGGGTTCCTCTGGGGTAAAAAGGGTGAGAAAACCTGCTATAGCCAGTTTCCATGCAATATGCAGGAACAGTAAACCAACACTGGGGCAACGCTACGTGCTTAAAGCGGGATTCCACCCTAAAGTGGAACCTCCGCTGATCGGATCCCCCCCCCTCCGGTGTCACAATTGACACCTTTCAGGGGAGAGGGGGGTGGAGATACCTGTCAAAGACAGGTATTATTTACCCACTTCCGGGCATAGACTCCCGTGGGAGTCTACGCCATTTCCTGCCCTGCCGCGCTGTCTGCTGGGACACACACGGGTCCCAGTGACAGCGCGGAGATTTCCTATTGCGCGGCGCGGCTCACGCATGCGCAGTAGGGAACCGGGAAGTGAAGCCGATTCGCCTCACTTCCTGATTCCCTCACCTAGAATGGTGACTGCAGCAGCCGAGAGCCGAGCGATCGATCGGCCTCGGCTGCCGGCATCGCTGGAACCCGGGACAGGTGAGTGTCCATTTATTAAAAGTCAGCAGCTGTAGTATTTATAGCTGCTGGCTTTTAATATTTTTTTTTTTTGGTGGAATCCCTCTTTAAGCTCTACAATTCATAGAGTGTGCTTAGATATGCTCTTGAAACCATAGAAACAATTGAGTACTGTCCTTGATACTTTTTTTATTTGCAGTAAATTGTATGTTCGTGCAAATAAAGACAAAAAATATCAAGGGCACTACTCAATGGTTTCTGTACACAAGTACACTAATACGGCTACAATCACCTCTCTTGAAACCATCTATCCTAAATTCTTCCCAGCTCTACCATATGAGGCTCTTAGAGCCTCCTGGGGTTAAATAGGACCGCACACCTAGAGCCAGGCCTGTCTAAACCTTGGTGGATATAAACAGTGAGATCTAAGCTTTAAAAGCACATAGGGAGGCACAATTACTGACCCTGCCCTGCTACTTCTGGGTGCCTCGTTAGTGAAAAACAAACTGGAATTACAAAAGACAAGCAATGAGGGATGACTTCCTGTTGGGAAGGTTCATTCAAGTGTTCCTTGTCAAACACTTATAGCGAGTGGTAATAAATTAGATCAAATTATTTCACTGTTATTATTTTTTTCTTTTTTTGTTTCTTTGCCTTAAAGCAAACTGCAGCTCCGGACTGATTTAATGACAGCAAACTTCCACTTTTTATAAAACTTCAAAGCATATTTTACAGAGGGGGAAAAAACCTAACCTTGATTTTGGTCCATCTCTCTACTTGCAGGCTTCCCGTTCGCTCATAAATTTCAGATGAATGCATAGTCTGTAGACTTTGATGGATTTATTAAAATGCTTCTCAATGGTAGAATTATAGTTTTGTTGGGGAGGTTTTTCTTCATTTTCCAGCCAAATGCACACTATGCTAATTAAACATTTGCAACAAATGTAGATTTACAGCACATTTCCTGGCTGCTAGCTCCATTTTGTTCAAATACAGTTTTGTTTTCATAAAATATTGCTAAGTGGGGTTGCAAGAGGTTGAATATACTATTTAAGCCTTAGACGTTATCTGAAAAAGGAGTATCTGTGTAATGTAAGGAGTGAATAAAGAGTATATCAATAGAGTATAGACATAGAAAATATTTAAACTGCACAGAAATATTGTATGTTACTGAAGTGTTTTGCTCTTTGGAGAAACAAACTCAGAATGAACAGCCTGCAAGGATGTGTGCAGGGTATGCCGGGAATATATGATTACATATATGATAAATGATTACATGCTTTGTTCCCTCTAAGCTTATTGATCTATATAAAATCCCTTGAGTGGCTGGATGAAGGTGTACTCATTCAATGCTTGTGGATATATTCACTCCCTATGCAGAAGCTTTCAGCTGAAGTTTGAAATCAGCGTGAGAATGAGAGTGCGTTCCTGGAAGTCCATGTACTAGGCCAGTGATGGCGAACCTTGGCACCCCAGATGTTTTGGAACTACATTACCCATGATGCTCAGCTACACTACAGTGTGCTTGAGCATCATGGGAAATGTAGTTCCAAAACATCTGGAGTGCCAAGGTTCATCATCACTGTACTAGGCACTAGGTGAGAGAAGGAATTTGCTCAGAAGGCACAAGGAGTTTAGACTTTATGTGGTTGATGCAGTTTTCAGGAGCACTTTGTGGTGCGTTTTTAAACCTGTGTTTTTGCATGCAGTTTTCATGCATTCTCCGTTTTTTTTCTTTCTCTTTACCAAACTGTGAATAGATGGTTGTTAAGGAGCAGGTTTGCCCACTGACAGCTGAATGGAAAAAAAAAAGAATTGCCAGCATAAAAAAAAAAAAAACAGGAAAAAAGTGGTGTAGGACCCTGCCCCAATCCATATCAGCCCCTTGTCTGAGCATGCAGTCCGACAGGTCAAGAAAGGGAGGGGGACAAGCGATCGCCCCCCCCCCCCCCCGCCTCAACATGCTGATGGGGACAAGGGCCTCTTCCCCGCAACCCTAGCCAGTGGTTTTGGGGGTCTGCGGAGGGATTATCAGAATCTGGACCCAGATCCCAGGGTCCCCCCTATGGGATACATAGCACCCCTACCCATTCACCAAAAAAAGTGTGAAAAGTCAGTAAATACACAACACAAGTCTTTGACAAGTCCTTCATTAAAAAAAAAACAAAAAAAAAAACAATGTCCCCCCGGTGTAGATCCATAAAAAAAAAGCTCCGCTTGCGCCGAAGGTTCCCACCATTTGCCTGTTCCTCCGTCTCACAGTTATTAAAGCATTTGCCGACCAGCTGCCATCAGTATACTGCAGGTTGGCTTGTTCCTGCAAATCGCTGTAGGTGTACATCAACTCCTTTGAGAGCCATAGCTGCACGACGGGGGGACCCAATGCGCATGGCCGGTGGCTGCGACTGCGGGAAAGAGAGTCAGAACGGGGATCTGTCATTGTAAACAGACAGATCCCTGTTCTAACAGGGGAGGAGAGAGAGATCTACTGTTTCTAATCATTAGGAACAGCGATCTCTCTCCTTCTCTAGTCAGTCAAATCCTCCCACAGTTAGAAACACCTCCCAGGGAACACATTTAACCTCTTGATCGCCGCGTTGTGTTAACCCCTTCTCTGCCAGTGACATTTACACAGTAATCAGTGCATTTTTCATCTCCCCACAGCTATTACCTTCTGTATCAATTGACCCTTCCTTTTTAGATTGTAAGCTCTAACGAGCAGGGCCCTCTGATTCCTCTTGTACCAAATTGTATTGTAGCTGTAATGTCTGCCCTCATGTTGTAAAGCACTGCACAAACTGTTGGCGCTATATAAAACCTGTATAATAATAATAATAATAATTTTTATAGCACTGATCTCTGTATGAATGTCAGTGGTCCCAAAAAAGTGTCAAAAGTGTCCGATCTGTTCACCACAATGTCGCAGTCCTGCTAAAACTAGCAGATGGCCGCCATTACTAGTAAAAATAATAATAATGATAATAATAAAAATGCCATAACTCTATCCCCTATTTTGTAGATGCTATAACTTTTGCGCAAACCAATCAATATACGCTTATTGTGATTTTTTTTTTAACAAAAATATGTAGAAGAACACATATTGGCCCAAACTGATGAGGGCATTTTGTTTTTTGGGGATATTTATGATCGCAAAAAGTAAAAAAAAATTTTTTTTTCAAAATTGTTGTTTTTTTTTGTTTATAGCGCAAAAAAAAAAAAAAAAACTGCAGAGTTGATCAAATACCACCAAAAGAAAGCTCTATTACTGGGAAAAAAAAGGATGTCAATTTTGTTTGGGTACAGCATTGCAATTGTCAGTTAAAGTGATGCAGTGCTGTAATGCAAAAAATGGCCTGGTCATTAAGGGGGAAAATCTTACAGTCTGCAAGTGGTTACTAGCTAAGGGGCGGGGTCACCCAGCGACTTCACCTGGTGGCACCGCCCTAACATGGCCCAACATGCTCCAATCGAATTTGCGGTGGCCGGGCTTCAAGCTCATTCCTTAACAACCAGCTATACACAGTTTGTTATAGAGAAAAAAAAGAAGCAAATTGAATGTAAGAAAACGCATTAAACACACAACTTTTTAAAAGTTTTTAGTGCAGGTTCATGGAAGTCTATTACAAGCAAAACACAATCTGCTGTGGAAAAAAAAGTCCTTGAACCTTTCCAAAAACATACCGGCTGAAAAATGCATAGATGTGACTGTGTAGAAAACTATGTTAAATGGACTGTAGTGCGTTTCTGCAAACTGCAAAACGCACTAAAAAACGCATAGGTCTGAACCTAGACGTACTGAGAATTTTCAAACAATAAATTGTGTAAATATTCTATATAAAATAAAATAAGTAAAAAGGAATTTACTTTTCACAAGATTGGATAACTGAAGTGAATATGCACAATTTAGTGTGTGGGGTAATTCTCACATAACCTAAACTGTTACTAGAGAAGGAAAATCAAGCAGGGTTTTTTTTTGGCCCATACGCTGCCTTCTCACTCCTTTACGACCCTCAGACGTTTAAGGACTTACATTGAATGAGGCCTCAGATGTTCTCTAGGTGATAAAGGTTACATTTCTTTACATAAGTTTGTGTTTGGCGCCAGCATGATGATTCACAGCACATGCAGTGAGACTGCATTGGGCAGCCATTCCAGCACAGTCCCACAACATCTCCACATGTGCTCTATTCACACCACTGCGCTGTAGTACTTTTTTTCAATGCAGTGCAAGGCAATCCACTGCCTCAAGTGCGTGGCTGTCATTTTAACTTCATGAGATGTCTGTGTGACATCCAGGGCCGGCCCTACCATTGGTTCCGGTAGGTCCAATGATCCCAGGCGGCCGTTTGAGAGGGGTGGCAAATTGATGCCCGCATTTTTTCCCCAGCATTTCTGTGTGGGGCAATTTTGGTTGGGGAGAGCAGAAGGAAAGGAGACTTCTAGATGCGAGAAGCTCCATGTCTCCCCTCTTTCCAGGTGGTGCATCCTTGTCAGCGGAGCCTCCGGGCTGCATGTGGTCACAACTGAGCTGTCCCTGTAGCCCGTGGCTGCTCCTTCTGCCTCTTTGAGGCCCGCCCATTCAGTTTGTGGAATGGCAGGGGGGAGGAGACTAGACTCCTCATTTAGGTATAGGTGTCACTGCCGCCAGACACCATGGAGCCAAAGACAGTGTCACAGTGAGTACTACTGCCTGTAGCATATCCTCTCAGCACTGCCACTGAACCCCCCTCCTCCCAGCACTGCTACTGAACCCCCCCTCCTCACAGAACTGACACCACAGAACTGCCACTGACCCCCCTCCCAGCACTGATACCCCAGCACTGCCACTGACACCACAGCACTGCCATTGACCCAAGCATTTTTTCATGCTTTTTGTTTTTTGCAGAAACACAGGACATTATTTTTAACATTGGTGGCTATACAACAGGTTCACATCAACATCTTTGTACCTTTGCATTTTTGGAAATGGTCAGGGACATTTTTAAATGCAAAATGCTGCTTTTTTGGTTCAGTGGAGAAGCTGCAGAAAAACGCGTAGTGTATTTTTAGTGTGTTTTTACCGTGACTTTTCCACGATTTGCATTTTTTCAGTGTTTTTAAATCTGCCCAACAACAAATTTTCCAAAAAACCCCCCAAAAAATTATAAAAAACGCAAAATATCACGGTAAAAACACAAAAAGCACAGCAAAGAGCACTGCAGAACTAGAGCTCTCCTATCAGCAGGGAGCTTGAACTTAGTTAAAACCAAAGCTTCAGCTCTGACTCAGCAGTGTGTAAGCCGAGCCTACTTGCCCTGCACTTGTGGGTACTTTTTTGTGCAAAGTGTGCTCATCAATGCCCGAGAACAGGCAGAGACTGCAGTCATGTGAAGAATCTAACATTAAGGCAGTTCCCCGACTGAGCTTCCACTGTGTGCAGTAAAAAATGCAAAGTTCCTCTGAAAAATGCTGTCCTGTGTCACTACACAATGTAACTTGATAGATGTTGCATTAGGAGGGATGTGCTGAGCCTGCGCCCATGCCACCAGTCCAGCATTCCTCTGTTATCTCACTCCAGGTAACAGAATGGGGTCTCACCAAGCACGAGCATGGACCTTATGTGTGTTTGATATTGAGTGCTTCTCTTCCCCTTCAACATGGGTTTGGTTCTGGTTGTTACTAAAAACCGACCACTATGGAGTGAGCCAGACAATGACCCCCTCACTACCAGAGGACCTGTAACCTTACAGGTATCACACCTAATTACTGGTTGCTTTGTGTCCAAAACTTGGTTACTCTTAGCAACTGCATTCCTTCTCCTTGTCTTGCTGAGTTAACTCTTTGGTAGTAGCTGAGCTTCATACCTCTTTGTGCTTTACAGACCCAGGTTCTTTAGATATGCCAGAACCCACATGCACCCCTTTAAATAACTTCATACCAGGCTTGGAAAAGTTAATGTAAATTTACTAAAGAGACTTCAACATTACAGTCCAATATGAGCAAGTCCAATTCATAACCCTAACTATAGTTGTGTGGCTGCCCGGACATACCTCTGTGAGGTGGTAGTCCATGCTAGTATTCTCCATTGCTTGGACGTCCTCCAATTACTACGAGCTGAACCAATAGTGGGAACAGTCTGGAAGTCCTGGACCTCAGCCTTCCCCCTTTTTACACCACAGGTGGGCTGACTGGGACCAAAAGCCTGGGAACTGAGAACACATAACTTAACTCTTTCCCCCAGCCTGGGCCAGTGGTTAACTTATTAAATCGGCATTAACACAACCTGCTTACGAGTGAACCTGTGAGACCACTGCAGAGAGACCATTGTTCTCATACAAAAAACAGAGGTCCATCTCTCCATTTCTTTGTGCTGCCACTGAGAGTTAAACATAAAATAAAAGCAATAAACACACAGAAGACAATTTTCCTGCTCATATGTGCTAAAATGAAAACTTCAATTGGGCTTTAACAGCTAACAAAATGACTGATTTGTGTGCAGCTGACCAACAGTCCATGTCCTTTATGTACGTGTATTGCTTAGAGGAAGTTGTGTTAACCTTTGATTGGTAATTAATGAATGACCACGTCACCCTCCTACGGTTACCTTTAATTTAACATTCCAGAATGTCAGGAATCAACACCAGGTAAATGACTGAATGTAATTTATTTGATCACACTGACCTGACCTTAGACACTTACAAGATTATGTATCTCCAGTTCAAACTAGTTCAAGCCATCCTGTGTAACTTTTCCCATAAACTAGAACTTGTCTTTCAGCTCCAGTCATAGATAGTAAGAAAACACTATACCTGCTCAAATTACAATAAAACCAAAGCTCAACATTCTACAAAAGAGGGTGACAGAGTAATTGTCTGTTTGTTATGCTGACTTTCTTGTAGTTTAGCTAAATTAAGCTTTATAGCCTGCAGGGGTGACAAGACAATATACTTACACAACAAGATACGTTCCAGATGACTGAAGCAAATCCAGGTCTCTAAAACCTCCCCATTTACAGTAGTTAATGCCCCTTTTCCCTGAACAATTGTATTGTAATTAACTGGAACCAAAGTCATAAGTCAGGCTATAAAACATAAAAGGGACACTTACATTGCTCAAGATTTTATGGGTAATTTCTTAATAGCCACGCACTAAAGTCTGCAATTAGTTTACTTACTGTCTTTTTGTTCCATGAAACTGCTACTACATTGTGAAGCTGCCAAGAGTCTCTTGCAGATGCTCAGTGGGGCCATCTACTGTGACATCCTCGGGGACAAGTGAAAGAATGCTGTTGTGAGAGTCACAGAGCACTCCGATTCTCTTGGTCAGACACCTTAATGATCACCCCCAAGAGCCAGTTCAGATTGACTCCAGTTTGCCTGTGCAAAGAGTGCCTGTCAGACCTGTCAGAGGGATGACCAAGTAGAAGTATGGCTTGAAGTAAGTGGGTTCTGTAGGAACTTCCAGCTGGAAACGTAACAAATTAAAGTCAAAGCATTTATTACTATTATTATTATTATTATTAAAATAGCATCCAAAATTTATTAAAGCGATCTCATCACATCAGTATATTGCAAAGTTTTGGGGCCATACAGGACCCCTTCATCAGGCCTGACGAAGGGATCCTGCATGGCCCCAAAACATTGCAATTTACTTATGCGATGTGATCACTTTAATACATTTTGGAAGCTATTGTGAAGATTCATGATGTGCTGGTGATTTATGCTTTGTCAGGAGGATGGCATACATCCTTTTATTTCGGCATGGACTGAGTTGAGCATTCAGTTTTAGGGATGTCTCTTGTTTCTGGGCACTGCAGTAGGTTGAGGAAGCATTGGTGAAGATAGAACTCCACAGTGGGCACAAATGCTTTAAATGTTTTGGCCACTTATGCATGAAATGATGCCAAGGTGCTGTTCCAAAAACTGATGACACCAAGATCTGGGAGCCTCCCATATGGACCTGTTAGTGGGATCAACTTCTTGGAAATGGATCTTCATGTTGTGTAATTACAATAAGCATAAGTTGGGTACCTGGGCCCTTAAATTACCTAAAACAGGGTTATTTCTTTACCAATTGTGCTCTTGTCATCAATCCACAATCTAGGATTCTGGGCTCAGTCTATTTTTGTTATAATGATAAGTGTATTAAGCAATGGAAACACAAAATTAAAGTAACATTTCTTATGTCGCCCTTAGTCACAATGAGAAGGTGAGGTTCTTGTATCACTGATGTTTAATGTAAATATCAAGTTCTTACGCTGACACATCAACACACTAGAACTGAATAAAGAGGACAAATATGCAGGACTAATCATCAGAAATACAGTGAATTACATTTAAAACACACAACTCTTGAAACTCAGAACTAGACAGAAATAAATCTAGATACTACTTTTGCCTGATTGTGAGCTAAGAGAGGGGATTGTATCTTGAATATTTGTACTTTACACACAAAAAAACACTTTAAACCTTGAGAGAACAGCACTGTTCTCCTTTCAGTTCAGCAAGAAGAAAAAACAGGAAGCTAGCATGTAATAATGCATGATGGGGAAAATAAATGAACATGTAAGCACAGATGCGCCATCTAGAGGAAATTAACCGTATAGTCACAGAAATGTTGTGTTTGCCAGTACATTTCTAATAATACCAAGACCTGGGAGCCTTCAAAATAGAACTGCTAGTGGGATCAAGTCTCTGGAAATTGATCTCCCTGTAAAAAGTAATCCCAGTGAGGATAAGTTGAGTAGCTGGGCCCTGAAGGAACTTCAAACAGGATTCCTCTCTACCAATTGTGTTCTGGGGATCAGTCCAAGTTTGAGGGCTCATTCTTTTTCTTTGTCATAACGATAGGTGTTTTAAGCAATGGGAGCAGAAAATAAAAGTCACATTTTTGAAAATAGTGATTGTTATGGTAACTAATATGTGCCATAGCTGGCCTGAGCCTTTTTCTGTCCCCAGACTTTATAGGCAGTAGAGGACTACAACCAAAAGGGTATTTAAATCCAAAAACAAATACATATATGTATTTTCTTTTTTTTTTCAACCTTTTTTTCCTTTTATTTTCACCTGGTGATCCTTCAAATATCACATTTCCTGTCACTCATTTTTCCTTGTAACCTACAGAGGGAGTCATCCGTGCCACACCAGCGGAATTCTTCATGTCTGATTTTGTTCATTTTCATTATGTGATGGAATAATGGGACTAGCAGCCTACACAAGAAAGGTAAGGATATTAGTGCTTTCTTTTAAACTCATGGAAAGTGGCAAGGACATTTATTTTTGGCAAAATCAATAACAAGTATTGTCTGTGCTTGCTGAAAATGCTATTAGCCTGAAAAATTAAAACTATCAAAACCACCACATCTAAGGACTTATAAACTACAATATATTGCATTTTTGTTTTTAAAGTACAATTCTAGGCTAAACCCTAACTAATCTTAAAAATGCTCCCTCTCCCCTAAAATCTATGCTGACTAACCTGCTTAAGAAAGATATACCTATTTTCAGGCATCTCTGGTCAGGTCATGTGATCCCCTATATCGGCCAACAGTGGCTACAGGGGAGAGGAGAGGGTGCTTGACAATGGCTGGAATGCCTGGGAACAGTGATGTCACCCCTAGGCTCCCATTGCCTATCTATTGTTGGCACTGCCTCCTCTCCCCTGCAGCCGCTGCTGGCTGACAAAAGAGAGCCAGATCACATGACCAGGCTGAAAATAGGCAAGTATATACATCTTTCTTACACGGGTTAGTTTGAATAGGTGTTAGGAAGGGGAGGAAGCATTAAAACTAGTTATGTTTCTTCTAGAATTCAACTTTAACTTCTCATGCACTTTAATGCATATGTCATTTTCTAGGAGTACCAGTGTATTAAATAATACATCATTAGGGGTATTGATTCTAGTAACTGTGTTGTATGCTGTCAAGAAGTCCCTATTTCTGTATAAAGCCGCGTACACACGGGCGGACTGTATGGCCAACTTAGTCCGTCAGACAATCCGACGGACAGTCCGTCCTACTTTCGAATGAACGGACTTGACCACACACGATGAACAAACAGTCCGTCGAAAGCTTGCACGATGACGTGTACAGCACGTACGATGGGACTAGAAATAGGACGTCCAATACACAGCAATGCAACCTTCCGCCGTGTAAATCCTTTCTGAGCATGCGCCATACTTAGTCCGTCCAACTAGCCTACTCACGAGCGGATTGTCCGCTGAAACCAAAGTCTGACGGACAATATTACGGAAATTCCGAAATACTTAGTCCGCCAGACTGCACGCTGAAAAAGTCCGCTGAAGCCCACACACGAGTGGACTGTCCGCTGAAATGTGTTTCGACGGACTAAGTTGGCCAGACAGTCCGCCCGTGTGTACGCGGCTTTACATCTAGACTTCCAGCTTTTTTTTGTTTTTTTATGTATTTTTTCCTTCAACCAAGTTTATTATGTCAAACAAAGAAAACAAACAAAAACAGGAAATAAGTGCATATATAATATTACATAAAAAACATCTAAAGTGTCTCTGATATCAGAAGGGTGTACAGTGAATAAAGTACAGATGTTTCAGAACCGGTGTCATGAATAACAACATGTGTAAAAGGGGACAGAAATAGGGTAAGGGCATTATCTGGTGTCGACCATGTGGGTCATCTAGACCTTTATCAAGACACATAGCAAGGGGCAAACCACTCATCTGGGAACATAGATTCAAGGTGCCTTGCGTGCAGGTATCGGAGTCCTGTAACCAACAATCCCATATTTTGTCATATTTGGCCGGGCATTCCCTGTTAATATGCATAACCTTTTTATATAGTAAATTATTATTGACCTCCACCTTCCACTCCACCAGCCCAGGGGGTATGGGTCTAATCCAATTCCGGGCAATAACCTTCCTCACTGAGAACAAGGTCTCATGCAGGAATGTCTTTGTTTTTTTGTCTGTAGTATCTGGAAGCACCCAAGTAAGCATTGTTTTGGGTCTAATGGATACAACTTGCGCCCACAGTCCATGTATTTTGGGACATGACAATATTAAATGAAAGAATGTACCCACCTCCTTCCCGCACATCTGACAAAGGGTAGATTGAGAGCTTCTATATTTGGCAACCCAAAGGTGGGTGAGATATGCCCGATGGATAATATAAATTTGAGTCAGTCTGTCTGCAAGTTTGAGTGAGACAGCCTTACAGGATTCCAAAGCCTCCTCCCATTCCACATCCTCCAGAGGGCCTATCACTCTTTCCCAGTGAGGTTTGAGTTTATATGCCAATTTGGTGGAAGCGGGGGTAGTGAGCATGTCATAGAAGGACAAGGTTAATTTACGGAGGTCAGAACTCTTGATTATGGCCATTAGTGCATTGGGGGTAGACTGTGGGGTGTATTTCGAAAACTGAGCCCGAGCCACGTGTCTCACCTGTAAAAATCGAAAGAGCATGGAGCCGGGAAGTGAAAATTATTCTCTAAGCGTGGCGATGGTTTTAAGGGTTCCGTCAACAAACAGTTGGTGCATATAGAGAATACCATAAGTTGACCAAAGGTCTGCATCAGGGAGTCGTAGAAATTCCAACAGGGTTTTATTATACCATAATGGGGTATAATCATTATGGAGTGGTATCCCTAGTTTAGCAGAAGCTAAGTCCCATATGCGTCTGTAATGGTATAACAAGGTCTGTCTGTTGTCTCCCTGACCCGCACCGCTGGAGCCCATCGCCAGTGCGTAAATTGAGTCTCCAGCTTTTATTTTTAATTATTTTTTGTCATCGTTGTCAGTATTAGCATTATAGGGATTATCTCCTAACTATTTGTAGCAGGTGAGTTGGAGGCAAATCCTATTGGTCGGAGATTTGCATTCCCAGTGCATTTATGTGCAGATTTGGCCAAGAGGTTCTTACTATTGAGGTTTGCATGCATTGTGGTGCATTGCCATAAAACAATGCATGCACTATTTTTTGGCAGTGCAGTGTACCGCACTGCACATCTGTGTGTAGGTGCATTGCAGTGCTATTCAGAACAAACGGTACCACATGCCTGTTACTGCAAATAGATGGTGCAAATGGGCCCTTCATTGAGTCAGAAAAGTTTTGCATTAACGAGAACAAGGACAGTCACAGCAAACTGCTGGCCAAATTCTATCTGACCATCAAAGTGGGCTTATTATTATTTGATGAAAAAGCATGCATCACTGCTAAAACTAACTTCAATGAATGAGATTGGGGTGCTGTGGCAGTATGTAGGATAAGCTAACTGAAAAGGAAAAAAACTATTCCACAGCCAAATATGAGCTACCAATGTACACGTTCATTGAAACTGTCAATAAAAATTGTACTGTTCCATAACACCACATACAGCTTTAAAGTGGCTGCACACTACACATTATGCTTTGTTCATACTTCATGTCTGAGGTTTACAAACACTTCAAGGCATCCCCCAAGCATGTTATTTGCATATTTTCAATGTTGCCATGAAAGCCGCATGAAAAGGCTCCCTCCCCGCTGTATGGTATTTTTGTTTTTCATTGGTAAATATCTCTCATGGCAATGCCCAGTTTCCCATGCCTTTTAGCACAGTAGTTTGCTTATCAGTCCTTAAAATGGCCAGAATTTAACAAGATTTTCTCCCAATAGAATTTAACAAGATTAGCCCCTAATAGAATTTAACAAGATTGGCCCCCTATAGTCTTCAATGGGATTCAATTTTAGTTCAGGTTTGCCAAATTGTGAACACAATTCCCCAGACCCTTGACAATTCAAAAACTGGGCTCCTTGTGCTATAAAAAATGTGTAAAAAGGTAGACATAGATTGAGATAGGGATTAGAAGATCTGACAACCAAAAGTGTTTTTGCTATGAGTTATCAAATATTTTTATAATGAAATTCCAATTAAAAGGTGATTTCTCTCTGTGAAAATGGTCCAGGCCTTGAGGCATTATTCCTACCACTGACACCAACAACCGGGCACTATTCCTTCCACTAACACCAACGATGGGGTATAATTCCTTCCACTGATAACAAAAATGGGGCACTATTCTTCTGACTGACACCAACTGTTTCTTCCTCTAATACCAAATATCAGGCATCATTAACTCCCACTGGGCACAATCCATCCCCTAAAGTCTTAAGGACAGTAAACTGGCCTTTTCTATAGAAAGTTTGGAGATCCATGATCTAGACTGAACCAATGCCATCATTTTATGCAGGCAGAAAGAAGAATTTCCTCAGTTTCCAACCCTCCAGTGATAAGATTTCAACGAAAAACTGAAGGAAATCAGAAGTTAAGAGGCTGCAGCAAGGGGACTGATCTGGCAAGGAACTTTACAGCTGCTAGGATTTACATGAGTGTGTCATCTCTGGTCCAGCATCTCATTTCAGAAAATAGATGCTGACCCTGGATGATGCCCAAATAAAAGTGGAGCCATTCTTTTGGAGCAAAACCAGATAAAGTTATTGTCAGGGGGAGCACTGCGACCTCTGAATGTGTTACACATCCGCATTGCATGTTCTTAAAATAAAAAAAAACATGTATATCTGATGCTGGGTCCCCTTTAATATGGTAATAAATACACTATTGACTTTAAATCCTACTACTGATGTAATGGTGAAATAGCAGATTGGGATCTCTATGCTGACCACATAGATATATATAAAAAAAATAAAAAATTCCATAAGAGGAAGAAAAAAAGGTAACTGGTTCTTCTCATAATACATTCTACAGATAATTTATAGAACCAAATATAAATATATTTTCTTTTATGAAGGAAATTCAAGAAATAATTGAATGCTAGGTCATAAAGCATAAAGGTGTTTACTTAAGGGTCATGTCAGCAATTTTATATGATATAAAGAATGCCTTGATTTTTATGTCTATTTTCTATATAAAATAAGCCTCATCATTTTGCACTTCTTTTTATCTTATCTGGCATAAGCCTTGATATAAAACCCCTATATATCTTAATGTTTTTAGCCGTAGCTGACCTCACACTGCACACCATTCTTCCAAAGTTACTCGTCAACATCTGATCCACCCATTTGAACTCTTTAAAGCTCATCCAGACTCCATAAAGGGCTATGTCTGGTTTATGAACGCATTGCAGACCACACACTGCCAGGGTCTGAGGATTCTGGGAATAAACCTGTTTTTATGATCAGATTAAGGAGCTCTCTTCTCCATGCTCCAACTTGTAAGAACCCAGACAAAGAATTTGCATTAATCACTCAGAAGACCCATAAAAATTACATGTAATGATGGGCTTTTAAGTCCAGTAATGGTTTGTATGTCCTAATGCCCTGGTTAGGTGGAGAACAATTGTTTGCAGCCTCCATACAGCTTTCCAAAAACTTCTTTACTCACACAATCCCTAGACAAAAATGTTCTTTTCTTAAAAGATAATTAACCCAAAAACAAAAATCTAATATGTTGCAGCTTACCAGTTCTAAAATGTGGTTGTTGCGTTAGTTTTCTTATTGCAGGCTAAGAACATTTTCAGCAAGTACAGAAAATATCTGTTGATCTTGCCAGAAATAGAGTGTCCTTGTCACGTTCTGCAAGCTGAACTAGAAGCAAAAACAATGTAACTTTTCTTCTGCAAACTACTAATCCCCCCATCTCCTAAGTAATGAAGGTGAACAAAGACACACATGTTCAAAGGCCAGCCTGGGTGACAAGCATGGCTTCTTCTGTGAATATAGTGTGGGAGTGAGCATAGCCACCCATGGACAGAAAGTGAGTTATTCGCATGATCACCAGGTAAAGAGAAATAAAAATGTAAAAATAAAATGAATGAAGCTACCACATCTAATTACTGAATGGTGGCTATATATTATATTTTTGTTTTGAGGTTTAACCCCTTCCCCCAAAAGGATGTACACGTACATCCTCTGATTGAAGAGGTTATACCGGGGCCATGGCTGCAGTCATGACCCCAGTATTTTTTTTTTAGCTGGCGATGCCGAAAAATGTAAACTCAATCCAGCGGCTAAGAAGCCACTGGATTGCTATTACTTACACTCGCTGCCTTACTGGGTCCCACCAAGGAGCCCAGGACTGAAGCCGGTGGTCCAGATTTTAACAAATCTGAGAATTTCACGAATGGCAGAGACAAATCTGGCTGGCAAGAATTTAAAGAGTAACTCCACTTTCATTGTTAAAAAAAAAACATTGCCCTATGGATGATCAATGCACATTGCAGGGATTTTATTTTCTTTGTTTCTGCTCTGAAGAAAAAGCTGTTTGTTGTGTGTAGAGTGAAGGCTCTGAATAGGGGTGACTTTTTCATTATTAGTCAGATGATGCACAGGGTTTGCATTCCTTTATATATAATCATAAATAAATGAAGCACCAAATCAATAAACAGGTAAATGAATCAATATTTGTTAAAAAAAATATTATGTGTTGTTATAATAACACCAAACTTATATCATACCAAGCATGAAGTGATAGCAAACGAATTTGTGAAAGAAGTTCAGTTCATAAAAAAACCCATCAATGAGGGCATAAAGAAAAAAAATTGTTGAACAACACAGTTCAGAAAGGAGCAATCAATGCATAATCCAGTTATTCCCCACATTCCCAATATTCAGTGGTTCAACCACCAGGTGACACCAGATAAATGAGCCTCTTACCGAAACCCATGGACCATCATATAATATGGTCAAATGCCCATGTTAAACTCCTTAGGATGGGAAGACTCCAAACACCAGGTATGTCTCCAGTCAGGGTTTATCCATCTCTGTCTCTGTCAAACTCCCCCTAGTGTCTCTGGTTCGTCTCTGGTTTTCCTTCTCGGCGGAGACAGAGATAGATCAACCCTGACTGGACACATACTCGTGTTTGAAGTCTTCCCATCCAATGGAATTTAACATGTGCATTTGACCATATTATATTATGATCCACAAGATCCGGTTAGAGGCTCATTTATCTGGTGCCACCTGGTGGTGGAAACACTAATTATTGGGAACATGGGGACACTCATGGAATAAGCGGGAGCTAATCTGTAGGTACCGCAGACTCGATCTTGGCCGGCACCTGCTGATCATTCGTTACAGAGCCAGAGCGGTGATCTGCCTTAGTAAACAAGGCAGATTGCTGTTCTGTCAGTAGGTAAGGCATTCATCATGTGTCCCTACAAAGCACAGGCTAGGCACACAGTTAACCCTTTGATCTTCTCTGATGTTAACCCCTTGCCAGCCAGTGTCATTAGTATAGGGACAGTGCATATTTTTAGCACTGATCACTGTATTAGTGTCACTGGTCACCAAAAAGTGTCAAAAGTATCAGTTAGAGTCCGATTTGTCCATCACAACATTGCAGTCCCACTATAAGTCGCTGATCGCCGTCATTACTAGTAAAAATCGATCCCATAGTTTGTAGACGTGCAAACCAAATCAATATGCGCTTATTGGGATTTATTTTACCAAACATATGTAGCAGAATACATTTTGGCCTAAATTTATAAAGAATTTTACCAAATAGAAAGCTCTATTTGTGGGGAAAAAGGGACATCAATTGTATGTGAGTACAGCGTCGCATTACTGCGCAATTGCCAGTTAAAGTTAATGCAGTGCTGTATCGCAAAAAATGAAGGGTAAATATTCTGGTGCTGAAGTGGTTAATATAGAATACATTTTGCACTTGTTAATAAATTTGTCATCAGCTTTATTTGGTGCAGCCAAAGTCCCATGGGCAAAATTATTTTTAGGTTTCTATAGATTTGTCGAAACTGTGTTTCTCCTTAGCTTAGATAATGTAATTGGCTCAGCGACTTCTATAATGACATGAGACCAAGAAATCTCAATAGGGACATGGGGCACAGTTTCATAAATCTACAGTATGTGGCCGTCCCTTTAAGACTAGGTACTTCTGATTTTACTCATCGCATCAGCCAAATAACACAAATGGAGGATGATTTTACTACAGATATAAAAACCTACTTGTGTCCACAATAAGGAATGGAATGTGTATTTTGTACAACAAACACACAGAAAGAGCCCGTAACATTGTTTATTATTTATAAAGTTGTCCTTGTATAAAAATATACCACAACCTGATTGAGTTGGAATTTGGCCTCATATTGTTGATTTTCTACTCCCTGACCCCTGAATGTAACTGATGCTGGCATCACAAAAAAATCATATTTTCCTTTAAAACACATTATTCTTCATTTTATCTGACCTGCAGGATGAACAGACTCTTAGTAATCAGGGATGAGGTTTGTGTTCGCCGCTATTATGGGTTTGAGGAAAATTCTTCAGTCCTGGACAATTTATGTACAGATTTGCTTGGAAGATAAAAAAAAAATAGATCATTCACTACTGGCCATCTTTTCTTGGTGCTGCCAACAGTCAGTGGGCACCTAAACCACCTGACATTTTATCACTCACATTCATCACACATCCCTATCTCCATAGATACAAGTTAGGCTTACATTAGTCAGGCCTATTATCCCTGATTGAAACTGGCCTGCTGCTGGGCAATTTTTCATTGCTGAATCCTCTAAAGTACCTTAACGTGGTTATAAATCCTCACATATACCAATTGAAGTGAATTGGCCTCAGGTGATACACAGAGATGAAACACATTTTCCTATCTATCTGCAATCCTCTTTTCTCTACATGTGTTATGCTGAATTTTTAAAGCTTGTCTGAGAGATCAGAAAAAAAGGGGGTAGAGAGCTGAAATTACACTCTGAAGAGTTCAGTAAGGGGGGCTCCGAGAGCTGATTGGAGGAAAGAGACACATCATCCCCTTCACACAGTACACAGGAATGGATCTAAAGCTGTCAATCTGTCAGTACTCAGAAGGGATGTGCTGGAGCTGGAGAGAGTCCAAAGAAGGGCAATAAATCTAATAAGGGGACTAGAAGACCTCAATTACGAGGAACGACTGCAAACACTAACTCTATTCTCGCTGGAGAAATGACACTTGAGAGGGGACATGATAGCAATTTACAAATATCTCAATAATGATCCCAGCATAGGAAAAAAACTTTTCAGTCTCAAGGAGTTTAATGGATATGGGGGCACACAATGAGATTGGAGGAAAAGCGGTTTAACCTTAAACTGTGCAGGGGGTTTTTCACTGTCAGGGCAATAAGGATGTGGAACTATCTTCCGCAATTGGTGGTAGCTGCAGGGAGTATAGATATTTTTAAGAGACTCTTGGATGTACATCTTTAAGAGCACAACATACAGGGATATGGGAAATAATAATTTAAGACACTGACACATGTGCACCTACACAGGTTGAACTGGATGAACTATTGTCTTTATTCAACCTAACCTACTATGGAAATAATCTGCTGGAGGTCCTTCCCCGTCACCATTTTTCTCTTGGTGTCAGGAAAACTTGTCAGAAGTGACTCATGCTGATAGCAGAGGAATGAAACAGCAGACAGAAATTACACTAGGGCCGCGTACACACGGGCGGATTGTCTGCCCAACTAAGTTTGTCAGACAATCCGACAGACAGTCCGTCCAAATTTTGAATGAACGGACTTGACCACACACGATGAACAGACAGTCCGCTGAAAGCTTGCGAGATGACGTGTACAGCACCTACGACGGGACTAGAAAAACGACGTCCAATACACTGCAATGCAACCTTCGGCCGTGTAAATCCTTTCTGAGCATGCGCCATACTTAGTCCGTCCAACTTGCCTACACACGAGCGGACTGTCCGCTGAAACCAAGTTTGGACGGACAAAACCAAGTTTGGACGGACTGTATTACGGAAATTCCGAAAGACTTAGTCCGCCAGACTGTCCGCTGAAAAAGTCCGCTGAAGCCCACACACGAGCGGATTGTCCACTGAAACACGGTTCAGCGGACTAAGTTGGACAGACAATCCGCCCGTGTGTACGCGGCCTTAGGCCGTCGTTTTTCTAGTCCCGTCGTACGTGCTGTACACGTCATCGCGCAAGCTTTCAGCGGACTGTCTGTTCATCGTGTGTGGTCAAGTCCGTTCATTCAAAATTTGGACGGACTGTCTGTCGGATTGTCTGACAAACTTAGTTGGGCAGACAATCCGCCCATGTGTACGCGGCCTTAGTGCTCTTAATTGAGACAAACACACAGTAAAAAGGGATATGCTCTGTTCATATTTTATATCTGAGGTTTACAACCACTTTAAAGTCTTAGTGCAGCCAAAAATCAAAAACAGAAAAAGCAGCACAAGGGACATAACTTACAGTCTGTATATGTCACATGTGCTAATTCCTCTGCTGTTAGTAGTAATCTTCCTCTGTCCTGCTTACCCTCACCCCCACAGTTGCAATCTTACAGTGCGGTGGGGGTTAACACAACTAAAGGGTGTCACAGGCTGTTATCAAGAGAACCCGACTACGCCCACTCTTTCTGCCTAACTCCACCATTCACACAAGTTGTAATACAACTCAGGGGCATGCAGTCAGAAGAGGCAGGTGAGGCAGAGCCATGAACATAAAAAACAAAAAAAACAAAAACAAAACAAAAACAAAAAATGATTTAGCTTCGAGGGTGAACTGGGGTCACAGTAGGGTGGGTAGCCGAAGTCCTACCCCGCCACTGCTCAAAATTTGGGACTCCTATGACCTATGGTTATGGAGATATGGGGCTCCTTGTGCAGCCTGTCAGAAGCTACATACAGAGCAGCCAGTTTAAATACAAGCTGGCAGCAGACTGAGAGGATGACCTCATAGTGCCTCTCCTCACTTCTTGTCAGCGGCAGTGAGCTCAATGGACAGCTTGGAGCCTTGGACCAATGGTAAAGTACCATTGGCCCCAGCTGTCCAAGAAAAATGGAGGCTGTCCTCTCACTGCAGTGTCATAGAAGGGGGCATGTGTCTAAAAGACAAATACTCCCTTCCAGCCCAGCCCTCTTAACTACAAGGAAAACATCCCATGTTTTTCTCACACAGTTAAGAGGGAGAATAATAATCTTCTACTGATGAAAAGGTACTGTTTTAATCATGCTAAAGTATATATTATTATGCTATATTTTATAACATAATCAGTTATTATTTATCTATTGTGAGGGGTTAGCTCGGCAGCGGGTGTGTGTGACCCCCTGGATGGGTTCACAACACAAAGTCAGGCACAGCAGACAGCGGTGTAGGTTCAAAAAACAAAAGATCCGGTTTATTTATGCTCCATGCAGTGATACATATAACAGCCAAACAAAATAAAACAAGAAAATAAATCCTGGTCAGCTTGACCTCTAACTACACACATAGACTCCCTGTCTAACAACTGGGTACAGCCTTGTGCTGTGCCAGTCCCTGCCTTTGTTGTAAAGGTTTTGCCACACAGGCGTTAACTCACCGCACAGTACAGGTGACACACTCCCCAGTCTATACAACACAAAACTGGTTCCAGGATGGAGCATCTCCCTATGCATGCTGGGGTTTTTTGTAGAGGCCTTAATGAGCCCACTTGCTTCAGCTGGGCTCATTAACTCTTCCCCTCTAATTGTAAAAGTCTGCATAAAGCCTGAATCTAGGACACACATATTTACCATCCTGGATACAACCAGGTGACTTCACCTGCCTGCTGCCACATACCCCCCCCTCTTGTTTCAACCTTGGGGTTGTAACACCAGCAGTCAGACACGCATGTATCTGAGACAAAGCATCCACATTCCCCATTTTAACACCAGGGCGATGCTTAACTGTAAAGTTAAATTCCTGTAGGGCTAGGAACCACCTATTTACTCTTCTATTGGTCTCCTTGTTCTGAGCCATCTACTTTAAAGGAGCGTGATCAGTCACCAGGTCAAAGTGCCTACCTAGCAGATAGTACCGAAGGGAATCTAGAGCCCACTTCACTGCTAAACATTCCTTCTCAATCGTGGAGTAATTTACCTCATGGGACTTTAACTTCCTGCTGAGGTAAATGACTGGGTGCTCTTCCCCGTTCCAGACCTGGGATAACACTGCTCCTAACCCAACGTCTGATGCATCAGTTTGTACCACGAAGTCCTTAGAGAAGTCTGGTGAGTACAACACTGGCTGGCTACATAAGGCTGTTTTTAAGGACTGAAATGCTTCCTCAGCCTCTGGGGACCATTTAACCATAACCGACTCTTTCCCTTTTGTCAGGTTGGTGAGGGGCACAGCCTGAGAAGCAAAATGGGGAATGAATCGTCGATAATAGCCAGCGATTCCCAGAAAGGCTCGTACCTGTTTCTTGCTGTTGGGACGTGGCCAACTCTGTATGGCCTCGACTTTATTGACTTGGGGTTTTATCACCCCCCTCCCAATAGTGTACCCAAGATATTTGGCCTCCTCCTGTCCAATGGTACACTTCTTTGGATTGGCCGTAAACCCAGCTTCCCGGATAGAGTCTAGGACTGCTTGTACTTTTGGCAAATGTGAGACCCAGTCTGTGCTATGGATAATCACATCATCCAGGTAAGCTGCAGCATATTTCTGATGGGGCCTCAGAATCTTATACATTTTCCGCTGGAATGTTGCCGGTGCATTCTGTAACCCAAACGGCATTCTCTTATATTGGAATGCCCCATCTGGGGTTACAAACGCAGTTTTCTCCTTGGCCGACTCGGCCAGGGGAATTTGCCAATACCCTTTGGTGAGATCAAGAGTTGTCATATATCGGGCTGTTCCCAGCCGGTCAATCAACTCATCTATACGTGGCATGGGGTAGGTGTCAAATTTTGTAACTTTATTTAATTGTCTAAAATCGTTACAAAACCGCCAGCTCCCATCAGGTTTGGGCACTAGTACGATAGGACTGGACCAGTCACTCTGGGACTCCTCTATCACACCCAATTCCAGCATCCTTTGAACCTCCCCACGTATTGCCTCCCGTCGGGCCTCTGGTATTCTATAAGGTTTTAGTTTTACCCTTTCTCCTGGCGGGGTGATAATGTCATGCTCTACGCCAGATGTTTGTCCCGGAAGCTCAGAGAAAATCTCTTTGTTATGAAGTACAAACTCTTTAACCTCCTGTTGTTGGGGTTTCGATAAGGTGTCTGCTATTCCAACCTCAGGAACTAAGCAATCAGGCTGTACTTGTGACAAAGTCTCTGCGACTAGGGATTCCCTATCCCTCCAGGCTTTCAGCAGATTGACGTGATAGATCTGCTCCGGCTTTCGCCTTCCTGGCTGTCTAACCCTGTAGTTCACCTCACTCATTTTTTCAATTACTTCTTATGGACCTTGCCATTTGGCCAGAAATTTGCTTTCAACCGTAGGGACTAGCACCAAGACCCTATCCCCCGGGGAAAAAGTACGGGTCTTGGCCCCACGGTTGTACACTCTCTGCTGTGCTAACTGCGCTTGGGTTAAATGTTCCTTTACAATTGGCATTACCTGTGCAATTCTATCTTGCATCAGGGCGACATGCTCAATCACACTCCTGTGAGGAGAACTCTCATTTTCCCAAGTTTCCTTGGCGATATCCAGCAGCCCTCTTGGGTGTCTCCCATAGAGCAACTCGAAGGGTGAGAAACCCGTAGAGGATTGGGGTACCTCCCTAATGGCAAACATCAGATAGGGTATTAGACAATCCCAATTCTTTCCATCTCTAGCCACCACCTTCTTTAACATTTGTTTTAGGGTTTTGTTGAATCTTTCAACCAACCCATCTGTTTGGGGGTGATACACAGATGTACGCAATTGCTTCACTTTGTACAACTTGCATAATTCTTTCATAACCCGGGACATAAAGGGTGTACCTTGGTCCGTAAGCAGTTCCTTACAAATACCCACGCGGCTAAAAACAAGAGATAGCTCTTTGGCTATGGTTTTGGCCGAGGTATTTCGGAGAGAAATGGCTTCCGGATAACGGGTGGCATAGTCCAATATAACCAAAATGTACTGATGCCCCCTAGCAGACTTCATTATCGGACCTACCAAATCCATTGCGATCCTCTCAAAGGGGACCTCAATGATGATAGGAAGAGGTACCAGTGGGTTACGGAAATGTGGCATAGGTGCCGACTTCTGACACACAGGGCAGGAGGAACAATACTTTTCTATTTCCTTCATGACCCCAGGCCAATAGAATCTCTGCAGTACCCTCTCTCTGGTTTTCTCTGTCCCCAGATGACCTCCCAGAATGTGTCCATGAGCCAATTCTAACACCAACTTCCTGTAAGGTTTGGGCACTACAAGTTGCTCAATGGTTTCTTCTGCCCTTTGAGCCACTCGATATAGCAGGTCCCTTTCCATAGTGAAGTAAGGATAAGGGCAAGTCTTATCTGGGTTCACTAACTCGCCATCTATTTTCACCCCATTTTCCCGTGCCTTTATTAGGGTGGGGTCTTTTAACTGTTCTGTGGCAAAATTTTCCCTGTGAACCTCAAGATCCGAAAACTCCACAGACGGCATGTTTTCATCTGAGGATGTTGGCTCCTCCCCAGTTTCTCGAGTTTCCCCCGCCAATACCGACAAGGAAAATTCAGGAGAGTCCTCACCACTCCCAGAGGAATTCTGGTCATCTTCCTGGTTTATAGGGGCACCAATGGGGGCCTCAGGACAATCCCAGAGTTCCTAGAATTTTGGAAAATCCCTTCCCACAATAGCATCATGTGGTAAGTGAGCCACTAACCCCACCTGATGAGAGAGGTTACCTTTGGGGGTCTCAAAAAACACTGAAGTTACAGGATACTCTCGGGTGTCCCCATGCACACAAATAACAGCCACCCTGTTCTTCCCAGAGACCTCTGTAGTAACTAATTCAGCTTTTATCAATGTTACCAGGCTACCTGAATCTAGCAACACATCAACATGTCTACCATTAATACACATTTTACATAAATGTTTCTCAGGTCCCCGATTGGCAGTGCATGCAACTGTCGCAAACAGCGACTGACGTCTCTCCCTTATAAAGTCACATTGCATAGGCTCATCCACAACTGGGCAATTGGCTGCAATATGTCCCTCTTGCCGGCAGCGGTAGCAAATAATCTTTTTCGCTGCCTCTTGCAGCATGGGCTTCCTGGGCTGCTCCCGCCAGACCTTAGGTAGAACTCCCACCCTCTCACTCTCTCCACCCTCACCCCTTGGAGTCATCTTACCCGCCACTGGGGATGATCTGGTCTTAGGGGGGAAAGTCCGTGAGTCCCTGGAAGAGGTGGTCAGGTTCTCTGTAGCCAAGTACCTCTCAACCAGATCCACAAGTTTATCTGCATTTTCTGGGTCTCCATGGCTTACCCATTTTTGGATGGCAGTAGGAAGAGCTCTCAGGAAACGATCCATAACCACACATTCCACAATGTTTGGTGCAGTCAAAGTCTCTGGCTGCAGCCACTTCCTGCTCAGGTGAATGAGATCATACATTTGAGACCTGGGAGGTTTTCCAACCTGAAAAGTCCAGTTATGCACACGCTGAGCCCGGACGGCCAGGGTGACACCCAGCCGTGCCAATATTTCTGCTTTTAGCACCACATAGTCTTTTGCTTGGTCAGGCTCTAGGTCATAATAAGCTTTCTGCGATTCCCCAGTTAACAGAGGGGCCACCAGTCCAGCCCATTGCTCCTTAGGCCACTTTTCCCTTTCAGCAGTCCTTTCAAATGTGGTCAAAAACACCTCCGGATCATCCTCTCCAGTCATTTTTGTCAGTAAACGGCTCACACCAAAGGATGCGGTATTATTGTAACCACTTGCTTCATTGGTCTGCGGACGTTGCTGTATTAATGTCTCTATTTTCTGTTGAAAATTCTGCTCTTGCTTCTGCAACAGGTCTATGAAGCGGGCTTCAGATCGCTGCTGGGCTTGTTGCTGAGCTTCCAAACTCTGCTGGAGAGCCTTCTGCTGATTTTCCAAACTCTGCTGCAAAGTTGCATTTGTCTGCTGCTGGGCTGCAAGGCTCTGTTGTTGAGCTGCAAGGCTCTTTTGTAAACCTGCATTTGTTTGCTGCTGATTTGCATTTGCTTGTTGCTGGTTTGCATTTGCTAGAGCCAGCTGTCTCAGTATCTCCTCCATGCTGGCCTTAACAAAAAAAAAAAAAAAGTGCCAAAATTCTCCACCAACTGTGAGGGGTTAGCTCGGCAGCGGGTGTGTGTGACCCCCTGGATGGGTTCACAACACAAAGTCAGGCACAGCAGACAGCGGTGTAGGTTCAAAAAACAAAAGATCCGGTTTATTTATGCTCCATGCAGTGATACATATAACAGCCAAACAAAATAAAACAAGAAAATAAATCCTGGTCAGCTTGACCTCTAACTACACACATAGACTCCCTGTCTAACAACTGGGTACAGCCTTGTGCTGTGCCAGTCCCTGCCTTTGTTGTAAAGGTTTTGCCACACAGGCGTTAACTCACCGCACAGTACAGGTGACACACTCCCCAGTCTATACAACACAAAACTGGTTCCAGGATGGAGCATCTCCCTATGCATGCTGGGGTTTTTTGTAGAGGCCTTAATGAGCCCACTTGCTTCAGCTGGGCTCATTAACTCTTCCCCTCTAATTGTAAAAGTCTGCATAAAGCCTGAATCTAGGACACACATATTTACCATCCTGGATACAACCAGGTGACTTCACCTGCCTGCTGCCACATACCCCCCCCTCTTGTTTCAACCTTGGGGTTGTAACACCAGCAGTCAGACACGCATGTATCTGAGACAAAGCATCCACATTCCCCATTTTAACACCAGGGCGATGCTTAACTGTAAAGTTAAATTCCTGTAGGGCTAGGAACCACCTATTTACTCTTCTATTGGTCTCCTTGTTCTGAGCCATCTACTTTAAAGGAGCGTGATCAGTCACCAGGTCAAAGTGCCTACCTAGCAGATAGTACCGAAGGGAATCTAGAGCCCACTTCACTGCTAAACATTCCTTCTCAATCGTGGAGTAATTTACCTCATGGGACTTTAACTTCCTGCTGAGGTAAATGACTGGGTGCTCTTCCCCGTTCCAGACCTGGGATAACACTGCTCCTAACCCAACGTCTGATGCATCAGTTTGTACCACGAAGTCCTTAGAGAAGTCTGGTGAGTACAACACTGGCTGGCTACATAAGGCTGTTTTTAAGGACTGAAATGCTTCCTCAGCCTCTGGGGACCATTTAACCATAACCGACTCTTTCCCTTTTGTCAGGTTGGTGAGGGGCACAGCCTGAGAAGCAAAATGGGGAATGAATCGTCGATAATAGCCAGCGATTCCCAGAAAGGCTCGTACCTGTTTCTTGCTGTTGGGACGTGGCCAACTCTGTATGGCCTCGACTTTATTGACTTGGGGTTTTATCACCCCCCTCCCAATAGTGTACCCAAGATATTTGGCCTCCTCCTGTCCAATGGTACACTTCTTTGGATTGGCCGTAAACCCAGCTTCCCGGATAGAGTCTAGGACTGCTTGTACTTTTGGCAAATGTGAGACCCAGTCTGTGCTATGGATAATCACATCATCCAGGTAAGCTGCAGCATATTTCTGATGGGGCCTCAGAATCTTATGCATTTTCCGCTGGAATGTTGCCGGTGCATTCTGTAACCCAAACGGCATTCTCTTATATTGGAATGCCCCATCTGGGGTTACAAACGCAGTTTTCTCCTTGGCCGACTCGGCCAGGGGAATTTGCCAATACCCTTTGGTGAGATCAAGAGTTGTCATATATCGGGCTGTTCCCAGCCGGTCAATCAACTCATCTATACGTGGCATGGGGTAGGTGTCAAATTTTGTAACTTTATTTAATTGTCTAAAATCGTTACAAAACCGCCAGCTCCCATCAGGTTTGGGCACTAGTACGATAGGACTGGACCAGTCACTCTGGGACTCCTCTATCACACCCAATTCCAGCATCCTTTGAACCTCCCCACGTATTGCCTCCCGTCGGGCCTCTGGTATTCTATAAGGTTTTAGTTTTACCCTTTCTCCTGGCGGGGTGATAATGTCATGCTCTACGCCAGATGTTTGTCCCGGAAGCTCAGAGAAAATCTCTTTGTTACGAAGTACAAACTCTTTAACCTCCTGTTGTTGGGGTTTCGATAAGGTGTCTGCTATTCCAACCTCAGGAACTAAGCAATCAGGCTGTACTTGTGACAAAGTCTCTGCGACTAGGGATTCCCTATCCCTCCAGGCTTTCAGCAGATTGACGTGATAGATCTGCTCCGGCTTTCGCCTTCCTGGCTGTCTAACCCTGTAGTTCACCTCACTCATTTTTTCAATTACTTCATATGGACCTTGCCATTTGGCCAGAAATTTGCTTTCAACCGTAGGGACTAGCACCAAGACCCTATCCCCCGGGGAAAAAGTACGGGTCTTGGCCCCACGGTTGTACACTCTCTGCTGTGCTAACTGCGCTTGGGTTAAATGTTCCTTTACAATTGGCATTACCTGTGCAATTCTATCTTGCATCAGGGCGACATGCTCAATCACACTCCTGTGAGGAGAACTCTCATTTTCCCAAGTTTCCTTGGCGATATCCAGCAGCCCTCTTGGGTGTCTCCCATAGAGCAACTCGAAGGGTGAGAAACCCGTAGAGGATTGGGGTACCTCCCTAATGGCAAACATCAGATAGGGTATTAGACAATCCCAATTCTTTCCATCTCTAGCCACCACCTTCTTTAACATTTGTTTTAGGGTTTTGTTGAATCTTTCAACCAACCCATCTGTTTGGGGGTGATACACAGATGTACGCAATTGCTTCACTTTGTACAACTTGCATAATTCTTTCATAACCCGGGACATAAAGGGTGTACCTTGGTCCGTAAGCAGTTCCTTACAAATACCCACGCGGCTAAAAACAAGAGATAGCTCTTTGGCTATGGTTTTGGCCGAGGTATTTCGGAGAGGAATGGCTTCCGGATAACGGGTGGCATAGTCCAATATAACCAAAATGTACTGATGCCCCCTAGCAGACTTCATTATCGGACCTACCAAATCCATTGCGATCCTCTCAAAGGGGACCTCAATGATGATAGGAAGAGGTACCAGTGGGTTACGGAAATGTGGCATAGGTGCCGACTTCTGACACACAGGGCAGGAGGAACAATACTTTTCTATTTCCTTCATGACCCCAGGCCAATAGAATCTCTGCAGTACCCTCTCTCTGGTTTTCTCTGTCCCCAGATGACCTCCCAGAATGTGTCCATGAGCCAATTCTAACACCAACTTCCTGTAAGGTTTGGGCACTACAAGTTGCTCAATGGTTTCTTCTGCCCTTTGAGCCACTCGATATAGCAGGTCCCTTTCCATAGTGAAGTAAGGATAAGGGCAAGTCTTATCTGGGTTCACTAACTCGCCATCTATTTTCACCCCATTTTCCCGTGCCTTTATTAGGGTGGGGTCTTTTAACTGTTCTGTGGCAAAATTTTCCCTGTGAACCTCAAGATCCGAAAACTCCACAGACGGCATGTTTTCATCTGAGGATGTTGGCTCCTCCCCAGTTTCTCGAGTTTCCCCCGCCAATACCGACAAGGAAAATTCAGGAGAGTCCTCACCACTCCCAGAGGAATTCTGGTCATCTTCCTGGTTTATAGGGGCACCAATGGGGGCCTCAGGACAATCCCAGAGTTCCTAGAATTTTGGAAAATCCCTTCCCACAATAGCATCATGTGGTAAGTGAGCCACTAACCCCACCTGATGAGAGAGGTTACCTTTGGGGGTCTCAAAAAACACTGAAGTTACAGGATACTCTCGGGTGTCCCCATGCACACAAATAACAGCCACCCTGTTCTTCCCAGAGACCTCTGTAGTAACTAATTCAGCTTTTATCAATGTTACCAGGCTACCTGAATCTAGCAACACATCAACATGTCTACCATTAATACACATTTTACATAAATGTTTCTCAGGTCCCCGAATGGCAGTGCATGCAACTGTCGCAAACAGCGACTGACGTCTCTCCCTTATAAAGTCACATTGCATAGGCTCATCCACAACTGGGCAATTGGCTGCAATATGTCCCTCTTGCCGGCAGCGGTAGCAAATAATCTTTTTCGCTGCCTCTTGCAGCATGGGCTTCCTGGGCTGCTCCCGCCAGACCTTAGGTAGAACTCCCACCCTCTCACTCTCTCCACCCTCACCCCTTGGAGTCATCTTACCCGCCACTGGGGATGATCTGGTCTTAGGGGGGAAAGTCCGTGAGTCCCTGGAAGAGGTGGTCAGGTTCTCTGTAGCCAAGTACCTCTCAACCAGATCCACAAGTTTATCTGCATTTTCTGGGTCTCCATGGCTTACCCATTTTTGGATGGCAGTAGGAAGAGCTCTCAGGAAACGATCCATAACCACACGTTCCACAATGTTTGGTGCAGTCAAAGTCTCTGGCTGCAGCCACTTCCTGCTCAGGTGAATGAGATCATACATTTGAGACCTGGGAGGTTTTCCAACCTGAAAAGTCCAGTTATGCACACGCTGAGCCCGGACGGCCAGGGTGACACCCAGCCGTGCCAATATTTCTGCTTTTAGCACCACATAGTCTTTTGCTTGGTCAGGCTCTAGGTCATAATAAGCTTTCTGCGATTCCCCAGTTAACAGAGGGGCCACCAGTCCAGCCCATTGCTCCTTAGGCCACTTTTCCCTTTCAGCAGTCCTTTCAAATGTGGTCAAAAACACCTCGGGATCATTCTCTCCAGTCATTTTTGTCAGTAAACGGCTCACACCAAAGGATGCGGTATTATTGTAACCACTTGCTTCATTGGTCTGCGGACGTTGCTGTATTAATGTCTCTATTTTCTGTTGAAAATTCTGCTCTTGCTTCTGCAACAGGTCTATGAAGCGGGCTTCAGATCGCTGCTGGGCTTGTTGCTGAGCTTCCAAACTCTGCTGGTGAGCCTTCTGCTGATTTTCCAAACTCTGCTGCAAAGTTGCATTTGTCTGCTGCTGGGCTGCAAGGCTCTGTTGTTGAGCTGCAAGGCTCTTTTGTAAACCTGCATTTGTTTGCTGCTGATTTGCATTTGCTTGTTGCTGGTTTGCATTTGCTAGAGCCAGCTGTCTCAGTATCTCCTCCATGCTGGCCTTAACAAAAAAAAAAAAAAAGTGCCAAAATTCTCCACCAACTGTGAGGGGTTAGCTCGGCAGCGGGTGTGTGTGACCCCCTGGATGGGTTCACAACACAAAGTCAGGCACAGCAGACAGCGGTGTAGGTTCAAAAAACAAAAGATCCGGTTTATTTATGCTCCATGCAGTGATACATATAACAGCCAAACAAAATAAAACAAGAAAATAAATCCTGGTCAGCTTGACCTCTAACTACACACATAGACTCCCTGTCTAACAACTGGGTACAGCCTTGTGCTGTGCCAGTCCCTGCCTTTGTTGTAAAGGTTTTGCCACACAGGCGTTAACTCACCGCACAGTACAGGTGACACACTCCCCAGTCTATACAACACAAAACTGGTTCCAGGATGGAGCATCTCCCTATGCATGCTGGGGTTTTTTGTAGAGGCCTTAATGAGCCCACTTGCTTCAGCTGGGCTCATTAACTCTTCCCCTCTAATTGTAAAAGTCTGCATAAAGCCTGAATCTAGGACACACATATTTACCATCCTGGATACAACCAGGTGACTTCACCTGCCTGCTGCCACATACCCCCCCCTCTTGTTTCAACCTTGGGGTTGTAACACCAGCAGTCAGACACGCATGTATCTGAGACAAAGCATCCACATTCCCCATTTTAACACCAGGGCGATGCTTAACTGTAAAGTTAAATTCCTGTAGGGCTAGGAACCACCTATTTACTCTTCTATTGGTCTCCTTGTTCTGAGCCATCTACTTTAAAGGAGCGTGATCAGTCACCAGGTCAAAGTGCCTACCTAGCAGATAGTACCGAAGGGAATCTAGAGCCCACTTCACTGCTAAACATTCCTTCTCAATCGTGGAGTAATTTACCTCATGGGACTTTAACTTCCTGCTGAGGTAAATGACTGGGTGCTCTTCCCCGTTCCAGACCTGGGATAACACTGCTCCTAACCCAACGTCTGATGCATCAGTTTGTACCACGAAGTCCTTAGAGAAGTCTGGTGAGTACAACACTGGCTGGCTACATAAGGCTGTTTTTAAGGACTGAAATGCTTCCTCAGCCTCTGGGGACCATTTAACCATAACCGACTCTTTCCCTTTTGTCAGGTTGGTGAGGGGCACAGCCTGAGAAGCAAAATGGGGAATGAATCGTCGATAATAGCCAGCGATTCCCAGAAAGGCTCGTACCTGTTTCTTGCTGTTGGGACGTGGCCAACTCTGTATGGCCTCGACTTTATTGACTTGGGGTTTTATCACCCCCCTCCCAATAGTGTACCCAAGATATTTGGCCTCCTCCTGTCCAATGGTACACTTCTTTGGATTGGCCGTAAACCCAGCTTCCCGGATAGAGTCTAGGACTGCTTGTACTTTTGGCAAATGTGAGACCCAGTCTGTGCTATGGATAATCACATCATCCAGGTAAGCTGCAGCATATTTCTGATGGGGCCTCAGAATCTTATCCATTTTCCGCTGGAATGTTGCCGGTGCATTCTGTAACCCAAACGGCATTCTCTTATATTGGAATGCCCCATCTGGGGTTACAAACGCAGTTTTCTCCTTGGCCGACTCGGCCAGGGGAATTTGCCAATACCCTTTGGTGAGATCAAGAGTTGTCATATATCGGGCTGTTCCCAGCCGGTCAATCAACTCATCTATACGTGGCATGGGGTAGGTGTCAAATTTTGTAACTTTATTTAATTGTCTAAAATCGTTACAAAACCGCCAGCTCCCATCAGGTTTGGGCACTAGTACGATAGGACTGGACCAGTCACTCTGGGACTCCTCTATCACACCCAATTCCAGCATCCTTTGAACCTCCCCACGTATTGCCTCCCGTCGGGCCTCTGGTATTCTATAAGGTTTTAGTTTTACCCTTTCTCCTGGCGGGGTGATAATGTCATGCTCTACGCCAGATGTTTGTCCCGGAAGCTCAGAGAAAATCTCTTTGTTACGAAGTACAAACTCTTTAACCTCCTGTTGTTGGGGTTTCGATAAGGTGTCTGCTATTCCAACCTCAGGAACTAAGCAATCAGGCTGTACTTGTGACAAAGTCTCTGCGACTAGGGATTCCCTATCCCTCCAGGCTTTCAGCAGATTGACGTGATAGATCTGCTCCGGCTTTCGCCTTCCTGGCTGTCTAACCCTGTAGTTCACCTCACTCATTTTTTCAATTACTTCATATGGACCTTGCCATTTGGCCAGAAATTTGCTTTCAACCGTAGGGACTAGCACCAAGACCCTATCCCCCGGGGAAAAAGTACGGGTCTTGGCCCCACGGTTGTACACTCTCTGCTGTGCTAACTGCGCTTGGGTTAAATGTTCCTTTACAATTGGCATTACCTGTGCAATTCTATCTTGCATCAGGGCGACATGCTCAATCACACTCCTGTGAGGAGAACTCTCATTTTCCCAAGTTTCCTTGGCGATATCCAGCAGCCCTCTTGGGTGTCTCCCATAGAGCAACTCGAAGGGTGAGAAACCCGTAGAGGATTGGGGTACCTCCCTAATGGCAAACATCAGATAGGGTATTAGACAATCCCAATTCTTTCCATCTCTAGCCACCACCTTCTTTAACATTTGTTTTAGGGTTTTGTTGAATCTTTCAACCAACCCATCTGTTTGGGGGTGATACACAGATGTACGCAATTGCTTCACTTTGTACAACTTGCATAATTCTTTCATAACCCGGGACATAAAGGGTGTACCTTGGTCCGTAAGCAGTTCCTTACAAATACCCACGCGGCTAAAAACAAGAGATAGCTCTTTGGCTATGGTTTTGGCCGAGGTATTTCGGAGAGGAATGGCTTCCGGATAACGGGTGGCATAGTCCAATATAACCAAAATGTACTGATGCCCCCTAGCAGACTTCATTATCGGACCTACCAAATCCATTGCGATCCTCTCAAAGGGGACCTCAATGATGATAGGAAGAGGTACCAGTGGGTTACGGAAATGTGGCAAAGGTGCCGACTTCTGACACACAGGGCAGGAGGAACAATACTTTTCTATTTCCTTCATGACCCCAGGCCAATAGAATCTCTGCAGTACCCTCTCTCTGGTTTTCTCTGTCCCCAGATGACCTCCCAGAATGTGTCCATGAGCCAATTCTAACACCAACTTCCTGTAAGGTTTGGGCACTACAAGTTGCTCAATGGTTTCTTCTGCCCTTTGAGCCACTCGATATAGCAGGTCCCTTTCCATAGTGAAGTAAGGATAAGGGCAAGTCTTATCTGGGTTCACTAACTCGCCATCTATTTTCACCCCATTTTCCCGTGCCTTTATTAGGGTGGGGTCTTTTAACTGTTCTGTGGCAAAATTTTCCCTGTGAACCTCAAGATCCGAAAACTCCACAGACGGCATGTTTTCATCTGAGGATGTTGGCTCCTCCCCAGTTTCTCGAGTTTCCCCCGCCAATACCGACAAGGAAAATTCAGGAGAGTCCTCACCACTCCCAGAGGAATTCTGGTCATCTTCCTGGTTTATAGGGGCACCAATGGGGGCCTCAGGACAATCCCAGAGTTCCTAGAATTTTGGAAAATCCCTTCCCACAATAGCATCATGTGGTAAGTGAGCCACTAACCCCACCTGATGAGAGAGGTTACCTTTGGGGGTCTCAAAAAACACTGAAGTTACAGGATACTCTCGGGTGTCCCCATGCACACAAATAACAGCCACCCTGTTCTTCCCAGAGACCTCTGTAGTAACTAATTCAGCTTTTATCAATGTTACCAGGCTACCTGAATCTAGCAACACATCAACATGTCTACCATTAATACACATTTTACATAAATGTTTCTCAGGTCCCCGAATGGCAGTGCATGCAACTGTCGCAAACAGCGACTGACGTCTCTCCCTTATAAAGTCACATTGCATAGGCTCATCCACAACTGGGCAATTGGCTGCAATATGTCCCTCTTGCCGGCAGCGGTAGCAAATAATCTTTTTCGCTGCCTCTTGCAGCATGGGCTTCCTGGGCTGCTCCCGCCAGACCTTAGGTAGAACTCCCACCCTCTCACTCTCTCCACCCTCACCCCTTGGAGTCATCTTACCCGCCACTGGGGATGATCTGGTCTTAGGGGGGAAAGTCCGTGAGTCCCTGGAAGAGGTGGTCAGGTTCTCTGTAGCCAAGTACCTCTCAACCAGATCCACAAGTTTATCTGCATTTTCTGGGTCTCCATGGCT
Organism: Lithobates pipiens; assembly: GCF_037356315.1. Classification (NCBI taxonomy): domain Eukaryota; kingdom Metazoa; phylum Chordata; class Amphibia; order Anura; family Ranidae; genus Lithobates; species Lithobates pipiens. The sequence continues at coordinate 533,560,249 of NW_027507758.1, read as the reverse complement.
TACCCATTTTTGGATGGCAGTAGGAAGAGCTCTCAGGAAACGATCCATAACCACACGTTCCACAATGTTTGGTGCAGTCAAAGTCTCTGGCTGCAGCCACTTCCTGCTCAGGTGAATGAGATCATACATTTGAGACCTGGGAGGTTTTCCAACCTGAAAAGTCCAGTTATGCACACGCTGAGCCCGGACGGCCAGGGTGACACCCAGCCGTGCCAATATTTCTGCTTTTAGCACCACATAGTCTTTTGCTTGGTCAGGCTCTAGGTCATAATAAGCTTTCTGCGATTCCCCAGTTAACAGAGGGGCCACCAGTCCAGCCCATTGCTCCTTAGGCCACTTTTCCCTTTCAGCAGTCCTTTCAAATGTGGTCAAAAACACCTCCGGATCATCCTCTCCAGTCATTTTTGTCAGTAAACGGCTCACACCAAAGGATGCGGTATTATTGTAACCACTTGCTTCATTGGTCTGCGGACGTTGCTGTATTAATGTCTCTATTTTCTGTTGAAAATTCTGCTCTTGCTTCTGCAACAGGTCTATGAAGCGGGCTTCAGATCGCTGCTGGGCTTGTTGCTGAGCTTCCAAACTCTGCTGGTGAGCCTTCTGCTGATTTTCCAAACTCTGCTGCAAAGTTGCATTTGTCTGCTGCTGGGCTGCAAGGCTCTGTTGTTGAGCTGCAAGGCTCTTTTGTAAACCTGCATTTGTTTGCTGCTGATTTGCATTTGCTTGTTGCTGGTTTGCATTTGCTAGAGCCAGCTGTCTCAGTATCTCCTCCATGCTGGCCTTAACAAAAAAAAAAAAAAAGTGCCAAAATTCTCCACCAACTGTGAGGGGTTAGCTCGGCAGCGGGTGTGTGTGACCCCCTGGATGGGTTCACAACACAAAGTCAGGCACAGCAGACAGCGGTGTAGGTTCAAAAAACAAAAGATCCGGTTTATTTATGCTCCATGCAGTGATACATATAACAGCCAAACAAAATAAAACAAGAAAATAAATCCTGGTCAGCTTGACCTCTAACTACACACATAGACTCCCTGTCTAACAACTGGGTACAGCCTTGTGCTGTGCCAGTCCCTGCCTTTGTTGTAAAGGTTTTGCCACACAGGCGTTAACTCACCGCACAGTACAGGTGACACACTCCCCAGTCTATACAACACAAAACTGGTTCCAGGATGGAGCATCTCCCTATGCATGCTGGGGTTTTTTGTAGAGGCCTTAATGAGCCCACTTGCTTCAGCTGGGCTCATTAACTCTTCCCCTCTAATTGTAAAAGTCTGCATAAAGCCTGAATCTAGGACACACATATTTACCATCCTGGATACAACCAGGTGACTTCACCTGCCTGCTGCCACACTATTTACTGTGAAATTACTGGTTGGAAGCTATAACTTCAAACGTCAGTAATTTCTCCATTTAGCCACCTGCTTGAGCACAGTTATTGAAAATATAGTAAATTACCTTAAAAACAATATATAATATTTATTTGTATATTACTTACTTTTGGCAATTAAACCTTTGCCACCAGGCCAATTCTGACTCTTCTCTCCTACATGTAAAAATCATAATTTCTTTGCTAAATTACTCAGAACCCCCAAACATTATATATATATTGTTTTAGCAGACACCCTAGGGAATAAAATGGTGGTCGTTGCAACTTTTTATGTTACACAGTATTTGCGCAGCAATTTTTCAAATGCATTTTTTTTGGAAAGAAACTGTTTCATGAATAAAAAAAACCCCGCTAAAGTTAGCCCGATTTTTACTACTATGAAAGATGATGTTACGCTGAGTAAATCGATACCTAGCATGTCAAGCTTTAAAATTGCGCACAGTGGTGGAATGGCGCCAAACTTCAGCACTTAAAAATCTCCATAGACGCTATAAATTTTTTTACACGTTACATGTTTAGAGTTACAGAGGAAGTCTAGTGCTAGAATTAGTGCTCTCGCTCTAACGTTTTTGGCGTATGTAACCTGTGTGTATCTGGCTTTGATACTAGCCAGTGCATTGCCAGCCACTGGCTTCACCGCACGTCCCTGCTACAACTTCTATGAATGGTGGAGTTGGGCAGAATGGGCAGGCATAGTTGGGCTCTCTTGATAAGAGCCTGTGACAGAATTTTATATTGGAGATGTCCCCACTGGCTTCCCAGGCAGCAGTAAAACCTAAAAGAGGTTTAAGCTTTCCATACTCTATAGACAAAACAAAACTAGAAAAACTTTTGGTTTGTCATTCCATAATGTTCATCAGTGGAGTCTGCTACCTCAAATGCTGACTATACACATGGCAATTTTCTAGAAATGTCTGGCACATTTAGGTTTTAACTAGCATTCTCCCATATAGATATAAGAATAAGTATATGAGTTCATACATGGGCGATGATTGTATTTGTCATGGAAATCAGAACTCTAATGCCACGTACACTCGACCGGACTTTCCGGCAGATTAGGTCCAACGGTCTTTCTGAAGGACTTTCCGAACGAACGGACTTGGCCACACACGAACAGACTAAGTCTGTTCGAAAGTCTGTTTGTTTTGAACGTGATGACGTAAACGAGGAAGTTCAATAGCCAGTAGCCAATAGCTGCCCTTGCGTCGTATTTGGTCCGTCGGTCTAGCACACAGATGAATGGTTTTCCCAATTTTACTCCATCGGAATTTAGTCCGTCGGATAGATTTGAAACATGTTCTATTTCTATGTCCGTCTGAATTTCTTTTTTTTTAAAACGATCGTACTAGCCCACACATGATCGGATTGTCCGACGGACTGATCCCAGACCTAGTCTGCCGGAAAGTCCGGTTGTGTGGACGTGGCATTAGACATTGCCACATGTGTGGCCTGTATTATGGAATTATGTAGAGTGCACAAAGGGAACATTCTTCCTGTCTCTACAGCTCCCAAGGACAATCCTGAAGATCGCAACTGTGATTTCATACTTCTAAAAAAAAACTTGAAATTTAAAGAAATAACATTTAGAATTGATCAAGGGGGGAGGAACATCCATTTACTCGGCATCACTCTTTTTAATGGTTATTGCAGGTCAAGATCCAGAGCTCCGCTGTGGGGCAGAAACCCTGAACATCAGCTGCCCTAGAGGACTAGAAGGTATCAGAACCCAGATTCCACCCAGAGGGAAAGCAGTTGCTCTCCAGTCAACCGGAACAACCTAGAACTGGGGAACGTCCGGTGACCCCCTGCCAGTGATTGGCTGAGGGAGGAGCATCCTACATGCAAGGTCTGCTTACATGAACTCATATGAGGAGCAGAGGCAACCACACTACCCTCCTTCCACAGATTTCTCAACAGGTGCATGGGAAGAGAGCTGCTGTAGAAGAGAACCTGTCCAATCTGCCAAGGAAGGTTTACTTGGAATTATTACGTATGTGTATTATATCTGTCACTCTTTTCTTCCAGTTATACTATTGCCTAGTAAAGTTGATTGTTTTAAGTAAGTGGAGAAGTTATTGAGAGCTTGTTTTGTTGATTAAAGACGAGTTCTGCCTGGAGGAAAAAAAAAATTAAAAGTCAGCGGCTACAAATACTGTAGTGGCTGACTTTTAATATATGGACACCCACCTGTCCAGGGAGCCTGTGATGTCAGCACCCCAGCCGATCTTCGGCTTCACAGTCAGTTCCCTACTGCGCATGTGCGAAGAGAGCTGCACTTTCTTACTGGCCTAGTGGCAGAGGAAGGAGGAGGGGGGGCCAAACTTTCAAGGCCCCAGCGCAGTCTCTAGGACGTGGGGGAGGGTATATGTCAAAAATAGGTACCCATTCCCCCCTCCCCCATGAAAGGTGCCAAATGTGGCACCGGAGCTGGGAAGGAAGCAGATAAGCATAAGTTCCAGTTTTGGGTGGAACTCCACTTTAAGAACATTTCCTTCAGAAATACCCTTAACAAGTGTAATTTCTCTTTTTTCACATACAGCATGTGTTTCTTGTACCACATTACGGACGCATGACCATCCAGACCCCTTCCTGATTCTGATCCGAACAACTATGGGTTTGCCTTCACTTTACTGATAGGCAGCTAACTGTACATGGGTTGCCAGGTAAGATAATAATACACTTTTTACTGTTTCTACTGCTGCTGATAACGTTGTCCCAAGTTCATTGCCATGATTTTAAACTTGTGAAAAAGAAAAGAGATTTAACCACTTGCCAACTTTCAGTGCAGCTGCAGACATCATCTAGTATTGTTTTTTAGAGTTGATTGAGCTCTTCTGAATTGCTTTTCCAAGCCACCTTCCACTGCCTTCCAGGGCTCTTCCGTGCCACCAGGGAACTTGGGATTGCACCAGGAAGTTCCGCCAGCTGACCATAGAGCTAATCAGGGACCAGAATGGCCCTAATTATCTTGATGGTCTAAGAAACCAGAAGCAACAAGTATTTAGTCACTTCTTGTTTCATCGGTTGTAAACAAACCGTTAGCGGTTTGTAAAAAGCATTGGATCATACCCATCTTGGTATGATCCAAAGCTTTTAAGACAGAGGAGACATCTAGGGTCTAATAGACCCCAGATGTCTTAGTAAAGAGTACCTGCCACTACCTTTTGCTATCACAAGGAATGTAATAATCACAATAATCACAATAAAAGTTATTAAAAAAACTAAACTAAAGGTATAGTGTAAAAAAAAAAAAAAATAGATAAATGCAAAGTCGAAAGCATGCGTCGGTCCCACGTTGGTATGTAAACAGTGATCACACCACACATAAGAGCTATCAGTGCAAAGGTCACATTAAAAGCAATACTTCTGACCTCCTAAACTCTAAAGTGGTAACTTGTAAAGGCTTTTAAACTGTTGACTATGCATAATTCAATTTATGGTTTGTTGCTGTTCCATGTTTGGTATCTATTTACTCAGCATAACATCATCTTTTATATTTTACTAAACAATTGGGTGTTATATTGTGTTTTTGTGCATTTAAATTCATGGAAGCGTATTTTATTTTAAATTTTTTTGAAAACTTGTTTGAAAACAGCTGCACAAATACTGTCTGACATAAAAAATTAAAACATCCACCATTTTATTTTTTAGGGCCTCTGCTTTAAAAATATACCGTATAATGTTTAGGGATTCTAAGTAATTTTCTAGCAAAAAAAATACTGAAAGAAATAACATTTAGAATTTTCATTTAGCATTGGTCAGGAGAGAAGCAACTCCCATTTACTAACACCACTGTATCATTGTTATTGCAGGACAAGATTCTTCTATAAATAATATGAGAGCATACAGAGCTTCAATGCCATTCAGAGAGCAGGAACATCAACATCACCATAGATCTAGGAGAGGTCAGAACCCTGACTCTATCCAGAGGCAGTGGCAGCTGCTCTAATAGATTAGGAGCGCAGGGGCACTGCCCCCGTAAACCATGCGCCCGGCCCATAATCTACATACAACTTTTTTTTTTTTTTTTTTTTTTAAGCACATCATGTGCACAGCTGCCCTCTGACAACACGCCCTTGATCTGGCGCATGCTCAGAAATGACAGTAGGTCTTGAATAGGTTGAAGGCTTCAAACAATTCAATACTTTAGAACAACCTCCCAGAATTCATGACATTGATATCCTATGAGGCTGCAGGTGAGTTATGAGTCATCCTCTCCTGACCTGGACATTTTATAGATAGGCAACTGCTATCATATTGATTAGTGGTTCCAAATTAATAATAACTACTGCAGTAGGGAACAGATACAAAAGATATACTCAGCATCTTTCCAAAAAGCTGCTCAGCTATTATTTTCTTTGGCCAGGCAGGGGCATAACTAGAAATCACAGGACCCCATAGCAAAATGTTGTATGGGGCCCTTCCCCTCTCCCCCACACCCAGAGGCGGATCCAGAGTCTAGTCTCGGGAGAGGCACTGCCAGAAAATACTTTTTTGGGGGGAAATTTATTGGGGCAAAGGCTGATGTTGGTGCTTCAATCATCACGGCACCTTGGTTGTTATAGTGTCAGGATGATTGAAACACATTATTTCTATTATTACATTGTTATAGAAAATTAAATAGTTCAACTCACCATAATGCAGAATCAGTGAGAGCCCCGAGTGGGTCACTTGCCACCGTCGCCTACCACCAGATGCAGAATGTCACTTGTCACACATTGCAGATTGTCCACTTGCCACGTCACCTGCCACAAGTTGCAGATTGTCACTTGCCACATCACCTGTCACACATTGCGGATTATCACTTGCCACGTCACCTGTCACACATTGCGGATTGTCCACTTGCCACATCACCTGCCACAAGTTGCAGATTTTCACTTATCACATCACCTGCCACATGTTGCAGATTGTCACTTACCATGTCACCTGCTAAATGTTGAAAATTGTCCACTATCACCTGCCACACATTGCGGATTGTCCACTTGCCACGTCACCTGCTACAGGTTGCGGATCGTCACTTGCCACACGTTACAAATTGTCCACTTGCCACGCCACCTGCCACCCATTGCGGATTGTCCACTTGCCACGTCACCTACCACAAGTTGCGCATTGTCACTTGCCACAAGTTGCAAATTGTCCACTTGCCACATCACCTGCCACACGTTGCAAATTGTCCACTTGCCAAGTCGTCTGCCACCCATTGCGGATTGTCCACTTGCCACGTCACCTGCCACAAGTTGTGGATTGTCCACTTGCCATGTCACCTGCCACAAGTTGCGGATTGTCCACTTGCCACGTCACCTGCCACAAGTTGCAAACTGTCCACTTACCACATCACCTGCCACACATTGCGGAATGTCCACTTGCCACGTCACCTGCCACAAGTTGAAAACTGTCCACTTGCCATGTCACCTGCCACACATTGCGGATTGTCCACTTGCCACATCACCTGCCACAAGTTGCAGATTGTCACTTTCCTGCTAAGGTGGGGAATGGGGATTGTCACTTCTGTTTCTCAGCCTGAGTCAGGCAGCAGAGAGGTGATGTAATCTCTCTGCTGCCTGCACAGTGAGTGAGGGCGGAACTGCCAGGATGCAGGGTGGGTGCCGGGCGGTAAGAGATTATGTCATCTCTCTGCTCCGCCACCCACTGTATGGCCACCCACCGAGCCTCCCAGCTGCCATCTCCCCCCCCCCCGCCGCCGAGCCACCCAGCTGCGTCCGCTCGTACAGTCAGTGTGACTGTACAAGCGCCAAGCGGACGGGCAGCTCGGCGGCTCACCTGCTTACTGGGCCCTCCTCGGCTGCGGGCCCCATTGCGCCCGCATGGGTCACTATGATGGTAGTTCCACCACTGATAGCAGGTATGGTTAGTGATCAAAATATTGATCAAAATAAAGGAGACTGTAATGGAATTTTGTAAGTTCTGTATATAATTGTATTCTATTTTAACTCTCATTACTTGAACTTACAGTTTCTTGACTTTACTAGTTGTAGTGCCTGACCACAAATTCATCCCACAACTTAAAATCAAAATGTCCTTTTCTGTCTAGTGTTAATTGTCACCCTTGATCCATCCTGCTCACATAGATATCTGTTTCTCTGGCTGTTTACTCTGCATGATTCTTAGTCCCTGTGGACTCTGGTAACCCAGTTACCCAATGTGGATCCCTGTCCACTTTAACCATTAATCTAGGGGCTTAGAATAGGCGGAACCGCACCTTCGGTTTATATATAGCGCTCCTCTTTCACTGGGCCTTTTTGAGAGTCTCTTACCCTTCATTCCCTTACTTAATTTAATGCCCATAATGACTGGCCAGTCTTCTCTACATGTGCCTATACCCTCTTGCCTCTAAACAACCTTATCTAGCAGATGTACTACATATACCTGTGAACAGCACTTTTCTTCCCTTTCTTATCTATAATAATCCAATGGACAGTAGACAGTGACAACATAACATATAACCACCAATCAATACAGTTTGATTAAGGGGAGAAAATTAGGTACCCTTTGTCCCGAAAATCCGATCAAGGAAGTCTGATAACTGAAATGTAAGCAAAAGGCTTACCTCAGCCGGCTGATTATCAGAAATTCCTGGATCATCTCAAGCTCCTCATTTCGGATTCTCAGGGTCACCTGCAAAACCCCTCCTAGGCAAAGCTCGCCACTTGACCTGGACATTTTATAGATAGGCAACTCCTTTCCTCATATTGATTAGTGGTTCCAAATTAATAATAACTACTGCAGTAGGGAACAGACACAAAAGATACGCTCAGCATCTTTCCAAATAACTGTTCTGCTTTATTATGACGCACTTGAAGGTTTTAATACACATAATTATGTAGGTATCACATTAATATTACAATTGTACGTTTATGGTAACAAAGGGCGTAACATAGTGTGGCAGCAGGCAGGTAAAATCACCTGGTTGTATTCAGGATGGGAAATATGTGTGTCCTAGATTCAGGCTTTATGCAGACTTTTACAATTAGAGGGGAAGAGTTAATGAGCCCAGCTGTAGTAAGTGGGCTCATTAAGGCCTCTACAAAAAACCCCAGCATGCATAGGGAGATGCTCCATCCTGGAACCAGTTTTGTGTGTATAGACTGGGGAGTCTGAGATCTGTTCTGTGCGGTGAGTTAACGCCTGTGTGGCAAACCCCTACAATAGAGACAGGGACTGGGGCAGCACAAGGCTGCACCCAGTTGTTAGACAGGGAGTCTACGTGTGTAGTTAGAGGTCAAGCTGACCAGGATTTATTTTCTTGTTTTATTTTGTTTGGCTGTTATATGCATCACTGCATGTAGCCTAAATAAACCGGATCTTTTGTTTTTTGCACCTACACCGCTGTCTGCTGTGCCTGACTTTGTGTTGTGAACCCATCCAGGGGGTCACACACACCCGCTACCGAGCGAACCCCCTCACAGTTGGTGGAGAATTTTGGCAGTTTTTTTTTTTTTTTTTTGTTGTTAAGGCCAGCATGGAGGAGATACTGAGACAGCTGGCTCTAGCAAATGCAAACCAGCAGCAAACAAATGCAGCTTTACAAAAGAGCCTTGCAGCTCAACAACAAGCCCAGCAGCAGGCAAATGCAAATCAGCAGCAGACAAATGCAACTTTGCAGCAGAGTTTGGAAGCTCAGCAACAAGCCCAGCAGCAGACAAATGCAACTTTGCAGCAGAGTTTGGAAGCTCAGCAACAAGCCCAGCAGCGATCTGAAGCCCGCTTCATAGACCTGTTGCAGAAGCAAGAGCAGAATTTTCAACAGCAAATAGAGACATTGATACAGCAACGTCCGCAGACCAATGAAGCAAGTGGGTACAATAATACCGCAACCTTTGGTGTGAGCCGTTTACTGACAAAAATGACTGGAGAGGATGATCCGGAGGTGTTTTTGACCACATTTGAAAGGACTGCTGAAAGGGAAAAGTGGCCTAAGGAGCAATGGGCTGGACTGGTGGCCCCTCTGTTAACTGGGGAATCGCAGAAAGCTTATTATGACCTAGAGCCTGACCAAGCAAAAGACTATGTGGTGCTAAAAGCAGAAATATTGGCACGGCTGGGTGTCACCCTGGCAGTCCGGGCTCAGCGTGTGCATAACTGGACTTTTCAGGTTGGAAAACCTCCCAGGTCTCAAATGTATGATCTCATTCACCTGAGCAGGAAGTGGCTGCAGCCAGAGATTTTGACCGCACCAAACATTGTGGAACGTGTGGTTATGGATCGTTTCCTGAGAGCTCTTCCTACTGCCATCCAAAAATGGGTAAGCCATGGAGACCCAGAAAATGCAGATAAACTTGTGGATCTGGTTGAGAGGTACTTGGCTACAGAGAACTTGACCACCTCTTCCAGGGACTCACGGACTTTCCCCCCTAAGACCAGATCATCCCAAGTGGCGGGTAAGATGACTCCAAGGGGTGAGGGTGGAGAGAGTGAGAGGGTGGGAGTTCTACCTAAGGTCTGGCGGGAGCAGCCCAGGAAGCCCATGCTGCAAGAGGCAGTGAAAAAAAATTATTTGCTACCGCTGCCGGCAAGAGGGACATATTGCAGCCAATTGCCCAGTTGTGGATGAGCCTATGCAATGTGACTTTATAAGGGAGAGACGTCAGTCGCTGTTTGCGACAGTTGCATGCACTGCCATTCGGGGACCTGAGAAACATTTATGTAAAATGTGTATTAATGGTAGACCTGTTGATGTGTTGCTAGATTCAGGTAGCCTGGTAACATTGATAAAAGCTGAATTAGTTACTACAGAGGTCTCTGGGAAGAACAGGGTGGCTGTTATTTGTGTGCATGGGGACACCCGAGAGTATCCTGTAACTTCAGTGTTTTTTGAGACCCCCAAAGGTAACCTCTCTCATCAGGTGGGGTTAGTGTCTCAGTTACCACATGATGCTATTGTGGGAAGGGATTTTCCAAAATTCTGGGAACTCTGGGATTGTCCTGAGGCCCCCATTGGTGCCCCTATAAACCAGGAAGATGACCAGAATTCCTCTGGGAGTGGTGAGGACTCTCCTGAATTTCCCTTGTCGGTATTGGCGGGGGAAACTCGAGAAACTGGGGAGGAGCCAACATCCTCAGATGAAAACATGCCGTCTGTGGAGTTTTCGGATCTTGAGGTTCACAGGGAAAATTTTGCCACAGAACAGTTAAAAGACCCCACCCTAATAAAGGCACGGGAAAATGTGGTGAAAATAGATGGCGAGTTAGTGAACCCAGATAAGACTTGCCCTTATCCTTACTTCACTATGGAAAGGGACCTGCTATATCGAGTGGCTCAAAGGGCAGAAGAAACCATTGAGCAACTTGTAGTGCCCAAACCTTACAGGAAGTTGGTGTTAGAATTGGCTCATGGACACTTTCTGGGAGGTCATCTGGGGACAGAGAAAACCAGAGAGAGGGTATTGCAGAGATTCTATTGGCCTGGGGTCATGAAGGAAATAGAAAATTATTGTTCCTCCTGCCCTGTGTGTCAGAAGTCGGCACCTATGCCACATTTCCGTAACCCACTGGTACCTCTTCCTATCATTGAGGTCCCCTTTGAGAGGATCGCAATGGATTTGGTAGGTCCAATAATGAAGTCTGCTAGGGGGCATCAGTACATTTTGGTTATATTGGACTATGCCACCCGTTATCCGGAAGCCATTCCTCTCCGAAATACCTCGGCCAAAACCATAGCCAAAGAGCTATCCCTTGTTTTTAGCCGCGTGGGTATTTGTAAGGAACTGCTTACGGACCAAGGTACACCCTTTATGTCCCGGGTTATGAAAGAATTATGCAAGTTGTACAAAGTGAAGCAATTGCGTACATCTGTGTATCACCCCCAAACAGATGGGTTGGTTGAAAGATTCAACAAAACCCTAAAACAAATGTTAAAGAAGGTGGTGGATAGAGATGGAAAGAATTGGGATTGTCTAATACCCTATCTGATGTTTGCCATTAGGGAGGTACCCCAATCCTCTACGGGTTTCTCACCCTTCGAGTTGCTCTATGGGAGACACCCACGAGGGCTGCTGGATATCGCCAAGGAAACTTGGGAAAATGAGAGTTCTCCTCACAGGAGTGTGATTGAGCATGTCGCCCTGATGCAAGATAGAATTGCACAGGTAATGCCAATTGTAAAGGAACATTTAACCCAAGCGCAGTTAGCACAGCAGAGAGTGTACAACCGTGGGGCCAAGACCCGTACTTTTTCCCCGGGGGATAGGGTCTTGGTGCTAGTCCCTACGGTTGAAAGCAAATTTCTGGCCAAATGGCAAGGTCCATATGAAGTAATTGAAAAAATGAGTGAGGTGAACTACAGGGTTAGACAGCCAGGAAGGCGAAAGCCGGAGCAGATCTATCACGTCAATCTGCTGAAAGCCTGGAGGGATAGGGAATCCCTAGTCGCAGAGACTTTGTCACAAGTACAGCCTGATTGCTTAGTTCCTGAGGTTGGAATAGCAGACACCTTATCGAAACCCCAACAACAGGAGGTTAAAGAGTTTGTACTTCGTAACAAAGAGATTTTCTCTGAGCTTCCGGGACAAACATCTGGCGTAGAGCATGACATTATCACCCCGCCAGGAGAAAGGGTAAAACTAAAACCTTATAGAATACCAGAGGCCCGATGGGAGGCAATACGTGGGGAGGTTCAAAGGATGCTGGAATTGGGTGTGATAGAGGAGTCCCAGAGTGACTGGTCCAGTCCTATCGTACTAGTGCCCAAACCTGATGGGAGCTGGCGGTTTTGTAACGATTTTAGACAATTAAATAAAGTTACAAAATTTGACACCTACCCCATGCCACGTATAGATGAGTTGGTTGACCGGCTGGGAACAGCCCGATATATGACAACTCTTGATCTCACCAAAGGGTATTGGCAAATTCCCCTGGCCGAGTCGGCCACGGAGAAAACTGCGTTTGTAACCCCAGATGGGGCATTCCAATATAAGAGAATGCCGTTTGGGTTACAGAATGCACCGGCAACATTCCAGCGGAAAATGGATAAGATTCTGAGGCCCCATAATAAATATGCTGCAGCTTACCTGGATGATGTGATTATCCATAGCACAGACTGGGTCTCACATTTGCCGAAAGTACAAGCAGTCCTAGACTCTATCCGGGAAGCTGGGTTTACGGCCAATCCAAAGAAGTGTACCATTGGACAGGAGGAGGCCAAATATCTGGGGTACACTATTGGGAGGGGGTCGATAAAACCCCAAGTCAATAAAGTCGAGGCCATACAGAGTTGGCCACGTCCCAACAGCAAGAAACAGGTACGAGCCTTTCTGGGAATCGCTGGCTATTATCGACGATTCATTCCCCATTTTGCTTCTCAGGCTGTGCCCCTCACCAACCTGACAAAAGGGAAAGAGTCGGTTATGGTTAAATGGTCCCCAGAGGCTGAGGAAGCATTTCAGTCCTTAAAAACAGCCTTATGTAGCCAGCCAGTGTTGTACTCACCAGACTTCTCTAAGGACTTTGTTGTACAAACTGATGCTTCAGACATTGGGTTAGGAGCAGTGTTATCCCAGGTCTGGAACGGGGAAGAGCACCCAGTCATTTACCTCAGCAGGAAGTTAAAGTCCCATGAGGTAAATTACTCCACGATTGAGAAGGAATGTTTAGCAGTGAAGTGGGCTCTAGATTCCCTTCGGTACTATCTGCTAGGTAGGCACTTTGACCTGGTGACTGATCACGCTCCTTTAAAGTGGATGGCTCAAAACAAGGAGACCAATAGAAGGGTAAATAGGTGGTTCCTGGCCCTACAGGAATTTAACTTTACAGTTAAGCATCGCCCTGGTGTTAAAATGGGGAATGTGGATGCTTTGTCTCCGATACATGCGTGTCTGGCTGCTTGTGTTACAACCCCAAGGTTGAAACAAGAGGGGGGGGTATGTGGCAGCAGGCAGGTAAAATCACCTGGTTGTATTCAGGATGGGAAATATGTGTGTCCTAGATTCAGGCTTTATGCAGACTTTTACAATTAGAGGGGAAGAGTTAATGAGCCCAGCTGTAGTAAGTGGGCTCATTAAGGCCTCTACAAAAAACCCCAGCATGCATAGGGAGATGATCCATCCTGGAACCAGTTTTGTGTGTATAGACTGGGGAGTCTGAGATCTGTTCTGTGCGGTGAGTTAACGCCTGTGTGGCAAACCCCTACAATAGAGACAGGAACTGGGGCAGCACAAGGCTGCACCCAGTTGTTAGACAGGGAGTCTACGTGTGTAGTTAGAGGTCAAGCTGACCAGGATTTATTTTCTTGTTTTATTTTGTTTGGCTGTTATATGTATCACTGCATGTAGCCTAAATAAACCGGATCTTTTGTTTTTTGCACCTACACCGCTGTCTGCTGTGCCTGACTTTGTGTTGTGAACCCATCCAGGGGGTCACACACACCCGCTACCGAGCGAACCCCCTCACAATAGGCAGACTAATTCTAATCAGGACTCGAAAGAATGCAAACATGTACTGAAAATATTATTAGTGCTGTGTGCACAGTGAGGGCAGTGTGCAATACATATATAATAGAATACAATTATATACAGAACTTACAAATTTCCATTACATTTCCTTAGCAAGGAATGTGAAAGTGGGGGGCCATACAAATACAAGCTTTTTAAAAAAAATAAAAAAGATACTAAATGTAATGGTGAAAGAGTGAGGAGGTGGGGGGCAGATGAGAAGGGCCAATTTAGGATACATAACCTAGTCTTTCATACGTAACAGTTTTTTCCTGCTTGGAGTTCTACTTTCAATAAGAAAAAAAAAGAGAAGTTCACGTATCCTAATAGCATGCTAAGCAGATATATATCTTATTCTTGGAATTCTTACATTTTTGTGATTGAATCCTCTATCTAAGGGGATGTGGCAGAACTTTTTTTTTAAAGAAAATAGGATTCTAAAAAACTTTACAATGAAGTTTGCCGCTTTGATCAGCACAACAGGACACTTATAGACCCTTGTCAGCCCTTGCACAGGGTGACAGATGGCTGACAAGTACTGCGTGGCACTTCTAGCAAGCTTCTTTTTTCTTTTTTTTTTCCAAGCCTTTATTTCCTTTCAGGTATCTACTTGTTGCTGTTAATTGCTAGGCGAAATCCCTTAAACTGCTGGCAAATCCATTACTTCCTTTTACAAAGAACGCTGGAGCTATAGAATATTTTCTCTACACAATGAGTAGGCTTGTCTGTCTTCTCCGCAGTGAAAATTCAATTCAAAGCCAAGGTGAGGAGGTGTGTCCGCCTCTCTGGCCTTAGATTGATAATTAGACTTTACCAAGACACTTGAATGAAGATTATGACACATTATACATTTTTAACTTACCAAAAAATGTTATTTAATTAAAGAACAGGTGGTTTAATATATAGAATGAGTATTGTGCCTTTACCCAAGCCTATCTCCTGCAATGAGTGGAATAGTGCACCTCAATACAACATAGAGGTAACATGGCCAAAGGCCAGCACAGTGTTCACTAGCTTAGTGCTCCTACTGCATTGCGGCATCTGTGCCAAGCTGTAATGGCCATAGAGAACAATAGAGAGACAAAGACTAGTCGGACTTGTTGTTGCTCTTTGCAGCCAGATTCTGGCTTTAACTTGCACATACAGCAGATTATAAGGGTGGACTAATAAAAAGGGATAGTCAGAGTTCTTTCAGAAAAATGGATTTCGACACAAATTTACCAGTTTCTCCAGTGGCACAGTTTCACTGCAGCAAAATCTCTGTTTCACTCATCCAGCTGCAAATCTTGCTTTAAAGCATAGATTGTCTCTTCATTATCTATTTAGAAGGCGTGGTTTTAAAGGTAGTTTAGTTTATTTAGTGTTCTTTGAAATTGTGTTTACCCTTTTTTATGCATTCAAATTTTATTTGTATATTGATACTTAGATTTAGAAATTTTACAATTTTTTGCTGTCTTATTTTCTGTGAAACATAGAGATAATGAGATAATTATAGGCCAGTGCAGTCTTAAAAACCATGTTAATTCAGGTTTACAAAAAGTACACTTCGATACATTGGTATCAGGGCCAATATGATGTGGTACTTTCTTTTTAATCTGGCCAATGCAATGCGCCAGGGCTGCGCCGTCCACCCCCTTATTTTTATATTGATCTTCGAGCCTCTGTAAAGACAAATCAGGCTGAACCATGACATTAAGGATATACAGGTCAACAAGACAATCCACAAAGTTGCCACATATGCAGACGATCCATGAAAAAATTCAGACGATCCGTGAAAAAATTCAGGGTAAGAGATTTCCGAAGCCATGGTGGATGGAAATCTATTCCGGAGATCCAATCTATATTATCCCTGACTTTGCTGATCTGGCAAGCAACTCAACTCTGGCACTACCTTTTTTCCATTATACCCTAGCCCAGTGATGGCGAACCTTGGCACCCCAGATGTTTTGGCACTACATTTCCCATGATGCTCTGGCACTCTGCAGTGTAGTGGAGCATCATGGGAAATGTAGTTCCAAAACATCTGGGGTGCCAAGGTTCGCCATCACTGCCCTAGCCTGTCTTCCTCTACTAGTTCTCGAGAAAAAAGCTGTGACAACTCTCATCCTATCCAACATGGCCTCTCCACCACATATTCTACACTGTTCTCCTCTCAGGATAATTACACTGCTTCTTCATAACTGAATGGGAGAATGACCTGAACACAACCTTAACCCCTGAACAGAGGGAATTTATCTTCTTCTTTACGCACAATTCTTCCATTTCATCAAGATTGCAAAAATCTGGTTATAAACTGCTCACTAGATGGTACAGAGTTCCTGATCTGCTTCACGGAATGTATCCTGACATTTACTCCAATTGCTGGAGATGTGATGGACCCAGGGGCATGCTCTTCCACATTTTTTGGTCTTGTCCACTGATCTGCATCTTTTGGCAAGGTTTTATGCCTTGATACAGAAATTCAATGGTCTGGCTGGATTCAACAGGATCCAGCTGCCTGTTTGCTACATCTTAGCTCATTGTCCAAAGTTCACCAGGCCCAGGGCATGTGTCCCAGCACAGTGGAAATATCCAACCCCACCCAAAGTTGGACAATGAATCAGCAGGGTGAACGGAAGCCCACTTTAAGGAAAACACAGTTCTATTGGACTCCATTTATTTTCTCTGAGAGATATCAGGCTCTCCTAACCTCCAACTCCACACAGGGAGATTAACACTGTGTCTGACTCCTGCCTATCTGTGCCTCTCCTATATCCCCCTTTTTTCCTCTTTTTTTTCCCTCTCTCCTGACCCCTCTCTATCAGTGCTAATTTCAGCAATGAAAACGTTTTTGTCAAAATTTTCATCAGTGACATTTTTACAGTGGAGAAAACGAAATGTAAAAGTACACCACATTTTCGTCCAGTGATTAAAACTATGACGAAAATCAATTCAATTTTTTCATTAATAAACTAAAACAAAATGAAAATGTGATGCAGGGACGTTTACCCTCGTTAACTAACTTCTAGTTTTCATGGTGCTCTGCCTGCTTCCGCTCCCAGCAAACAAGCGACTGGGTGCAGCCAGAATTACAGGCCTCAGATGACCATCCAGAGACCAGAGCAGCACTGTGCATTACAGGCCTCAAAAGTCCCGACAAGAGTCCCACTTCTGACTCACGAGTCATGAAGACGGCCGCCCAGAGCAGAGAGCACTCACTGTGAGTGTGTACATTACAATCACAGTCCTGAGGCCTCTCCTCAGACCACCGTCCGTCCAGAGTACTGTGTGTGCATTACAGGCCATCCCTGAGACCACCATCCAGCACTGTGCAGCATTACAGGCCTTTTAGAGTCAGACCACCTTCCCAGAGCACAGTAAATTACAGACCTCACCTCAGATCACCATCCAGAGCACTGTGCAGCATTACATGCCTCTCATACCTCTGTCCAGAGCACCGTGCAGCATTACAGGCCTCTCATACTACTGTCCAGAGCACTGTGAAGCATTTCAGGCCTTTCAGCGTCAGACCACCATCCCAGAGCACTGTGGATTACAGGCCTCACCTCAGACCACCATCCAGAGCACTGTGCAGCATTACAAGCCTCTCGTACCACTGTTCAGAGCACTGTGCGGCATTAGAGGCCTCCTCAGACCATCTAGAGTGGCTAAATCTGTATCTGTGAGTTTGTTCAAAACTTAATATCATAAATAATAACATGATACAGTAAAACCTTGGATTGCAATTGTTCCAAAACATGCTTGTAATCCAAAGCACTCGTATATCAGTGCAAATTTCCCCATAAGAAATAATGAAAAGTCAGATGATTTGTTCCACAACCATTTATTCATAAGTTTTTCAGTTTATAGTCCATATAAAAAGATTATAGCAATGTGATGGGTTGTGTAACCATAAAATGTCCATTCACAAATGGCAGCCTCCACAAGGGGATTAGAAGCAAAATTCAGCAAGAGCTACAGAGACGAGAGGCGCCTCTAAGTGTAGCAATATGGTTACACTTAATAAAGGTACAACATTTAGCAACTCACATGGTTGATGATTAAAACAGGCACATCTAAGTATGCAGGCATTCAGGGTAAAGCTGTCCACATAGAACATCACTGCTGGCTCTCATCTCTGTCAGTCTAAAATGGGATTAAAACTAAAATAGCATTTTAGTCAAAAGACTATAACTAAAACTAAATCAAAATTTAGTGCCAAAGTTAACACTGCTCTTCCTTTATTCCTCTTCTCTTCCTTTATTCCTCTTCTCTTCCTTTATTCTTCTTCCTCAGAGGGTCCCACTCCCAACTCCACTCCTTTCCCTATCCTTAAATAACATACATTTCCACTGAGGAACGTTATGTTCAGTTCCCCTTCAGATGACCTATGGATCTACCTATTCCAGATACTCATCGGACCTACCCAAAATCTTATAGCCAAGGCTTTGTTCCCTGCAAGTCTATTAGACCTGAAGCCAACGATCCAGACCTTTCTAGTGCAAAAAGTTTTTCTACAAGTTAGATAGTGTCATGGTTATCTTTTACTGTTCATGGCCTTTAATGTTATGGATAAAAGTCTGATTTGTTACTCTATGTCTTATGGAGTCGCAATAAATAAAGAATTAAAAAAAAATTTAATTTCAAATTGCCTCCAAGGCAATAATCTCTACCAGCAGTGATGCAAGTGAGGCACTATTAAAAAATTTTTTATTATATTATTATTATTATACAGGATTTATATAGCGCCAACAGTTTACGCAGCGCTTTACAATATAAAAGGATGCCAATAAAATAAAATACAAGCGGATTAAGAGGGCCCTGCTCAGAAGAGCTTACAGTCTAATAAAATATAAAACCTTTTTTGGTGAGGCATTGTTAAAAATATGTGTAAACCTTTTTTTTTTTTTTTTTTGGATAGCATATTAAAGAAGTTGCATCAGATTTTTAGTGATGTCTATGTCACTACTGGAGAGATTCTCCTTGTCTGTATTTTCTGGTGACGGCTATAACCAGAGCCGAAAGTAATGGGAAGATCCAACATTCTAAAGTTGTCACCAAAACAGGAATTGAGAAGGAATTTTCAATTGGGGCCTGTTTGGGTGATAGAGAGTTTGGGCTTTAACTTTGGACAGACTTCTTCTTACTTCCTGTTCTGCTTCTAGGGCAGGGGGTAAAGGAAATCTACCCAAAGACAGAACAAAAAGGAATAAAGCTTTCATTTTACATACAATTTAACTTTTTTTTTTTTTTTTATAATTTATATTTTATATGCGTTTCATCCTTTTTTTAAATAAAAGAATGGTTTTAGCACAAAAAAAATAAAAAATTTAGGCCTTAGATGCGCTTTAACAGCTTTTTATTAATACTTTTAATAATTTTTTTACAGTCTTTTTTATAAAAGCATAGTTTTGTTCACAAGTTTGGGCTTTAGATGCACTTTAACTGCTTTTGCTTTTGTATAAAAGTATTGTTTTGTTCACCAGAAAAAATAAAAAAATGTTTTGCACATAGAGAAAGAATTCCATAAACAGAGATGGGGCAGAAGGGTAGATACAGTACATGGAAGAAAAGGCTTTATTGTCTTCTTTGAATGAAGGAAACATTATGTAAGACACATGAATGCAGCTTTCCTCCTGACATCTCATCATCATCCGGGGCACTATGTCTTGTGTCTACGTTGTTCTACCTGTGATGTGTCAAGTGTTGCACACTATACTTTACCCAAGCAATGCACTCTGTCTCACCTAGAGATTCAAGGCTAAGCACAGTACATTCTGTCTTCCACCTTTTCAGCTTCATGCTGCGTTAATACTGAAAATGGCTTGTTGGTAGCAGATGCACAGGTATATAGTTAAATTGAAAAAACTCAGTCTGATTCAAAATCTGGATTTGTTGTAAAATAAGTGCTGTAGCTGTGAAGTCTCTAAGCAATTAAAGCATAACTGTGAGCAAGCACGCAGTACTGCAGACGCTATGAAAAATATCTGGACACATTTAAAGGACCAGTACTGAGAGAGCCTGGAGGCAGATATATCTTGAATGAACCAACAGAAAGCTTTCCCTGTCGTAATTCCCAACTAAGTTCATGCCCTCCTGGGAATTCCTACTTACCTTTGCACGCCCCAGCACCCCCTGATGCTTTCTTTTTAGTAAAAATAAATAATAATAAAATAAATAAACAATTTAAAAAGTTACTAAACCCAGGACCCTGCATTCACTATATCTGGTCTCCAACAGTACACAGAACATGAAAATGCAATTATTTTAGTAAATATAAACTGCTAAATACCTTTTCTCATGAGCAGTATATATATATATATATATATATATATATATATATATATATATATATAGTAGTCTTGTGAATTAGACATCAGTGTCTGGTTAAAGCTTGTTGGAGGAGTTTTCATTCCCCTTTGAATGTCCCATGAGGCTGCAGGGCCCCTGACTTTCTGTCTGGACAGTGCTGATTGGCCCTGTGCTGATCACCCTCCCAAAAAAAAATATCTAGCAATACACACTAAACTGAGCATGTGCAGAGCTACTCCAAAGGCTCTGCCGTATCAGGAGATTGATTGGGGACAGTTGAAGAAGGGGATGATCAGAGAAGACAGGATCAAACAGTTTTTTTTACACAATACACTGGATTAACCCCTTAGGTTCCACAGTGAGTATAACAAGCATGCTTTACTGTATATACAGACTGATTTTACTGTTGTGGGTTTAGTAACACTTAAACAGAGAATAAAGGAAACCAATGATAAAGTCCACAGAAGGAGTGTGGAATCACTAACACAAGGAATTGGGAGGTAGTGTAACCCTTTGATAACTACCAAAAATGAAATAGTGGGTGACTATTGTATAGAAATGTAATAATAATAATAAATAACTTTGTTCATGTAGTAGCAGTTCTTTCCTGACTTCATTAACGGAAGGTAAATGAAATAATGGTTTCGGTGACATCTGTTGCCACTCTGAATGAAGAGCTACCTCTCTACAGGCATTGTGACACCAGTACATCAGACATAGTTGGTTTGGCTAGAAAATTAAAGGAGTTCCACCCAGAAATGAAACTTCTGCTGATCAAATCCCCCCCCCCCCACCATGCCACATTTGCCACCTTTCAGGGGGGAGGGGGGAGTGAATACCTGTCAAATCCTGGTATCTGCTGACACTTCCAGGAAAAGATCGCCACAATCTTGTGTGGTGAACTATGCCATGTCCTTCCCCCTGCTGCCTTCTTGGAGGCACACAGGTCCCAGAAGACAGCAGGGACCATTCAGAAAGTGCATTGCAATTCCTGTTTCCCTTAGTAAGGATGCCAGTGCCTGCACCCAGAGGCAAGGGATGGGTCAGCTTCGGGTGCTGACATTGCAGGCTTCCTGGACAGGAAAGTGTCCATATATTAAAAGTTAGCATGTGGTTGGCTGAAGCAGAGTTCTTGAAGGAAGTGCAGGTGTCAGGCTTCAGGCTGGAACATAAGCATCAGCAGCTTCCAGAAGTGGCAAGATGACTGTGGCTCCAAAACAGCACCTCTCATGGCTGGGTGAAGACAGGAAGTGGAGGGAATGTGGCTACATGTTTCAGGGCAGAAAGGAGGGCCCCTTTATCAAACCATAGCTATCCTATGGTTATCCTATGGTTGGATAAAGGGGACCTCCTTTCTGCACTGAAACATGTAGCCACATGCCTTACACTTCCTGTCTTCACCAGGCCAAGAGAGGTGCTGTTTTGGAGTGGCAGCCATCTTGCCACTACTGGAAGCTGCTGATGCTTATGTTCCAGCCTGAAGTCTGACAGCTGCACCTCCTTCAAGAACTCTGCTTCAAACAGACACGTGCCTGCTGAGCTCTGCAGCCTCACAGTGATCCTATGAAGCTCTATGTGGGTCTATGACAAGCCTTGATCTACTTTGAACTAGTGAGTGCATTTTAGTTGTTTTTTATGCCTTTTTAACCTTTGGTCTACTGTCAGAGTCCAATGGACCATGTACGTAGTTTGTGTTTATTTTAATGGTAATTAGCAGTTATAAGTCTGAAAGCATGAATAGTTTTTAAATTACACTTTTTCTGTAAATTCAAATTATACCATTATACACTGGCAGGGTCCATCGGATGCATGTTGCTCTTCAATGGCTTCTCTGTTATGACTCATCAAGTCACATGATTACTGTACGGCACTTTGTGAGCCATTTTCAGTCTGCAATTTAGGACATGTTTCTGCATGTTAGGACTTGCTTTCTTAACTTTTGAAGGTTTGTTATGCTTTCTTGATTTGGTGGTGTAGTTTCATCATGGCTCACAAACACCTCAGTAATGAAGCAATACAGGCATACCCCAGTACTTGGTCGCTGCACTCAGATTCTGAAGAAGATCCACATGCATCAGATTACGAGCCAACGGATGACAAAAAAACGAAATAGAGGACATCCTTGTAGAAGACAACTTGGATTCTGATGATAGCACCGTCACAGCACCTACCACCCAAACTGATTTGCTATCTTCAACTGTGAATAGAACTATTTACTATGCAGGTGTACATCGGGGAATGTCAAGACCAAGGAAGGGAAGTGAATCAGGGGCAGTGAGTGGTAAGAGATTTGGCTCAAGGAATATTGCATTCTGGAAGAAATATCACTTGTGATAACTTCTTCACGAGCCTGCAGTTAGCTAAAACATTACTGGAGAAGAAAATCACAGCTGTTGGAACATTTCGTAAAAACAAAAAAAGGATTGCCCTAAGAATTTGTGAACACAAAAAACTGAAATATCTACTCTACTTCTAATCTACTGGTTTCTAGAAAGACATGATGATTGCATCATACTGTCCCAAGAAAAACAAAGTTGTTACCCTCTTGAGCTCTATGCATTCCCAACCTACTGTTTAAAACCAAGAATGAGACAAAAGTAGGATACGTTGGATAAGTTGGTTTGTACTCACAGTACTAAATGAATGACCAGAAGATGGCCAATAGTTATATTTTATAACATGTTGTACGTTAGTACTATCAGCGCCTACATTATCTGGATGTTGCTAAAACCAGACTGGAATGCAAGTAATTCACACAAAAGAAAAGTTTTCCTTACACATCATGGGAAAGCACTGACTGGAGTATGGGACTGACTTTTCTCAAACTTCTACCTCAGAAGAACCACCTAGAAAGAAAGCATGTTGCAGTATTTGCCCTAACACCATAGGCAGAAAAACTCAAACAGTGTTTTGTGTGTGCAAAAAAAACTGTATGTCAAGAACATCTGAAAGTCGTATGTTTGAACTGTGGACAGTGAAACTTTTTCATCATATTAGCATAGCTTTTCTAACTACCTATGTCTTATACCTACATATCAAAATTTCCTTTTTCTCTCAGTTGACAATTACTTTATAATTTTTATCGTTATCTGTGAATTTATGTGCAAAATAATATATAAAGACGAAATACTCTTCACAGTTAGTGCTCAAAATATGGAGAATACACTTTATCATCACCAAATGAGTAAACATTGCTTAGTATTTCATGGTTATTCAATATTTTACTAGCTAAAATTATAAACAAAATTCATGATTACCCTGTTTCACAATAAAAATAATTATACTAAAATGTGTATTCATTATATGTACCAACATTTATTCATTATATGTACCAAACTATAGTACAGGGCCCATTGGTCCCTGGTGGTGTAAGGTTGTACAAAAAAAAGCCAGTAGACCGAGGGTTAATTAAATCTCTACACGTAGATGGAGGCACCCTCTTGTGTTTTTTTTTTTTTTTTTAATGTGCGTTAGGATCTCAAGACCTAATTTGAGAGGAGCTGCATCCTTTTTACCTGTTGTTCCCTACCTCTCTCATGGGCTTTTTATATGCCCCGTTCAATGGCGGTTGGGTTCCAGTCAGCGCAAAAGCTTATTCTTTTTTCCATAAGTTAAGGTAAGCCTCACTCAGGAGGGAGAGGCAACTAAGTAAAAAAATAAAAAGTACTGTATTTCAAAGAGCAAGCAACAAGTGAATCAATCAATGAGCAGCTAATGCTAAAAACAAGATGCATTATTGATAACAGCATGCGCTAATCAATGTTGGGCTTAACTGTCTAGCAGAGGCACATAAAGCCCAGGTGAAACAGTATGTAGACTGAACTGAGGCTTTTAGATTTATCAAAGGTTTTATTTTTGAATCTATGTATTACTAGATATACATACTTATTTATACTTACTTTAATAAGACGCCATATACTTTTTAATGTAAGATTAAATATGCATGTGACAGTGGTCACTTCAAAAAGAAATTTCACTTTACCAAATCTGTTGCTCTCCATTCCTTCCCCACTGGACCCAGTTATACCCGATGCCGCTCCTTCCTCCATTACAGCTGCTGTAAAATACCTGGTACTTCTGGCAATAGGGGGGCTTGTGACTTCCCCCCATGATGTAGTGTTTGAGTTGTGCGGCCAGTCCCCAGGCCCAAAACTGTCACATGAGGGATGAGACGCCACATTACTGATGAAGGGATCCTGCAAGACTCCAAAATTTTGCTTTTGCCGTAACAATGTGATCATTGAATAAAGTTTTAGACCCATTCTGGAGATACATGGTGTACTGGTGACATTCTCTCACTCTGACTATATACGTTTCCAACCGGTGGTCGCTGTGAGTTGGGTATAGTGTATGAAAACCCTGTGTAGGCTGCAACACCACCAGGAACTGAGTTTAGGGAATTGTGCAGGAGCTGCATTAGAACAAGAATCATTGGGTGAGTACAGTGGAGATGGGTATATGTGAGCCAGGGTTTTATAGAGACCATATTACCTTGCCCTTGAAGTGTTACTAAACCCACAACAGTAAAATCAGTCTGTATATGCAGTAAACCATGCATGTTATACTCACAAAGGAACTTAAGGGGTTAATCCTGCGCATTGCGTAAAAAAGCTGTTTGATCCTGTCTTCTCTGATCCTTACTTCTTCCACTGTCCACACTCCTTCTACTGATAGTACAGAGCCTTGGAGGCACTCTTCACATGCTGAGTTTGGTATTGTATTGTATGTGTATTATATGTATTGCTAGAGAGTTTTTTCTTTGGAGGATGCATGTGACTGGCACAGGGCCAATCAGCCCTGTCCAGACAGAGGGTCAGGGGTCATGCAGCCTCCTAGGACAGTCAGAGGAGAATGAAAACTCCTCCTACAAGCTTTAACCAGTACTTGTCCAGACACTGATAGAAGTCACAAGACTGCTATACACTGCTAATGAGAAAAAGTATTGAGCAGTTTATCTTTACTAAAAAAAATGCATTTCCATGTTCTGTGTACTGTGGGAGACCAGATAAAGTGAATGCCGGGTCCTGGGTTTAATAGATAATATGACATAGGGGTTTATTTACTAAAGCTGGAGAGTGCAAAATCAGGCTCACTTCCGCATAGAAACCAATCAGCTTCAAGGTTGTATTGCCAAAGTTTAATTGAACAAGCTGGAGTTAGAAGCTGATTGGTTTCTATGCAGAAGTGAGTCTGATTTTGCGCTCTCCAGCTTTGGTAAATAAAACCGATAGTCTCTTTATTGCAAAATGTTATATTTGCACATGGGGTAAGCCATATTAGCTTATTACAAATGTTGACTCATCTTCTTAGTAGTGTTGCACAATGCTTGTGCCTTAATTGTTTCCTGTCTCTCTTTGTCAGGCCTGACTGGGTGGTAAAAATGCAGTCTGTAGGTGGCCGTGGTTTTATCTTAGCAAATGTTGATCAGTAATTGCAATGAAATCTAGAAAAAATCCACAAATCTGCATATGCCAAGCCATAATAAACATACGGCTCAGCGTGCATGTAAACATTTGATAATCACATCAAATATTAATTTAAGATAAACTGCACAATATTAATCCTTAATAAATGCTTGCTGGGAAATCATTATAGTTTCCTTTTAAAGCTTTTTTTTTCCAGATCCCGTTTTCTTTTTTAACTATTGGAATGCACAGCTAAATGCAATGTGTGCATGTCGGTGTAATTGGTGTCAACTAAAAAAGTGCTATTTATATGGATCCTGTGTAATAAGATTGATTAACATAATTGTTGCAATGAGAGTCGAATGTTTTTAGGAAAAGGTTACAGCTTTAGTTGGTAGGAACATTGACAGTCCTGACCTTTCCTGGCCATCAGCGAATATTTATACAAGTTTTGTGCATTTTGAGTTTCAGGATGTCTGAGAAAGATTTCAAAGACGGAGATTTTCTAAATTTCACAACACTTCAGTCACATTAGATCAATGGTAGAAGAATTTAGCGCTAAAGTTTAATGAGCTGTGAAACAGTGTGCTCATACTGTCACCAATGATTATTTAAAAAACAAGAATGAAATTAGCTTGCTCAAGGGGTCAGTCCACCCAGAAGAGGTAGTTCAATCAGGAGGTGCTGTAAAATCACACTTTCCTACATCTTTCAAGGACTGTGGATGGTGAAATCTATGAACTTTAAGCCAAAACATTTTGTTTAATGTTGGATAATGTGAGGAAGTGTTAAGCTGGCCATACATTAAGAGGAGATTAAGGGGGGGTATGATCAACATATACAAATATATAAGGAGTCCATATAGTGAACGTGGTGTTGAGTTATCCACTTTACAGTCAACAAAGAGGACAAGGGGGCACTCTTTACATCTAGAGGAAAAGAGATTTCATCTCCAAATACGGAAAGGTTTCTTCACAGTAAGAGCTGTGAAAATGTGGAATAGACTCCCTGCAGAGGTGGTTCTGGCCAGCTCAGTAGATTGCTTTACTAAAGGCCTGGATTATTTTCATAAATGTACATAATATAACTAGGTACTAACATTTATAGGTAGAGTTTATCCGGGGAAAATCCAATTGCCTCTCGGGGGATCAGGAAGGAATTTTTTCCCCTGCTTTAGCAAATTGGATCATGCTCTGCTGGGGTTGTTTGCCTTCCTCTGGATCAACTGTGGGTATAGAATTGGGTATATGGGATTGTATGATATTATTTATTTATGTTATGTTTTGTGGTTGAACTGGATGGACTTGTGTCTTTTTTCAACCTGACTAACTATGTAAAAGAAATTAGTACAAGAATTCTCACTGTACATTCAATTACTTGACTAATGTCATTTGAAGGTACTTTAAGATTTCATTTGCTTTAAAAATCTATTTTGGAATGAAAGTAATTTTTCAGAAAGAAAACCAGATCAGTTTTTTTGTTTTTATAATTGTGTCCCAGTTATGGAGATTTCCTGTATTTGCCTAGGTGACCACTCTCACCAGGACTAAACGGGATGGAAAATCCCAAATTTTTTTTTTTAAATTGCAGCACTGCAACGTTGAAAAACTTTGCAAAGAGAGGACTCATATAGACTCATCAGTCTTTGTGCAAACTGCTGGATCCTTTCCTTTCCTTCAATTTCTTTACTTTCTTTTCTTTCCTTCCTTCCTTTTCTATTTTTCTTTCTTTCAGTCCTTTCTTTTCTTGCCTTTTCTTTCCTTTCCCTTTTCTCTTTCTTTCTTTCCTTCCTTTTCTTTTACTTTCCTTTCTTTCCTTCCTATTTCTTTCATTCATTTCTTCCTTTCTTTCCTTTCCTTTTCTTTTCCTTTCCTTTCTTTCTTTCCCTTTCCTTACTTTCTTTTCTTTCTTCAGTCCCTTCTTTCCTTTCCTTCCTTTCTTTCCTTTCTTTCTTTCCTTCCTCCCTTTTCTTTTACTTTCCTTTCTTTCCTTCCTCTTTATTTCATTCATTTCTTCCCTTCTTTTCTTTCCTTTTCTTTTCCTTTTCTTTCTTTCTTTCCCTTTCCCTTCTTTTTTTAATTTCCTTCCTTCCTTTCTTTCCTCCCTTCCTTTTCTTTTACTTTCCTTCCTTTCTTTTCTTTCCTTTTTCTTTCTTTTTTTCCTTTCTTCCCTTCTTTCCTTTCCTTTCTTTATTTCCCTTTCCTTTCCTTTCTTTTCTGTCCTCCCTTTCTTTTTTTTACTTTCTTTCCTCCCTTTCTTTCCTTTCTTTCCTTCCTTTCTCTTTAATTTTTCCTTTCTTTCCCTTTCTTTTCTTTTCCGTTCCTTTCTTTCTTTCTTTCTTTCCCTTTCCTTTCTTTCCTTCCTTTCTTTTTTTTTCCTTTCCTTCCTTCCTTTCTTTTCTTTTACTTTCCTTCCTTTCTGTCCTTTCTCTTTCTTGTTTTCCTTTCTTCCCTTCTTTCCTTTCCTTTTCCTTTCCTTTCTTTATTTCCCTTCCTTTTCTTTTCTTTCTTTTTCCTTTCCTTCTTTCTTTCTTTTCTTTTTTTTTCTTTCCTTTCTTTTCTTCCTTTTTTCCCTTTCCTTGCTTCCTTTCTTTCCCTTCTTTTCTTTTCTTCTCTTTCCTTCCTTTCTCTCTTTCCTTCTTTCTTTCTTCAGACTTATCACAGATAAAAATTTCTTCCTAAAAAGTGAGGGGAACACCACTTTTATAGAGTTGTCACTGGAACAGATGTCATCATTGGAAGATTTCCTGCATATTTCTTCTGCAGTAAACTGTAAAAAAAAAAGCAATTCACACACTTTCTGTCTAGGTGAGAAAGGTCACCAGGACATGTAGATTGACACAAAGGGTTGATTTACTAAAGGCGAATACACAGTGCACTTTGCAAGTGCAGTTGCACACTGCAAGGGCATTTTCTCCAGAGCTTAGTTAATGAGGTGAAGGTTAATTTTTCAAAGAATCACATGCAAGGAAAAAATAAATAAAAATGAGCTTGCACATGATTAGATGATGGAAGTCATTAGTACCGCCCCTGATTTACTAAGCTCTGGAGCAAATTCCCTTGCTATTTGCCCTTAATATATAAACCCTATAGAAGGAGGGTAATCTACCTAGAAAGGATACTGACAGCTATAAAATGTATCCTAATCTACTCACTAATCTACAAAGTGTATGTCTATACTTACACTTTAGGAAGCTTTATTAATATTAGCGCCAGTAGGCAATTGAAAATATCATATTCTATTTTTGTTATTATAAGTATTGCTTTATTATTTGCCACTGTACAGAACGTAAAGACGCACAGCTATTTCTTCCAGGCCAGAAGGCAAGGATAACAGCTTTTTCTACATAAATAAACTCATCTGGGAAATGGCTTAGGACAACATTAATTGAGTAATTATGTCCTGTGGTTTTCAATGTTTATTGAATAAACACCAGGATTATGTCATGCATAAAAAAACCTGTGGAATAAATCATGGTTGATAAGTAAATATCCATTGAATTTTCCAAACCACTTAAACCAAAGGACAAATACAGAAGTAAATGAATGTGTTTGCAGCTCATTAGGATAAGGATGGAAATACAGGACTGGGGTGAACAATTATAATTATCATACTAAAGTAATTTATGACATTGAGGGTGTATTTATAAAAAGTAAATGGATGTTTTTTTGTTTTTTTTGAACAGCATTGGCTAGCTATCCACCGCTGCAGTGGGGCAGGTTGGGGCCCCAGATGTAAGACATTAATGCAAACATGCACAAATGCGGGTTTTGCATTAAAATTCCTAATTGCAGAACTTCGAATGTGCATCTGATCTGGACTTATGTGGTGAGCCTGGTAGAAATCATTGTTGAATCACTGATAACATCTCTGCACACCTGAATATGACACACCTCGCTCACCCAGCACTTTCCAACACAACTTGAGGCATTTCAAAGGATTTATTAGACCAAGCATAGCCTAAAAGGAGAAAGGATTATCAAATGTACATATGAGATATATATCTAAACACCCGCAGTGCTCTGATAAACAGTAATTAAAGTGATACTAAAGTCTTTTTTTTGGGGTTTTAAAATAACAAACATGTTATACCTATCTGCTTTGTGCAGTGGTTTTGTCACAGCCCTCTTCTCGTGTCCCTCGCTGGCGTTCCTGGCCCCTCCCTCCTTCCTAGTGACCCCACAACAAGCAGCTTGCTATGGGGGCACCCAAGCCAAGTCGCTGCTCTGTGTGTCCATTCAGACATGGATCCATATCTGAGCCCCGCCCCCTCTCTCCTCATTGACTCACTGACTTTGATTGACAACAGCAGGAGCCAATTGCACCCCACTGCTGTCTCAGCCAATGAGCAGGTGAGTCCTGAACAGCTGAGTATCTTGTGCAACATCGCTGGATCAAGAGGGGGTTCAGATAAGTATTAGGGGGGCTGAGGGGGGCTGCTGCACACAGAAGGTTTTTTATCTTAATGCATAGAATTCATTAAGATAAAAAATATTCTGACTTTAGAACCACTTTAACAGAACTGAATTGCTAGCAACAGTATATAAAGACAGTACTAACTTGCTATAACAGTCCCCATTTTATCCCACTGTATTGTAATTAATGAAAATAAAACATTGGTCGGCAAAGTTGGTGCCCTTGGAGAAAGCACAACAGTTCACAGCAGACAACAGATCAACTTGTGCAGTGTTATGCCGCATACACACATATCAGACTATCCGGCGGACTTAGTCTGGCGGACAAACCGCCGGACTGTCCGCCGGACTTTCCGAACGAGCTACCTACCCACACACAGTACTTTTGCGGCGGGCTAGGTCCAGCGGACTTAGTCCGCCGGACTATCTGCCGTACCGCCGGACTATCCGCCACACTTTTGAAATGAACGGACTCGCCCCCCCCCCCACACACGGAGCAAAGTCCGTTCATTTTGAGCGTGGCTCCAGGTAGCCGGAACCAGTGAAGGAGGCGTCGCTGGCCCCGTCACCTGGTATGGACTTAAAGGGGAATTCCTATGCCGAAAAAATGGCATGGGGATCCCCCCAGGTCCATATCAGACCCTTATCCAAGCACGCTACCCGGCCGGCCAGGAAAGGGGGTGGGGACGAGCGAGCAGCCCCCCCTCCTAAGCCGTACCAGACCGCGTGCCCTCAACATGGGGGGTGCCTTGGGGAAGGGGGGCCGCGTGGCCCCCCACCCCAAAGCACCTTGTCCCCATGTTGATGAGGACAAGGGCCTCTTCCCGACAACCCTGGCCGTTGGTTGCCTGGGTCTGCGGGCGGGGGGCTTATCGGAATCTGTGAGCCCCCTTTAATAAGGGGGCCCCCGGATCCCGGCCCCCCACCCTATGTGAATGAGTATGGGGTACAATGTACCCCTACCCATTCACCTGTGAAAATAATGTAAAAAAAAAAACACAACACACAAGGGTTAAAATAGTTTATTGCACAGCTCCGGGGGTCTTCTTCCATCTTCGGGGGTCTTCTCGCCAGACTCCTCCGCTATCTTCTGCTAGCTCTTATACTAGCGGAGGAGCCCGGCTTTCTTCTTCGCTGCCGCCCTCTTCTTCCAACTTCGGGGGTCTTGTCCCCCTCTTTGGGGGTCTTGTCCCCCTCTTCGGTTCTTGCCGGGCCTTCTTCTAGCTCTTTTACAAGCGGTGGCCCAGTCTTCTGTCGACGCTGCCGCTGTCGCGGTCTTCTGTTCTTCTCTTCTGGAGATGTTGCCTCGTCGCTGTCTCCGGTCACTATGACAGGACACGCGGTGACTTATATAGGGACATCACCGGATGATGTCCCCGCCCCTTATGATGTCACAGTCCCAGCATCCTCTATATAAGTCGCCGCACGCCGCGTGTCCTGTCATAGTGACCGGAGACCGCGACGAGGCAACATCTCCAGAACAGAAGAACAGAAGATGGCGACGGTGACAGCGGCGACAGAAGACTGGGCCACCGCTTGTAAAAGAGCTAGAAGAAGGCACGGAGGACCGGCAAGAAGAACCGAAGAGGGGGACAAGACCCCCAAAGAGGGGGACAAGACCCCCGAAGTCGGAAGAAGAGGGTGGCGGCAAACAAGAAAGCCGGGCTCCTCCGCTAGTAAAAGAGCTAGCAGAAGATAGCGGAGGAGTCCGGCGAGAAGACCCCCGGAACTGTGCAATAAACTATTTTAACCCTTGTGTGTTGTGTTTTTTTTAACATTTTTTTCACAGGTGAATGGGTAGGGGTACATTGTACCCCATACTCATTCACATAGGGTGGGGGGCCGGGATCTGGGGGCCCCCTTATTAAAGGGGGCTCACGGATTCCGATAAGCCCCCCACCCGCAGACCCCAACAACCAACGGCCAGGGTTGTCGGGAAGAGGCCCTTGTCCTCATCAACATGGGGACAAGGTGCTTTGGGGTGGGGGGCCACGCGGCCCCCCTTCCCCAAGGCACCCCCCATGTTGAGGGTATGCGGCCTGGTACGGCTCAGGAGGGGGGGCTGCTCGCTCGTCCTCACCCCCTTTCCTGGCCGGCCGGGTAGCGTGCTCGGATAAGGGTCTGATATGGACCTAGGGGGGGCCCCCACACTGTTTTTGCGGCGTAGGGATTTCCCTTTAAGTCCATACTAGGTGACGGGGCCAGCGACGCCTCCTTCGCTGGTCCCGGCTACCTGGAGACGCGCTCAAAATGAGCGGACTTTTCTCCGGGCGGGAAAAGTCTGTTCATTTCAAAAGTACGGCGGACTGGCACACACACGGCCGTACTGTCCGCCGAAATGCGAGTCCAGGGGACAGATTGGTGTGCAAAACTCCAATCTTAGTCAGCCGGACTTTTGGGTAAAAAAAGTCCGCTGGAGCCTACACACGGGCGGATTGTCCGGCGGACTTGAGCCCGCCGGACTTTTCCACCGGATTGTTTGATCGTGTGTACGCGGCATTATTTCTACTGTTGAGTAACATTCTCCAGTGTTTCTGTTAGCAAGGGAGTCATGCATCAGGATCTCCAATGTGCCATGGGCCTAATACGGACAGAGAATGTGTTTATATAAATGCAGCAAATGTGAACAATCGTTTATATGTATTTTAATGCATGTCAACATACATTTTGTTGCATTTAACCTCCATGTTTCCTGTTTTTGGCTGGAAAAAATATCCATCTACTGGTCACATGGTATTCCACGTTACAGTGGAACTTGACTCAAAAACCAAACATTTGCTGTTTTGTAGGGGACATTTAGAAAAGATAGCTGTGCCTAACCACTTCCCACCCATAAGATGTCCCTGTACGCCCTCAGATTTGAGTGGTTATACCAAGGCCATGGCTGCAGCTGCAGTCCTGACCCCGGTATCAATATTTTTAGCTGGAGATTGTGAAATAAGTAAAAGCAATCCAATCAGCTAAATAGCCACTGGATCACCTTTTTATGCGGCGGAAAGAGGTCACTGCTTTCCACTGCCTTCACGAGCTTTCCTATCCCAGCCTGGGACTTTAGCCAGCTTACCAAAGAGATTAGTGAGAACTGTAAGTTGAAAAAAGAGAAAACACTGCGCTACTATTTAACAAAGGCGATAGAGCAGCTAACACTCAAGCAAACAAAGCTAAACAAAATGATAAAAGATTAGTGTAGTGCTAAACATTATGTACAAAAGTGTAAATACAAGTGTGATACAGCACATAAAACAGCACTGCACAATGTGATAAAATTTACATAAAAGTGCAAAACAATATATGAAAAAAGTGGACAAAGTGAAGGACTTGGTTCACATTGAAAAAATTAACTCCAGTGTGTCCTATATTGAAAATAGTCCGCATAAGCCCAAATGTGCAGGTGAATGTTCCTGTAGGATAATGCCAAACACAAAGGGAAATCTGGGAAAAGTGATGCCAACAATGGAGGCTAGGACTAGTTGTCTGAAGTCACATTAACATCGACCAGTCAAGAAAAAAACCTGGTACTCCTCACGGATATAGTTGGACACACATGTCATACGACAGTGGGTCATAAAGGCTTGCAATCACGATCTAATGCCGTGTGGGAACAGTGGTTAGATGGATCCTTACAGAAGGTCCTCGACTCTGTATCCACGAGCTCCAAGGAGTAAAGACTCCAAGATGGCCGTATCTGGGACCAGTTCACTTGTTGTCCTCCAATGCTCAGGTTGAGATATAAAAAAGGAACAGAGGGGCTCCAAATGGCGCAGGTCAAAAAATACTCATAGGTTTATTGCAATATGTCATAAATAAAATGAGAGGTGTGGAGACCTGTTGTTCGGTATGGCCCTGTTAGGACCTACGTCCTCCATGTCACTTGACCTATCCAGCGTTAGATGCTTATACCAATAGCGATCCTGCTGGTGATGGAATGATTCAGTAAGGGTGACCACAGAACTTCAATTCCGGCGATGTTATTAAAGTCACGAAAATTCTTGTACCACAGGAAAAAAACCCGGAAGTGATGTCATGTGTTGTAGTGTATTTGTATTGTATTTTCGGATGACAACTGTACTGACTAAATGAAAATCTTATGATCTGGTAGCGTACGAGGAAAATTTTTATGCTTGTCTGATCGAATAATATCGGATTAACTGCTGTGATCGGCTCTCGAAAGCTCTGTACTAATGATCCGATTATCGTACGTTCGCGCCTAAATCTGTATTTTTCGTCCGATTTTCAGATTGTGTGTACGGCTTTCAGATCATAAACACGATTTTTGGATTGTGTGTACTATAGTAAAGTAAGTAACGGGGAAACAGTCAACTGCAGAGAGCCTACAGGCAATACTGGCAACTAGTCTTTTGCCTCCTGGTAGCCTTTTTGGGTACAGCTTTGACACTGACATTTGACATTCATGGTCCTCATTAACCATAATGACCAATCAGATTCCTTTCCT
Organism: Lithobates pipiens; assembly: GCF_037356315.1. NCBI lineage: Eukaryota > Metazoa > Chordata > Amphibia > Anura > Ranidae > Lithobates > Lithobates pipiens. Next base: position 533,525,852 of record NW_027507758.1, on the reverse strand, counting down.
TGTTTTTTAAAAGATTAAAGCCTCACCATTTCTCATCAGTAAGTTCTAATAAGTGTGACAAAAGCCTGTACTAGCACACCATTAACAAGATAGATAATAAATGCTATTCAGAAAGTAACATTGTATTCATGTCCTTTCTTACAATATCTAAGAATAAGAGTCTTGTGAGAAAGGTGGAGTGGTGCATTAAATTCACAGCCTTCATGCAAAATATGAATATAAACAGTATTTTCTGCATTCTTTGCTCATTTGAAAAAGCTTGCAGTGTACATGGCTGGGTTTGTCAGGCGAATTGGCAACGCACCAGTTTAGCTCTTCAGCATAATAAGACATTACAACAGAAAGGATTCTTTTGTGTTTAACAATGTCATATTTTTTATCAGTGCCTCTTTAAATGTTAAATCTAACGCAAAGCTTTAAAATAAGCAGATAAAAATTCAAGAGGCCCCGTTTCCCTGGCAACCCCACCAGCGTGCCAAAACCCCCGATGAAAACTGCATTTTCGAGAGTTCAAAAATCTTAAGAACAACAATTTATCGTTTCATGCTCCTACAGTATAGTTTTCATTCTAGAAACCGGATATGTGCATACCACACAGTCTGAGACACTAAGCATTTTATACCTTATTTGCTCTCAACATATGTATTTCTGGCAGTCAGCATGTACTGGAGATTAGGGAAAAATGTGAGGTTTGTGCTTTTTCCTGAGTACAATGGCTTTCATGGTATGTTTTCCAGCTTTTTCCCCTTTCTGACAGTAATGTATATTTTGTCCTATTTTCCTAGCAGTCGCTGCCAAAAAGGTGTTCCAGCTCTGCAGACAACAGACAACATATGTTTCTGGGAAAGGTATATATATATACTGTATAAAATTCCTGTTATGGAGTTCAATGGAAAAAAACAGTGTTAAAGAGGAACTCCAATTATAATAAAGATCAGCCTAACTCTACCTTTTTACCAAGAAGAAACCTTTGAATGACATTTTAGCTCTCGGGGAACCCCTGGTAGAAATTACTTTACATTAATATATCTATCACTGTAGATAAACAGAAAGTTGTAGATGTAAGAAGCAATAAAAATAAGAATGCAACATACTTGGCATATTTGACCCCCAAGAAGGGCAGGACTTAGGATGGTCGGGGCCCCTGGGCTTGAGTCACTTTCGGGCCCTACCTTCTATACATTAACGTATTTATCGGCGTATAACACACGCCAGCGTATAACACGTACCCCAAATTTAGGATGGAATTTTAAGGAAAAAATTACATTTAAAAGCCCATCAATGCAGCCTTATCAGTGTCCATCTGCAGCCTTGCCCATCCATCTGCAGCCTTGTCTAGTGTCATTGCAGCCTTGTCAGTGTCATTTGCATCCTTTTCAGTGTAGCCTTGTCATTTGCAGCCTTGCCGCAGTGTAATTTGCAGCCTTGTCATTTGCAACCTTATCATTCCATTCTTGAAGTTTAAAAATGGCGCAGCCGAGGTACAGAGTGCTGTGTATCTCCGCGGCTCTCGGTTCCTCTCGGCAGCTCTAGGGTCCTCTCTGTGGCTCTCGGCGGCTCTTGGGTCCTCTCTGCGGCTCTCGGGTCCTCTCTGTGGCTCTCGGGTCCTCTCAGCGGCTCTCGGTTCCACTCGCAGTCTCAAGTGGAGCCGAGAGTAACCAAGTTTACTCGGCTCACATTCACGCCTAGTTCTTGCGTTATGTCCATCATAGGGCGAGACTGGGCGTGACTTTGAGCGTAGCCGAGCCGAGCGCACTCAGCTATGTATTACGGCGGGGCTGGCGGGGCCAATGGGCTTGAGCCCAGTCAAGCCCAATGGTAAGTCTGGCCCTGCCCCCAAGGGCTGCTCTTTGTCTCAAAATGTATAATGGCCAGACAGTGAAAATTTTAGAATTCCCTTACTTGGTGGTCAGAAAAGAAATGCCCAACTACTATGATGGTCAATGGAAAAGTGCCCACCTTACATTGGTGGATAGTGACATGCCCTCTTACAGAGGAGGGGAGGTCAGAGGAGAAGGGCCTTCTTATGAAGTTGCCTAACTGGTCAGGGGAGAAAGGTCTTCTTCTATAGGGGTATAGATTGTCAGTGGAGAAGGACCTTCTTATAAAATCTAAGCCAGCCTTTCTCAATCTTTTCAATACATTTCTGGCCTCAAGGAACCCCTACTGAAAATGAATATATCTACAACTTAATATACATTAGTGTCATGGTCAGTTGGCAGAATGCCCCCCTTACAGATAGCTAAAAAGATCAAAGATGTCAGTGGGAACTTATCTGAGAGGTAGAAATTGCTCATTGCTCAAGGAACCTTTAGCAACCTCTGAAGGAACCCTAGGGTTTCATGGAACCCTGGTTCAGAAACCCTGCTCTAAGCATATAGCTGGTCAGTGGAGAAGGACCTTGTTATATAGGAGTATACACACAGCGGCCACTTTATTAGGTACACCTGTTCAATTGCTTGGTAAAACAAATTGCTAATCAGCCAATCACATGGCAGCAACTCAACGGATTTATGAATCTAGATGTGTTGAAGATGACTTGCTGAAGTTCAAACCAACCATCAGAATGGGGAAGAAAGGGTATTTAAGTGACTTTTAACGTGGCATGGTTGTTGGTGCCAGACGGGCTGGTCTGAGTATTTAAAAAAACTGCTGATCTACTGAGATTTTCATGCACAGCCATCTGTAGAGTTTACAGAGAATGGTCCAAAAAATTACAATATCCAGCGAGCAGCTACTGAGGCTAAAGTTCGCACAGGCTTACCAAAATTAGACAATAGAAGATTGGAAAAATGTTGTCTGGTCTGATGAGTCTCGATTTCAGCCATGACAGTCAGATGGTAGGGTCAGAATTTGACATAAACAACATGAAAGCATGGATCCATCCTACCTTGTATCAGCAGTTCAGGCTGGTGGTGTAATGGTGTGGGGGATATTTACTTGGCACAGCCTACCTGAGTAGTGTTGCTGACCATGTCCATCCATTTATGACTACAGTATACCCATCTTCTGATGGCTACTTCCAGATGGATAATGCACCTTGTCACAAAGCTCAAATCATTTTAAACTGGTTTCTTAAACATGACAGTGAGTTTACTGTACTCCAATGGCCTCCATATCTCAATCCAATAGAGCAACTTTGGGATGTGGTGGAACGGGAGATACGCATCATGGATCTGCAGCAACTGCGATGCTAGCATGTCAATATGGACCAAAATCTCTTGGAACACGTCAAACACCTTGTTGAAACTATGCCACTAAGAATGAAGGCAAAAGGAGGTCCAACCTGGTACTAGCAAGGTGTACCTGATAAAGTGGCCACTAAGTGTATATTGTCAGTGGAGAAGGAGGCTCTTATATAGGTGTATACATGGTCAGTGAAGGGCCTTCTTAGCTTGCTGCTTAAGGGGAAGAAGTCCTCCTCACAAATAAATAAAAAGGTCAGTGCCTTTGGTTACTTATCAGACAGGCAGGAGCTGCTTACCACTCAAGGAACCCCTAGCAGATTCTGAACCCTGCTTGGGTAAGGCTGATATAGATACATAAAGGAAAGGCACCTCTAAGTGCAGTGGTTAAAATATTTATTACAGGCACAATGGGATTAAAAACACTTACAAGATAGTAGGAGGTCATAGGCATATATTGATTAGATCTCATATGAATCGCTGTAAAAAACATTCCTTAAAAAACATAAAGGGTATGCGTCATTGTCAGCATTCCAACACTACAGGAAATGCAATAAGAAGTGTAAGAACACAATCAGGGCAGCTTAAAAAAAAATTTAGAGAAACATAGCGGAGGAGAGAAAAACAAAAATCCCAAGAAAGTTTGTTAGATCTAGTAACACTAAAAAAGTGAGATCAGAGCAGATGCCCACATAAAAGACGATGATGGGGGGATGGTTACAGATGACACAGGGAAGGCAACTATACTGATTGCTTTCTTCTCCTCAGTTTTTACACAGGAAAAGGAGGGGTATACCTGGCCATGACTGTATTGTTAGTAAAATTTCGCAGGACGTACCCTTGTGGCTAACAGAGACCAGAGTCAAGAAAAGACTTAACACAAATAAATCACCAGGACTGGATGTCTTACACCTGAGAGTCCTCGAAGAACCTCAGCAGGTTATAGCTAGACCATTATTCCTAATCTTAATGGACAGCATACTGACAGGAATTGTATCAGCTGATTAGAGAAAAGCCAATGTGGTACCAATATTCACAAAAGGGCAGAGATGTATACCTGGAAACTACAGGCCAGTCAGCCTAACATCAATAGTATGTAAATTATTGGAAGGGATAATAAGGGACTATATCCAAGAATTTGCTGATGAAAACCATATCATTAGTAGTAATCAGCATGGCTTTACAAAGGGTTGTTCCTGCCAGACCAATCTGTTAACATTCTACGAGGAAGTGATCTGCCATCAAGATAGGGGAAGGCCTGTAGATGTGGTGTATCTGGATTTTGCAAAAGCGTTCGATACAGTTCCCCCATTAACGCTTAATCTGCAAACTGATGTCTGTAGGCATGGACCATAGGGTTTGTTCTTGGATATAAAACTGGTTACAGAGGCATGTGCAAAGTGATATATAATGTGAAGTCAGACTGGTCTGGAGTGGTAAGTGGGGTACTCCAAGGTTCTGTCTTGGGACCAATTCTGTTTCATTCATGCATAAATGATATAGTGCAGGGATATGCAATTAGCGGATCTCCAGCTGTTGCAAAACTACAAGTCCCATCATGCTCTGCCTCTAGGTGTCATTCTTGTGGCTGTCAGTCTTGCTATGCCTCATGAGACTTGTAGTTCTGCAACAGCTGGAGGTCCGCTAATTGCATATCCTTGATATAGTGAATGGGATAAATAGCTCAATCTCAGTTTTTGCGGATGACACGAAAATAAGGAAGGTAATAACTTCACATCAGGATATAGAAATTATACAGGACGATCTGAATAAAATGATAGGGTGGGCAACTACATGCCAAATAAGGTTTAATGTTGATAAATGTAAAGTAATATACTTGGGGACTATAAACATAAACGCAAATTACTCACTAGTGGGGGAACCTCTGGGGGAACCCAGGATAGAAAAAGATCTTGGGGTCCTAGTAGAAGACAGACTGAGCAATAGCATGCAATGTTCAGCGGCAGCTAGCAAAGACGACAGAATATTAGAATGCATTAAAAAGGGGATTTACTCCAGAGATAAAACTATAATCCTTCCACTTTATAAAACTCTGGTTAGGTAACATCTGGAGAATTCCATCCAGTTCTGTTCACTGGTCCTCAGAAAAGATGTGCTGGAGATGGAGAGAGTCCAGAGAAGGGCAACAATATTAATAAAGGGACTGGAGAACTTAAATTACAAGGAACATCTACAAGCACTAAATTCATTCTCGCTGGAGAAGAGACACTTGATAGGAGACATGATAGCAATATACAAATACCTCAATGGTGATCCCAGCATAGGAACATTTTTATACAACTTACATAAGGCTAAGGTAGATATTATACTCCTCCAGGAGACCCATTTCCATAGTGGTAATATTACAGTGTGTTCGGGTAAACATTACTCACAATGTTTTCATAGCACTATGCCTAGTTCTAAAGCAAGGCGGGTATCCATTGCTTTCCATAAACACTTACCAATACAGAACTTGAAGCATAAAGCCTAGGTGATCCAAATGGAGCCTAGGGAATGGGAAAAGGCATTCAACCTAACACACTGTTTGTCACCAACAACTAAAGCAGAAGAGACGAGTTATAAGCTCCTCTCAAGATGGTACTAGAGTCCAGTATCACTCCAGCGTATATATCCAGATAAATCAGATATATGTTGGCGGTGCCATACGGACAAGGACTCACTGCTTCACATCTGGTGGGAATGCCCCCAAATCTTTAGCTTCTGGGAAAATATTATGCAATTGTATACCTCAGTTACTGGGGAGCTAATTCCAAATACACCTCAAATTCTCTCTATGCTACCAGAACCATATAAAAACATTAAAAGTCTTCTTGGACACTGGTTGACGGCAGCGAGACTGGTGATACCGCAGTATTGGCGGTCAACACAGTCTCCATCGGTCAATGAATGGGCCCTAGAAATGGATAGTATAGGGAGAATGGAGACACTTTTAGCACAGGAATTGGATACACACGAGAGGTGCCTCCTGACGTGGGCCCCCTGGAGGCAGTATAGGAAATTGACAAGAAATTAGAAAAAAACCTCTAGGGGAAAAAAAGGGAAAAAAATGACGGTCTATGGAGGTGTTAGACAAAGTTTCAGTAGAAGATATACTTAGGTATTCATGCCTTGTGTGTTAAAACAAATATGCTTTCTATGTATGTATGTATTTGTATATGTCTGAATTTGTCTAAGTTTGTGTAATATTTTATAATAATTTACAATAAAATTAGAATTAAGCAGGAAAAAAGACTAGGACTAGGCCCGACGGACTAGGCCCGACGGACTAGGCCCGACGGTCTTTCCGACGGACTTTCAGCGGAGTTCCGACCGGACTTTCCAAATGAACGGACTTGGCCCCACACTATCACACCAAAGTCCGACGGATTTGAACGTGATGTCGTACGACCGGACTAGAATAAGGAAGTTCATAGCCAGTAGCCAATAGCTGCCCTAGCGTCGGTTTTCGTCCGTTGGACTAGCATACAGACAAACTGATTTTTCGACCGGACTCGAGTCCATTGAAAAGATTTGAAACATGTTTTATTTCTAGGTCCGTCTGACTTTTGGGGAAAAAAGTCCGCTGGAGCCCATATACGATCGTAATATCCGACGGATTCATTCCGTCGGACCTAGTCCATCAAAGTCCGGTCATGTGTACGCGCCATAAGAGGACACGGGGCCACACAATGAGATTGGAGGCGATGTGGTTTAACCTTAAGCTGCGTAGGGTTTTTTTTACTGTCAGGGGGATAAGGATGCACAACTCTCTTCCACAATTGGTGGTGTCAGCGGGGAGTATTGATATTTTTAAAAGACTCTTGGATGTGCATCTTAGCGAAAACAGCATACAGGGATATGGGAAATGATTATGAACACTGACACACCCACACCTACAGAGGTTGAACTGGATGGAATATTGTCTTTATTCAACCTTACCTACTATGTAACTATGTGGTGCAAATGTAATGTCAATAGCACCTTAGAAATATATTTACCTAGAAACATGGGGACATGCTAAACACTTATTTTCCCTGCAGTATGTTATATATCAGCACTCATGCCAGTGTGAGGCCTCATGCACACGAGACGCAGTTAAACGCGCGTTCAGATGCAGTTGGACAGTTTTTTCAACTGCACCTGAACTCATTCAATGTTATCCTATGTGTCCATGCACACAGTCTCGTTTTTTTGCGTTTATATGCAGTTGCGTTTAATCTCGTTTTTCCAGAAGCAAAAAAATGCGTTCAGAAACAAAAATTTCTGCGTTTCAGACGCTAAACGCGGCTAAACGCGGCACCCGCGTTTAGCCGCGTTTGCGTTTATATGCGTTTTTAAAGGTGACCTTTTTTTTTACATTAAAAATCTCAAAAATGATTGCAAATGATGAAAAACCATTAGAAAAATATTTTAAACAATTGCAATTGCAAGTGGACAATCCACAACTTGTGGCAAGTGACGTGGCAAGTGGACAATCCACAACTTGTGGCAAGTGACATGGCAGGTGGCAAGTGATGTGGCAAGTGGACAATCCACAACTTGTGGCAAGTGACGTGGCAGGTGAAGTGGCAAGTGACGTGGAAAGTGGACAATCCACAACTTGTGGCAAGTGACGTGGCAAGTGACCTGGCAGGTAACGCGGCAAGTGACTTGGCAGGTGACGTGGCAAGTGGAAAATCAACAACTTGTGGCAGGTGACTGGCATTTGACGTGGCAAGTGGACAATCCATAACTTGTGGCAGGTGACGTGGCAAGTGACGTGGCAAGTGGACAATCCACTTGTGGCAGGGGACGTGGCAAGTGACGTGGCAAGTGGACAATCCACTTGTGGCAGGTGATGTGGCAAGTGACGTGGCGAGTGGACAATCCACAACTTGTGGCAGGTGATGTGGCAAGTGATGTGGCAAGTGGACAATACACTTGTGGCAGGTGACGTGGCAGGGGACGTGGCAAGGGACGTGGCAAGTGGACAATCCACAACTTGTGGCAGGTGATGTGGCTGGTGACGTGGCAAGTGGACAATCCACATCTTGTGGCAGGTGACGTGGCAGGTGACGTGGAAAGTGGTGTGGCAAGTGGACAATCCACAACTTGTGGCAGGTGATGTGGCTGGTGACGTGGTAAGTGGACAATCCACAACTTGTGGCAGATGGCATGGCAGGTGACGTGGAAAGTGGACAATCCACATCTTGTGGCAAGTGACGTGGCAGGTGATGTGGCAAGTGACGTGGCAAGTGGACAATCCACAACTTGTGGCAGGTGACGTGGCAGGTGATGTGGCAAGTGATGTGGCAGGTGATGTGACAAGTGGACAATCCACATCTTGTGGCAAGTGACGTGGCAGGTGACGTGGCAAGTGACGTGGCAAGTGACATGGCAAGTGGACAATCCACATCTCGTGGCAGGTGATGTGGCAAGTGACGTGGCAAGTGGACAATCCACAACTTGTGGCAGGTGACGTGGCAGGTGATGTGGCAAGTGACGTGGCAGCTGACGTGGCAAGTGACATGGCAAGTGGACAATCCAAAACTTGTGGCAGGTGACGTGGCAAGTGACGTGGCAGGTGACGTGGCAGGTGACGTGGCAAGTGATGTGGCAAGTGGACAATCCACAGCTTGTGGCAAGTGACGTGGCAAGTGGACAATCTACAACTTGTGGCAGGTGACGTGGCAGGTGACGTGGCAAGTGAACAATCCACAACTTGTGGCAGGTGACGTGGCAGGTGATGTGGCAAGTGACGCGGCAAGTAGACAATCCACAACTTGTGGCAGGTGATGTGGCAAGTGACGTGGCAGGTGATGTGGCAAGTCACGTGGCAAGTGGACAATCCACAACTTGTGGCAGGTGATGTGGCTGGTGACGTGGCAAGTGGACAATCCACAGCTTGTGGCAGGTGGCATGGCAGATGACGTGGAAAGTGGACAATCCACATCTCGTGGCAAGTGACGTGGCAGCTGACGTGGCAAGTGACGTGGCAAGTGGACAATCCAAAACTTGTGGCAGGTGACGTGGCAAGTGACGTGGCAGGTGACGTGGCAAGTGATGTGGCAAGTGGACAATCCACAGCTTGTGGCAAGTGGACAATCCACAGCTTGTGGCAGGTGGCATGGCAGATGACATGGAAAGTGGACAATCCACATCTCGTGGCAAGTGACGTGGCAGCTGACGTGGCAAGTGACGTGGCAAGTGGACAATCCAAAACTTGTGGCAGGTGACGTGGCAAGTGACGTGGCAGGTGACGTGGCAAGTGATGTGGCAAGTGGACAATCCACAGCTTGTGGCAAGTGACGTGGCAAGTGGACAATCCACAACTTGTGGCAGGTGACGTGGCAAGTGACGTGGCAGGTGACGTGGCAAGTGATGTGGCAAGTGGACAATCCACAGCTTGTGGCAAGTGACGTGGCAAGTGGACAATCCACAACTTGTGGCAGGTGACGTGGCAGGTGACGTGGCAAGTGAACAATCCACAACTTGTGGCAGGTGACGTGGCAAGTGACGTGGCAGGTGATGTGGCAAGTGACGCGGCAAGTAGACAATCCACAACTTGTGGAAGGTGATGTGGCAAGTGACGTGGCAGGTGATGTGGCAAGTCACGTGGCAAGTGGACAATCCACAACTTGTGGCAGGTGATGTGGCTGGTGACGTGGCAAGTGGACAATCCACAGCTTGTGGCAGGTGGCATGGCAGATGACGTGGAAAGTGGACAATCCACATCTCGTGGCAAGTGACGTGGCAGGGGATGTGGCAAGTGACGTGGCAAGTGGACAATCCACAATTTGTGGCAGGTGACGTGGCAGGTGATGTGGCAAGTGGACAATCCCCAACTTGTGGCAAGTGACGTGGCAAGTGGACAATCCACAACTTGTGGCAGGTGCCGTGGCAAGTGACACGGCAAATGCAAGTGTACAACTGCTCTCTATGCTGCTGCTGCTCACTCTGATCAAAATAGCAGAAATAGTTAAAAAAAATGCTTTGAGAGCTTGGGGAGGGTCTACATGATGTTATCTTTATAAACGCGTTTAAACGCAAACGCGTCTAAACGCGTCTAAACGCGTCTAAACGCGGCATGCAAACGCGGCAAAACGCGCGTTTCTAAACGCGCGTTTCAGCTTTTTTTTAACAGAGGTTTCATCTGCGTCTCGTGTGCATGAGGCCTGAGAGCAATAATTTTAACATGAGTGCTCCTGCGTAACTCTAAACTGATGACCTGTAGGGGCTTTTAAAGCGGTTTTAAGGTTTGACATGCAAATCTATTTACTCGGTACAACCTCATCTTTTATATTTTACCCCAAAAAAATTGGTAATAAATAAATAAGAAATTACACTTTGCTACAATGTAAATTAGTGAGTATACAGCTTGTATAACAGTGTAAATTTGCTGCCCCCTCAAAATAAATCAACACGCCGCCATTAATGTCTAAAACCCTGTCAACAAAAGTGAGTACACCCCTAAATGAAAATATCCAAATTGGGCCCAAAGTGTCAATATTTTGTGTGGCAACCATTATTTTCCAGCACTGCCTGAACCCTCTTGGACATGTAGCTCACCAGAGCTTCACAGGTTGCCACTGGAGTCCTCTTCCACTCCTCCATGACAACATCACAGAGCTGGTGGATGTTAGAGACCTTGCACTCCTCCACCTTCGGTTTTAGGATGCCCCACAGATGCTCAATAGGGTTTAGGTCTGAAGAAATGCTTGGCCAGTTCATCACCTTTACCCTCAGCTTCTTTAGCAAGGCAGTGGTTGTCTTGAAGTGTGTTTGGGGTCATTATCATGTTGGAATACTGCCCTGTGGCCCAGTCTCCGAATGGAGGGGATCATGCTCTGCTTCAGTATGTCACAGTACATGTTGGAATTCATGGTTTCCTCAATGAAGTGTAGCTCCCCAGTGCCAGCATCACTCATGCAGCCCCAGACCATGACACTCTCAAAATGCAGCTTTTCCTAAGTAAACAAAAATCCACACCTACCAACAGAGGTTGTTTAGAATACATTTGCAAATACTTATGATACTAATCCGCAAGACCAGCTCACCTTGACATACACTAGTGATTTCTTCAAAACTATTTTTCTTTCTTGTGGCATTCTAAACAATGTAAGGCCCCTTTCACATGGACGGCTGTTCTGCCGCAGTTTAGCATGTTTATTATTTTCTGTGAAATTCAAGACTCCAGGCACAGCGATCAGCTGCATTTGTACAGTGCAATTACCTGCGTTTATGTGCGTTTCTGTGCAGTTGCGTTCAGCTGCAGTTATCTAATATAGTCTTTCCCCTAGCAACCCTTTTTTAATGTATTTTTTTGGTCCCTTGAATCCCTTCTCACGCTGCTATCTGCAGTTGACACAAAAGACAGCGATTACTTGCGGTTATGTGCATATAGCTGCGCTACATCGCACCTGGACGCATTACATTTTTTTTATTTGCACCGAACCGCATGTAATGAAATCGCAGCTAAACGCTGTGTGTGAATGGGGCCATAGGGAAGCATTGTGTGCTTTTAGCCGTGATATAAAACTAGAAAATCCGCAGCTAAAAGCACAATTCTATCCGCCCGTGTGAAAGGGGCCTAATAATTTAGAGGTTGGACATTATGTTTGAAGCGACGGTGGTCAACTCTCTTGTCACAAGTGTGGCCCCTGACATCACTGAAGGGCCAGACATAACATCTAGTGAACACAAAGTTGTCAAACTGCAGACATGCAACAGGAGATGGTCAAAGACTACAGGCATGCTACAAGAAATGAGCAGATAGTGTAGAAAAGCTACAGGAGATAGTCAGAGGCTGCTAATATGTTATAGGAGTTGATAAGAAAAAATAATCCTGCGCTTAGTACACATTGTCCAAGATTGCAGCCCCTGAATCATAATCGGGTAGTATGTGTAAAATAAATAGAAAACCAAACACCAGTGTCTCTTCTAGCTTACCAAATATATAGTCATTGTATAAATTCAAACAAAGTGCCATAACCAAAAACAATACTCACATAAACATTCTTAAAGGCCATCGATAAAAATGTGCACAGAAATACAATTGCCAAAAAAAAATAATAATTTAAAGTTCATATAGAAAGTCCAAAATCCAAACTTTCCATGTGAGTTACTGAAAATATGAAATCAAAGGAAGGACAAATGGGATTTTATATGGTGCTGTAAACCTCCCCACAGAATACACTTAAAAAAACATTTGTATAAAGGCAAGAACTTTATTACAAAGACATTTTTTCATTCAAAGATTTTGGGGTGTGTGTCAATCCCCCAAAATACAACCTACACATTCATTGGTTATAATCAGCTAAGCCACCTTAAATATCATCTTCCTTCACATGACATTATGTATAGAATCATAATAGATATAATCAAAATATGGTACAATGAGAGGAAAAAAAGGGGGGAGATGATGTTCCAACGCATTTCGCAATGGTAGCTTCTTCAGGGGTTCAGAGGGTATGGTTGAGCATGACTACTGAAAATAAAAGAAACACTGTGATGCTAAACAAAAAAGACATATATTGTATACTGCAGTGTTTCTCAACTCCAGTCCTTAAAGAGGAAGTAAACCCTGATGAGTTTACTTCCTCTTTTTTTCCCTGCAAAGGTAAAGCATAATGGACTACTATGCATCGCATAGTAGCCCATTATGTGTCACTTACCTGACACAGGAGCCAGCGAAGTCGCCGCTGTCCCCTGTAGTCCGCCGCATCCATCTTGCTTGTGGCGTCTCGCAGCTCCGCCGAATGACAGCGGCGAAGCCGCGATGACGTCACTCCCGCGCATGCGCACGGGAGTGGCGTCTCGCAGCTCCGCCGCTATCATTCGGCAAAGCCGTGATGACGTCACTCCCGCGCATGCGCACGGGAGTCGACAAATGCGGCAGCTCCATTCTTGAAACTGCTGCGTTTAGTGCGCCTGCGCGCCGCTGTCTACGGCGCATGCGCCGTAGACAGCGGTGCCCGTTTTCGGGCAAATATCTCCTAAACCATATAGGTTTAGGAGATATTTCTTGGACCTACAGGTAAGCCTTAATCTAGGCTTACCTGTAGGTCAAAGTGGTTTGTAAGGGTTTACTTCCTCTTTAAGGCGCCCCAACAGGTCATGTTTTCAGGAGTTCCATTATTTTGCACAGGTGATTTGATCAGTTTCACTGCCTTAGTAATTACCACAGTCATTTCATCTGAGGGAAATCCTGAAAACATGACCTGTTGGGGTGCCTTGAGGACTGGAGTTGAGAAACACTGGTATACTATATAGCACCTAATAGTGTATAGAAGATAAGATATCACCCAAAGAAAAAAAATGGGCCCATGACCCCCTGAAGACACTTGTTACAGAGAAACACGTTGGGTGGGGCTATACACGTGACATCATTCTGCATGCTGTGGGGAATTCCTGGCGGTGTTTATTGTACTTTCAACTGTCATTAAGTGTTTTATATGGTGTGTGTTTTTTTTCAGACCTCTACACCAGACACAGAGGAGGAACAACTGTGAGAAAGAAGGGCAGTTGAGAGCTGCAGCTCCAAAAAAGTGAAAGTGGGGCTAAAATATCCATCAGGGGGGCACAAATCTCCCTCTCGGGGGGGGGGGCAGCTAATTTCCAGATTAATGGCTTGTTCATAGCGGGAATCGCAGAGGAACACACTGTGCATTCCTGTGTGATTTACATGCAGTTCTGGGCAAAGCAATCTCTGCCCATTCAAAATGCGCCACTCCGCGCCAAAAGTAGTGCATGCACACTACTTATGGAAACTCACTGCAACCGCATCACATGGTAGTTTTCTACCAACATGATCCGGTGCACTGCGTTTGCCACCTGCATTTGGAATGTCAATAACTTAATATTGACACCTGCTGGAGGTCGCAAATGCAGTGCGTTTAGAACGTGGCACAGGAAACACTTACAGAATGCGGGTTTCCTGCACCGCTTTCTGGTATGAACTGGCTCAACAACCCTTCCAGCTGATATAATCAGGGTAACAATTAGAAGTTATAAAAGAGTTTTTGTTTGGACTAAAATTTCTCTTTAAAGAAAATTGTATTCGCTGGGTTCCCTTCTTACTATGCATTGTGCTGCAGTCCCATTCATTCCTATTGGTGGATGGCTGAAGATTAGTCACAGTACTCCTCCTGACACCATCTTCTTTTCTTTCCTGAAGGACAGAAACATTTTTGGAGCAACATCCAGGGTCAGCATTTATCTCTTTTTGGCTACCTTTACACATGCGACTGCCACTGATGCACCTCTGAAAAGCGATTCTCAATCGACTAGTTCTTCAGAGGTATTTGGCAGGTGGTGAGGAGGTGATATTTTGCCTCCCCGCCACCTGTTTTAACCCTATAAATGCCACACTATTCACCAGAATGGGTTGCGTTCAGCGGCAGTGCTGCCCACCAAAAGAGATTTGGGGATCATATTTCCCGTGACATGTGTATACCCCTGTCCACTGCCTTTACAGGTGTTTTTACTGCCCTTAAATGCAAGGCTAATGGAGCCCAAACTGAGATGCTGGTTTAAAAATTAAACCATCATATGCTGTACATCCTGGTACCTGTGGAGTTCTTGTTGACAACATTTGACACAGATCAGCCCACTGCTGCAGCCTCTCACTTTGTGACTTGCTACAAAGTTTCAATGTTACAGCCTCATCAAAAGGAGGAGGAGGCAGAGAAAATGATTCTCCCTGAATTTACTGGAGCTAAAGGACTGCTTTCTATTGAAAAAATTGTGATTTTTTTCAAAAACTAATGTTATACTAATACTGTATATTGTTCATATCACCTATACTGTCTTATAGCGAGCACCCCTGACTACTTCACTGCAAGAGACTGTGAAGTTGATTTACTAAAGGCTAATAGACTGTGTACATTGCAAAGCTTCTCCAGAGCTTAAGCGGAGGGCCGGTTATTAAAAAAAAAAAAAAAAAAGTCAGCAGCTGCAAACACTGCAGCTGCTGACTTAATAAACACACTCATCTGTCCAGGGCGCCCGCGATGTCGGCCGCCCGAGGCCGACCCGTCCCTCGGCTCTCGGGTCCCGGCGCCGCCATCCCTTGTAAGGGAAACAGGCAGCGGAGCCTTATGGCTTCACTGCCCGTTTCCTACTGCGCATGCGCGAGTCCCGCAGCTACTGCGCATGCGCGAGTCCCGCAGCGCTTTCTGAATGGGACGCGCTGTGTTCTGGAACACACAGTTCCCAGAACACAGCGCGACTCATTACCCAGAAGACGCCGCGACGAAGAGAGAAGACAGAAGATCTCTGCGGAGGAGGAAGAGGAAGATTAGGAGAAAGTGCCTAGCAACAGGCATTTCTGGTAAGTAAAAAAAAAAATTTTTTTTCATTTTTTTTTTTTTTGATTTTTTGTAATTTCTAACATTTTTTTGTTTTTCAGGGTGGCCCTCCCCTTTAGTAAATGAACAGAAGCTCTGCTGACTTCCATCATCCAATCGTGATTGGGTACTTTTTGCAAAGCGAAGCTTTACCTACCATATTTATCAGCGTATAACATGCACTTTTTTCCCCTTAAAATCAGGGGATAATCACGGGTGCGTGTTATACGCCGAACTGCTGCCTCGGAGGGGAAGGAGGGAACCCAGCACCACTGAAATAGACAGAGCCGTGTATACTGTGTATTCGGCTAGGCTCGGCTCCACTCATAGTCACGCCCAGTCCCGCCTCCTAGCATTTACATCCCACCATTGGACCAGTGTTGTGTCCATCATAGGACCCGGGCCAAAGGGTGGGACTACGGGAGGAGCCGAGTACACAGGACATCCGGCTCTGTCTATCTCAGCAACAATTTAACCACTTCCCGCCTGCCGTATGCAGAATGATGTCCGGGAAATGGTTTTGTTATCCCGTGGGGGCACACATCAAGGCAATCACGAGTGCGGTGTGTCAGTCTGACACCCCGCATCTCCGATCATGATAAGAAGCCTCTGGCGGAGGCTTCTTACCACGTGATCAGCTGTGACCAATCACAGCTGATCATCGCGTGAACCAGGAAGTGCCAGTTAATGGCATTCCTCGGTTTTTGCTGACAGGAAGAGCTGATTGGCGTCTCTCCCTGCCGGGGGGGGGGGGGGGTCTGTGCTGATAATCAGCACATTGATTATCAGCACTGACCCCTCAAATGTAGCAATCACCTGCCAATCAGTGCCCAGACGTGCCCCAACCATAAAGTGGGCCAGTGTCCACCAGAGTGCCAATCACTGTCCAGCAGTAACACCTGTCAGTACATATCAGTACCTATTCATCACTGCTGCCCATCAGTGCCACCTGTCAGCGCCAATCGGTACCGCCTATCAGTGCCAATAAGTGCCCATCAGTGCTGCCTGTCAGTGCTCATCAGTGCCGCCTGTCAGTGCCCATCAGTGCCGTCTATCAGTGCCCATCATTGCTGCATATCACTGCTGCCTATTGGGGCCCATCAGTGCTCCATATCAATGTTGCCTATCAGTGCCCATCAATTCTACATATCAGTGCCACTTTATCAGTGCCAACTCATCAGTGCCGCCTCATCAGTCTAGGTGAAAACAACATTTTATGAAAGAAACGAAAAAACTATTTTTTTTCCAAAATGTTGGTCTTTTTTATTTGTTTAGCAAAATATAAAAAACGCAGAGGTGATCAAATAACACCAAAAGAAAGCTATATTTGTGGGAAGAAAATTTAGTTTGGGTACAGTGTTGCATGGCCGCACAATTGTCATTCACAGTGTGACAGTGCTGAAAGCTGAAAATTGTTCTGGGCAGGAAGGGGCGTAAGTGCCTGATATTGAAGTGGTTAAAAACCGATCATGTTGCAATTTGGGGCAAGGCTGCAGATGGACAGTGATCTTTCTGCAATGATGGGCAAGGCTGCAGATGGACAGTGATCATTCTGCAATGATGGGCAAGGCTGCAGATGGACACTGATAAGGCTTTATTGATGGGCATTTAAAATATAATTTTTTTCCTTAAACTTCCCTCCTAAACTTGGGGTGCGTGTTATACGCCGGCGCTTGTTATATACCGATATATACGGTAATTTACTAAGCTCTGCAGCAACTGCATTTGCAGAGTGTTTATTTGCCTTTAGTAAATCAGCCCCCGTCTTCCCGCCCAAAAAGTTAATGAAAGCCCTTGCTCAACCTGATTGTGGGGAAAAAAATTATATAAAACTGGAATTCAGTTAAATTAACTTTTCACTGATTGCTTTGATTGGTCGCCCATAGTTGATTTTTAATAAAACATAGAAGTCACTTCATGAATTTATCAGCGGTAGTTTCCTCAGCTTCTCTCTTTGAAAAGAATATTATCTGTATGTTAGGCGCACACATTTTTGCTGCCACTTCGACGTGATTAATCGAATTTCTATTTCCTTGTTGCCGCTCTGTTTAATGAATGGCTCTACGCTCGGTGGTTTGGGTCCTGCCTACAATCCATCTTGGATTAGGATTGTAGCCTCAAGCTTCTGACATGTTACTTCTTAAAAGTTATCATTATTGATTTCTGAGGTCAGCGCAGAACATAGAGTCTACTGAGGCGTCATGTGATCTGCAAACCAAATCAGACATCCAGCTGAACATTCCTCCAGCCTGAACTCATTTCCGAATCACAGGGTTTTTCTCCATGAATCTGCTACATCATGTGAACAATCTAGAAAGGCTCTTTGCAAAGACAAAAAGGAGTTTGACTTTTACTGCCAAGATCCAATAAGTTTCCATGGAGAAAATAGTCACTGTCTAATTAAAACAATGTGGGACATTTTCTAGGCTCTCGGAGTGAACAGAACAGGGATTTTATGTGATATCTTTGAATATATTATTAAAGCTTGGCAAACCGCTAAATACCCATTATTGAGTTATTAAATGTTTACTAATTGTCCAAAATGGTTGTAGTTCTGTTCAGCTGGTCTTGTGACCCAGAAAACACAGCCACGTCTCGGACTTTTCACTTCAATTAGGTTCAACATTACAGCCCTGTCACTGACCTACCCCCTGATCAGTACCAAAGGCGGACTGACAACTCATGGCGTGCCCGGGCAATAGGAGATTATGGGACCCCCAGGCAATCAGAGATTATGGGGCCACACAGTATACACAAACAGAATACAATCACACAGTATACACATAATTGTACACACAGTATACACAGACATGTTTCTATTGGCTGAGAAGGTACTGGAGAGGTGGGGCAGCTATAATCTCAGGGTTTTTAGACCAAAAGGATGTCGGTAAGGGACATTTCAGAGTCAGCAACCCTGATGGGGCCCCCTAGTGGCCCGGGGCCCTCGGGCAGTGCCCGAGTGGCCAAATGGTCAGTCCGCCCCTGATCAGTACTGATTGGGGAGTGAAGGAACACCAGACTAATGAGGTCATCACTCTGCTCACTTCACTCTAACATCCAATCAGAATTTTCCCTGTGTTAGGCCTCATGCACAAAGCGTTTCCAAGCATACAATTCCCTGTACCTTCCCACACCCGGAGAGGCACAGGTGGCACATACAGCTGGCCAAGTGAATGGCTGCACCTGATTGTACTGGTATAAATGCTGATTTTTCTGTGCATATAGTATATTTCTCTGAACATGCTAGTCTTATGTTCAGGGAAATACACCATATGTGCATGCACAGGTGAATGCTGATGCACAGAAGCATTGCCATTTACACAAGTACAACCTCTTACAGCCATTCACTTGTATGACCGCCTGTATGGGCCACCTTATTGGTTCCACAGGCACAGGAAAGTGCTAGGAATTTTATGCTTGAAAACTTTTGAGCCTCTAAATACCCATGTACATGAGATGAGGCCTTAAACTGTGTATACCCTTTGCGTTTTTTTTTTTTTTTCATTAACCACTTAAGACCCGGACCATTTTGCTGGCCAATGACGAGAGCACTTTTTGTGATTCGTCACTGTGTCACTTTAACTGACAATTGCACAGTCGTGCAACGTGGCTCCCAAACAAAATTGACGTCCTTTTTTTCCCAAAAATAGAGCTTTCTTTTGGTGGTATTTGATCACCTCTGCGGTTTTTATTTTTTGTGCTATAAACAAAAATAGAGCGTCAATTTTGGGAAAAAAAACATTAGTTTTTACTTTTTGCTATAAAAAATATCCCCAAAATTATTTTTTCCCTCAGATTAGGCTGATATGTATTCTTCTACATATTTTAAGTAAACAAAATCGCAATAAGCGTTTATTGAGTGGTTTGCGCAAAAGTTATAGCGTCTACAAAATAGGAGTTCGCTTTATGGCATTTTTATTAATAATTTTTTTTTAATAGTAATGGCAGTGATCTGTGTTTTTTATCGTGACTGCGACATTATGGCGGACACATCAGACAATTTTGACACATTTATGGGACCATTGTCATTTTTACAGAGATCAGTGCTATAAAATTGCATTGATTAATGTAAAAATAACACTGGCAGTGAAGGGGTTAACCACTTGGGGGCTAGGGAGGGGTTACATGTGTCCTGGGGAGTGTTTCTAACTGTTAGGGGGATGGGCAACGAACGACACTTCACTGATCATAGCTCCTGATCACAGCTCCTGATCACAGCTAGGCAGAACAGGAAGATGCTTGTATCCCCTACTGCACAATTGTGTTGTGACAGCAGGGAGGACCCCCCCCCCCCCAACAGAATACACTGATCGGAAAATCGGCTCGGGCAAGGACACCGCTGGATTCATGGACAGGTGTGTGAGAAATAATAGGCAATTACCAGGGGAAATCCCCAGTATCCTAAAATGACGGACTATAATGGCCACACAGAGGAGTCAAATTAAGTAAAAGTGTAAAGATTTATTCAACAATTTAAAATAATTTTTTCTCAATTAGGAAAGATAGACCCCTTAGCAATATAAAAATTAGTGCAAAGGGTTGGAAGGTGGTGGTATATATACTGTACTTTCAGTCCCTCTTGTCTGTATATTTATTTTGCTTATCTTAAGATAGCACATTGGAACCTAATGACCATGTGGCCCTTGCTCCCCAGTACACCTTCTGCTGCCACATGTTTTGTAGTTGTTATATTTAAAAAGTGTTACTAAACCCAGTAATATGAAAACAGTTCATCATCCCCCCCACAGTGCCCACAGCTTATAAATCTTCTTTTACATTAAAATACTGCCACTATATAACTTTTTGGCTGATCTGTATACCACGGTCACATGATAGAGTGCTGAGTGTTCAGGTAGGAAGAAGTTACAGCTTGTGTCCTCATGCTGTTATGGGAGGCGGATCATCCATCAATCAAGATGTGACATCCTACGCACTGTGTTCTTTTTTAGTTACTGGGCATTGGAGGAGGAGGGAGGGACTGGGCTGTCATTTAGGATCTGTATACACGCCACAGGTGTGATGTCAACATCATTTGACCTGGCTAGCTCTGATCAACAAAGAAATGTTCTCTCCAGCAATAGAGACCAAACTAAGCATGTGCAGCAGTACTACCCTCACTATGTCTTATCTGGCCTTGCCAAGAGAGACCCCACAGTGAGTTTAACAAGCAGCATGATATTCTGCACATACAGACAGATTTTACTATTGTGGGTTTTTTAACCCTTTAAGTAAGTTGAATTTGCATAGACTACTTTCCTATGTACTTTGATCAATTTTAAATCAGTATGGATTGATGGTACAAAACATCAGATTCTTCCTTATATTATATGTAAGATTGCTGCCCTGTTTGTTCCATCTTGCATCAGAGGTGGATCCAGAGTCTAGTCTCGGGAGGGGCACTGCCAGAAAATAAGGTTTTTCGCAGGCAATTTTCAGGTCCATGGCTGGTAATGGCGATTCAATCATAACGGCGCCATGGTTGATATGGTGTCAGAATGATTGAAGCGCATTATTTCTATTATTATATTATAATATTAAATGAAATAGTTCAACTCACCATAATGCAGAATTAGTGGGCACCCTGAGTGTGTCACTTGCCACGGCCACCTTCCACTAGATGCTGTGTGTAATTTTCCACGTCACCTGCCACCAGATGTAGCATGTCACTTGCCACCATTGCCTGCCACCAGATGCACCTTGTCACTTGCCACGTTACTTGCCACCAGATGCAGATTGTCACTTGCCACGTTACTTGCCACCAGTTGCAGACTGTCACTTGCCACATTGCCTGCCACCAGATGCAGCTTGTCACTTGCTAAGTTACTTGACACCAAATGTAGTTTGTCACTATCCTTCAACAACAATGACAGCAGAGAAACAAGCTTCTCTCCCCAGCTTTTCAGCACACGTGAGGGCGGGCAGTGAGATATGATGTAATCTCTCTGCTGCCCGCAGCTGCACAGTGAGGGCGGAAATATGGTGATGCAGGGCGGGCGGTGAGAGATGATGTCATCTCTCTGCATGCTCGCCCGCCCGCTCACTGTACTGCCTTTCCCAGCCACCGACCCGCTTACTGGCATGACTGTCTGCCCGCTCTGCTCACCCGCTGGCCCGCTCACTGACCTGCTCTACTCACTTGCCGGCCGCTAACTGACCTGAATGCCTGCCACCTGGCCCGCTCACTATTTTCTCGGGGGAGCAGTTTGCCTATTGCACCCCCCCGGATCCGCCCATGTCTTGCATGTGGTTGCCTTTTGCTGGGTGTGCTCCTATGCCCACCCCAAGCATTTGAGTTGGTGGACCTGTTGCCTGGCCCTATTGGTAGGAGTATGCGATATACTGTTTGGCTAAATGATTTATGTGACTCACTTTAATATACATCTGTTACTAATACTAAAACTACAAATTAGTGGCAAAACATTGACCATACAGACAACATCTCATCAATGTATGAACTGCTTTTATATTGTATATATTACTATTTTCTTCTCCCTTGATAAAGGGTCTATCTTCTTAATTGAGAAAAAAATGTAAAATTGTTAAATTAAAACTTTACGATTTTACTTAATATGTCTCCTCGTTATGGCCATATTTGTAGCTGCTGACTTAAAAAAAATTCTGAAGGAGCTTGGAGCTCGTATTTATATTCCTTACCCCTATTACAATCTGACGTACAATCTTTCTTAGAACCACCAACAATTAGGTAGTGCCAGGGTTTCCCTGATTGGCCACAAAATGAATAGGGTTGATGATGTGTTTTTTTTTCATCAATGGGTCTCATCAATGGAAACATTGTATTTTCAATATTTCCACTCATCAACGAGGTAAAGGTGTAAATCCGCATTCATATGCCTTTATCCAGTCTTGGATTTCTGGAGGTTTCTGGTCCATGGTAGTTCTTCCTCTTAAAGGAACGTTCACACCGTTGTGCTGCAGTAATACACGTTATGCACTTTTACACTCTGAATGGTGTCCCAGCGCACCTTCTCAGTACACTTGCACTGCAGCACACCGCAACACATGGAGATGAACATCCATACATTACAGTACGTGGTGCTACCAAAACTGTATGCAGAAGTTTTGGTCTGTTGTGGCGCATCTAAGTTAAAATATATCGGCTACCCTAATGTAATGCACCTTAACACAAATCCATGGCCTGTTTATAAATATCTCTGCCCTCTCTGCATGGTGGCATATCCTCTACTGGGTGATGTAGACCCTGGATGTGGAAATTATTTGTGGTGGTGAGGAATTATGGTCACTTTATGTATACTTATTGATTTAAAATAATGTAAATATTTTATACTGAATAAGTCAAAAGGTGAGCTGCGCTAAAAAAACAAAAACTAAACTCAACTCAAAAAAACTCAAATACCACATATATTGAAGAATCTATAACCCCAAAAAGGAAGATAGTGGAGAAATACTAAAATAACTTTAAAAATATTAAATGAATAAATAAAAATATGTATCAGTGAATAATATCTTAAATAGATGGGTGGAAATATTTATCACAATATCAAATCACAAATGGGGACCTTAACCAAAGTCACCAGTACTAATAGTCACAAAAAGTGTTTTCCAAATGAGCATAAAGTGTATATATCCCTTGTGCATGGAAAATACATAAATTATTATGAAACACAGAACACAAACCACTTGTAGTAAATATGCAAAAAAATAAAATAAAAAGGAAATTGATAAAAATAGAGTCAATAGAAGTCCCAAAGAAAACAGTCAACAGATGGTGATGATTCGTCCAAAGTGAAGGTATGAAGCTGGCACCCACAATACTTTGTGTCTAAAAATATCCAAGAAGCCACCTCCACCAGTGAAAGAAGGCCGCTTACCAGAGTTTGAGATCTCAGTATCAGTGAGATCAACAAAGCAGATGTACAGGAGTTCTGGATGAGCCGTCACATGAGCTACACTGAACTTGTCCTTGATGTAAGCCCCCAGTCTCAAAACGATGGTGTCATAGATCATATAAAGAAGCAGAAAAGCACTCGCATAGCGTAAAACCCCTTATTTTAATGAATGATAAAATAAATAACAATGCACTCACATATATGTAAAAGAAAACGAACGTGTAGTAAAAGACGAGCCAGCTGGCTCTCGTATGCCGCCCGCACTTCCGGGTTTGGTGTAGAACGCGGTGACGTCAGCACGCCGTACCTCCCTTTTATAATTTCACATTGATACAGTTCACTTCCAATAATTACTATATCCTTCCTGATGTAGCCACACGGGGTGAAACATGTCAAAGCAACTACTTGAAGCTTTTAAATTATAGATTGACCAACTCTGCACTACAGTTATGCTCATAGACCATAACTCTGAATGAATCGTTATGGTTTTATTTCAACCCTTGTGTGAATCTTTGTATGTGGCACCTTCAAAATCCCACTTTTACATGAGCGAAGTTTGTTTAATGCTCTGCAGTGGACCAGGCTGGTGTGAAGGGGACCTAGATATTTCAAGTTTTACAATTTTAGCCAGCTGCAAAATAAAATTCCTATCTAAATGAATGTTAGATTCAGTCACATCACCTTTTTATTATTAGTGGGCTTTGTATGCTCCAGAAAAGCCCTGGGGCCATCCTAAAATGTATTAAGCAGAACTCTAAGTTTCAAAGTCAAAATTAATTCTGAATTTCAGTCAGAATTCTGAGATTAAAAGATCTTCCGTAGCATGCTAATATATGTTGATAGCCAGCATTTTAAATGAAAATTTGTTTGTTCACCTAGTCAGGAAAAAATACATAATTTAGGTTGTAATAGCTGCTCCTCAAAGGCCCTGCTCACATGGGTGTGCCTAAAGCGCGGGTCTGCCCACCACTGCAACAATTAAAAGCCAGCAGCTACACATGCAGCTTCTGACATTTAATAATAGGCCACTTACCTGTCCTGGAGTCCAGCGATGTCGGCATCCCAGCTGATGTTTCCATGAGTGCTGCCGCCACCATTGCAGGTGAGGGAACCGGCAGTGTAGCATTACAGCTTCACGCCGGGCCGCTACTGCGCATGCGCGAGGCACCAGTTGTGCTATCCTTCTGGCCCAGAGGCGGAGGAAGGAGGAGGGAGCCGAGCAGTTACATCAACGGCCATGGCCCAGACTCCTGGAAGTAGGGACAGGAATCTGCTCCCCCCCCCCAAAAAAAAGTGCCAAATGTGGCACCAGAGGGAGAGGAGACAAATAAGCGGAAGTTCCACTTTTGGGTGGAACTCTGCTTTAAGCATACACCCGTGTGAAGGGTTGTGTCTGCCCGCATGGGATGCACAAGTTTTCAGTGCATCTGTGTGCAGGTAGTCCCATTTAGGTCTATTGGGATGGAGCAGCTGCATGAACACAGCAACTGCTTCCAAATTGACATCTGTGGTGGTGAATGCCCCTTAATGCAGACAGTGTAGTTCAGAGAAATGCATCTGCATCCAGATGGATGTCAAACTGAGAGCAATGGCTGTGTCCGTGCAACTACTCCATCCCAACTGATATGAATGGAACTACCTGTACGTGTATACCCAGAACACCTGTGCATCCCATGCGGGCAAACTTGGCTCTTTGCAAGGGTGTACATTTAAGCACGCTCGTGTGAACGAGGCACAAGTATCACATGTTACTGAATGGGAGACATGGGCTAAAGCTGGCTATAAACTAGTAGAATTGTGTTCGAAATGTTTAATTTGAAGAATGTTTGTTCAATTTTCTAAAGCCCCATACACACTATCAGTTTTTCTGCTGAGTTTTTCCTTCAGGTTTACCAAAACCATGTAGTGCAAGGGGCTGCCCTATTTGCATACACATTGAAACTCCTAAGGTTTGACCTCATATTATATGGTTTTGGTAAATCTGAAGGAAAAACTCAACAGAAAAACTGATAGTGTGTATGGGGCTTCAGTATCCATGGAGTCAAATAGACATTAGTTTTCAGTGACGAGAGAATTTGAAGGAGTGGGATGGAAAATTATTCTTGACCTAATTTCCCAACAGTGAATGTAATTTTTGTTCTGGAGATTATATTTTTAAGGGAATGTAGCGTTACTCTTTAGATATTATAAGGTAGAGTTTCTTTCAATTATCATAACCACCATAACTATGTTCTACTCAGAGCATAAGTGGTACAGTGAGTGATCAAGGGGAGACTAGGGTCTCCCATGATCAAAGGAGGGATTGTAAGGAAATGTAGAGTTACTCTTTAGATATTATAAGGTAGAGTTACCCCTTAGGTCTGTTTTAGAAGATAATGTTTTAGAAAATGTTTTCATCTCATGCTAAGCTTGTGCTAAAATTACCAGACGTCCTAAGGCGAAGTGTAAAGCAGGATGCATCTGCGGTTAGTTGCTGGACATTAAGAACATATATTGTGACGTTGAGGCTGTCTATAGGCAGAGTTACTATGAATATCTTTTAGGTTAATATTAATTGTATATTGTATTAACATAATGCTTGAATGTGATTGGTTTTCATGGGACCTTCCCCCTATACAACCTCTTTTTGTTTATTGCATATTATTGTGTGAAGCCAGAATAAACCTTTGTATTCTTGATCATCCACACTATGTATGGTGTCTTGACTACCCGGCCGGTCAGAGAGGTTTTCCATTGACCACTAGAGTCCAGCTCGAGCAGAACTAGAGGGGCGCACCTTACAATATTTATTCCAAAAATTGAATTTTAACCAATTCAGCCTCGGAGCATTTGGCCGGCTAAAGACTAGAGCACTTTTTGCAATTTGGCACTGTGTCGCTTTAACTGACAATTGCATGGTTGTGCAGCACTGCTCCCAAACAAAATTGATGTTCTTTTTTTCCCCCGCAAATAGAGCTTTTTTTTGGTGGTATTTGATCACCTCTGTGTTTTTTATTTTTTGCGCTATAAACAAAAAAGAGCAACAATTTTGAAAAAAAAAACGCATTATTTACTTTTTGCTATAATAAATATCCCCCAAAAATATATATATAAAAAAAAACATTTTTTTCCCCTCAGTTTAAGCCACTAGGTATTCTTCTACATATTTTTGGTAAAAAAAAAAAAAAAAAATCACAATAAATGATTATTGATTGGTTTTCGCAAAAGTTATCACGTCTACAAAAAATATATATTTATGGCATTTTTATGATAATTTTTTTTTATTAGTAATGCCAGCGATCTGCAAGACTTTTTTATCAAGACTGTGACATTGTGGCGGACAGATCGGACACTTTTGGTGCTATTTTGGGGCCATTCACATTTATACAGCGATCAGTAAAAATGCACTGATTACTGTGTAAATGTGACTGGCAGTGAAGGAGTTAACCTGGAGGGGGATCTGCAGGGGTTAAGAGCGTTCTAGGGAGTGATTCTAACTGGGGGGGGGGGCTGTGTGTGACACAACACTGATCACCGCTCCCGAATTACAGGGAGCGGTGCTAAGTGACAGTGTCACTTAACAGAACGGGGTGATGCTTGTTTACATTAGCATTTCCTTGTTCTCCCTCTCCGTGAGACAATGATGGTGGGAATCGTGGGACCCGTGGTCGGACTCACGGGGCTCGCGGCAGGCACGCATGCGCCTGCTATCCAAGCCTCGATTTTGCGCAGCGGAGCCAACCTGCTGCAGTAAAACTGCGGCGGCTGGTCTGCAATCGGTTAAAAGCAAACAAAATTTTGATGTACTTTCAAACGACATTCTTCAAGCCATCAAATGTTACTGAAAATTTTGTACAAAATAGTACAAATGTTCGTTCAAAAATCTACTAGTGTATGACTAGCTTAAGCACAGATGCCTGAAAGTCATTTAGCCTAGAATTGACAAGAACATATTACCAACAAGATTCTCTGAATGTAGAGCCGCATACAACATTTTCCAACTTTCTAAATCCTTCTGACCTATGCATAATGCCGCACATACCATAAAAACCATATAAAAATGGAAAACTGTCTCCATCACTTCCCTTGTTATATTCAAGGTACGCTGAGGGTAATGTGTAATCCCTGATGAGTTATCCTTTACATCTTTAACTCACAGAGTTTGGAATAAAATATTCTGTATCTGAACATAACACCTTGAGAAATTTCACAGAATACATGCTAAAGCAATAGAAGCAGCCAGCCAACCACAGAGAAGACTGGCATTTAAAGACTGAAGGCTTACATAGACAGCTTTCTGGCCTAAGATCAAAGACATAATCTTGTTCTTTCTAAAGTAAGAACAGATACCAGACCTTATTCCAGACACAAGACAATCATTTTGTGGTTAAGATGTTGCCACTGGGCAAACACTGCTTGCCAATCTCCTATTGAAAACAATTATTACAAGTAAAGACTAAAGCTGGCCATATACCAGTAAAATTTCTTTCGAAAGTTTTAGTTTATGGAACGTTTGTTTGGTTTCCTAATAGTTAGTGGGGTCAGAGCAACGATTATTTTTGACTGCAGTGATGAGAAAATTCAAAAGAGCAGGATGGAACCTTTTTTTTTTGTTAAATATTTTAGAAAATAAAATTCTAACTATTCAGAATGTGATTTCTGTTCAAGAAAATCATACACGTTGTAGTGCGCAAAAGAAACCTGTGTAAAGCCGGGTACACATGGGCCAAATGTCAGAAAACTTTTTCCGGTTAAAAAAAAAAAAAGTCCGACATTCGGCCCATGTGTCGGGCGAGCATTCTGGAAAACCAGCAGCCAACCCACTTCCGGTCAGCGTGTTCAGCCAATAGTGGGTGGAGTACTATGGCGTGGGGGGCAACCCCCTGTCAGAACACAGCAGCTCAGCAGGGGTAGATCGCTGTACTTACATTGCATAGTGAGTATAGCGGCTCTAAATGAAACCGACAGTTTTTTTTTCATTTGTTGATTGTTCATTGTTTAATAGTGTTCACCGGGCTTTAGGGTGCAATCACACTTGCAATGCACCCTGTCTGTGATTATATGCAAGAATCCCACGATTAGCTGTAAGATGCAACCCCATTGAAAGCAATAGGAGACTGGCAGCTCTTGCAGTTAATTGCACTCACCACATGCAATATCTTATGCTGCAATGTGAGCGATCGACCTTGGATGCAGACTGTCTGTGTCCAGTGCAGATCACTTGCATGTGAACGCAGCATGAGAGAATACATGCAAGTGGGTGCGATTAGCTGTAAGAGCTGGCAGCTTCCCATTGCTTTCAATGGGGCTGCCTCTCACAGCTAATCACAGGAACCCCCACTGGGATTCTTACTTATAATTGCAGGCAGGGGCTAGGGCTCATGCGCTTGTGTGACTGCATCCTAATTTGTCTGGGATTCCATTCAAGTAGTCTAGAAGCAGTAGCATGCAGATAATTGGATACACACTAACATACACAACAAATGTGTATAATGCTCTATCCCCCCCCCAAAAATAAAATAAACGTAAGCTTTAGGCCTTGTTCACACCTGGTTACGCGCTTTAGGTACAGTGTGTTAAAGTGTTACTAAACCCAGGACCCTGCATGCACTATAACTGATCTCCCAGAGTACACAGAACATGAAACTGCAATAGTTTTAGTAAATATAAATGGCTAAACACCTTTTCTCATCAGCAGTACATAGCAGTCTTGTGACTTCTATCAGTGTCCGGTTAAAGCTTGTAGGAGGAGCTTTCATTCTGCACTGATTGTCCTATGAGCATGCATGACCCCCTGACCCTCTGTCTGGAGAGTGCTGATTGGCTCTGTGATCACATGCACCATCCCAAGAAAAAAAAACCTCTTTATTTTGAAATAAAGAGACTATGGGGTTTATTTACGAAAGCTGGAGAGCGTAAATCAGACTCACTTCTGCATAGAAACCAATCAGATTTTGACCCTGTTGTTCAATTAGGCTTTGGCAATAAAACCTGGAAGCCGATTGGTTTCTATGCGGAAGTAAGCCTGATTTTGACCCCTATGTAGTAAAGTGTTACTAAACCCAGGACCCTGCATTCACTTTATCTGGTCTCCCACAAAGCATAGAACATTGAAATGCATTTTATTTTAGTAAAGATAGACTGCTAAATAACTTTTCTCATCAGCAGTATATAGCAATCTTTTGACTTCTATCAGTGTCTGGACAAGTACTCGTTAAAGCTTGTAGGAGGAGTTTTCATTATTCTCTGACCATCGTATGAGGCTGCATGACCCCTGACCCTCTGTCTGGACAGTGCTGATTGGCCCTGTGCCAGTCACATGCACCCTCCAAAAAAAAAAGCAATACAGACTGAACTGAGCATGGGCCGAGTGCCCCCAAGGCTCTGTTCTATCAGGAGATAAATTGGGGACATTGGAGGGATGGGAGGATCAGAGAAGACAGCCTCAAACAGCCTTTTTACACAATGCAGATGATTAACCCCTTAGGTTTCACAGTGATTATAACACACATGCTTTACTGCAGTGGTTCTCAACCTCAGTCCTCTAGAACCTCCAACGGGCCATGTTTTCAGGTTTTCCTTTACTGTGCACAGTTGCTTTAAATCAAATTCAATGACATGGTATGGATAAGAGATATTTTATCTAAGGCAGTGGTTCTCAACCTGGGGGTCCAATGACAATTTGCCAGGGGTCACCAAATCCTGGGCTGTTCCTGAAGCCCACATCTGCTTTCCCTGCCTTTTCACAGCCACACAGCTGTTCCTTGAGCCCACGGCTGCCCACTCAGCCTCTTCACAGTCACCCATTCAGTTCACAGCATGGGTGGGGGGCAGAGACTAGAGGTCAGCTGATTGGTGAGGAATATGAAGTGGGAGGGGCTGGAGGAGACCCTATCTCCTTATTTCAGCATAGGTGTCACTGCTATGAGACACCACAGAGCTGGAGACACAGTGAAACCGGAGAGACAGTGAGTAACTACCTGTGATTAGAGTTGCCATTAAAAGTCCCCACTACAGTTCCCATATCAGTAGATGACCTTGATCAAGAGCACCTAAGTTGGCTGATCAGAACTCCCCCCAGCACTGCCACTGATTCCACCCCCCCACCAAGAAGTAAGAGAAGGAATAAAAATAGAGAATACATGGAAGGGAGAGGAAAAGAGGGGGAGAAACAAAGAAAAAGGGAGAGAAAGAACAAGAAAGGCAGCTAGAGAGAGGGATGGGGGGAAAAAAACAATAAATTAGGATAGAGAGATAGATAAAAGGGAAAGAAAGGAGAACAAAGAGAAAAAGTGGTACATCCTAAAATGTACCATAAGGGGTTTTAATACTGTATGAGTGGAAGGCACTCAGGGAGCGTTAAATGTCCGTGGGCTAGGGGGCGCAAATTACTTGTCTTGCCTTGGGTGCTGACAACCCACGCTATGAAAATAATTTTACTGTTAGTTGTCCCCACAACTTGGGAAATGTTATCAAGGGGTCGCGGCACTAGAAAGGTTGAGAGCCACTGGTCTAAGAGAAGTTCCCAAAACATGGTCCGTTGGGGGTACCCAAGGACTGAGGTTGAGAACCACTGCTTTACTGCATGTACAGACTGATTGTATTTACTGTTGTGGGTTTAGTAACACTTTGAAAAAATCCTCAGACGACGTCCGTTTGCAGACGAAACGCGTAGGGTATGGCCTTGACAGTGATGTCATCATGCTAGCTGCAAGACGGTGGATGGATACAAGAACAAGGAAGTAGAGCGATTGTTTTGGCGAGACCGCATTGGAGATTTACACACTTGGATATATTTTCGGCCATTTGATGACTACTAATTTGTGAGTGCAAACTTTATCTTTATTAAAAACGTATTGATTTTACGGTATCACACTATGGAAGTCTCTTTTGTTTCCCGGTATTGAGTGTTACATACGGAGGCTCTATGAACATCTAAAGGGTTGCGGGAGACCTATTTCCCAAACGCTAGGCGAGACTGTTCTTTTGGCAGTCATCGCCCTCTGGTAAGCAGGCAATCTATACATTATTTGTGGTGAAGAGAACGCACATTGCATGCTGTTTGAAGATAGATCACGGAGATCATTATTACTCACTTATTGCGTGGACACTTTATATAAATGTTTTCACCATTGATTCTAATGGGACTCTGCATTCGTTTTCTTTTTGTTGATCACATTTTTTTCTTTTTCTTTTTCTTCTTTTTTTTCCTTTTGTGGTTAATTAACTGTATTCATTATTCACAAATTAATTGATCACATAATTCAATTATGTGTTGTTATTAGCGCTGCATCTATTTGTGTAAGAAGTACTAGGTACTGGACTTTTTTGGTGCTGGCTGCTTATATTATATATCTCACCTTGGTTATAGTGCAGCATTTGCCAGAGGGCTTTTAAAAAAAAAAAAAAACTGCTTGCTGCATCTTTGATGCATTTTCATCAAAACTTGCCTGTTATATGGAGTTCAATGGTAATGCACTTAAAACGCAAGTAAAAAAGGCACCTAAAATGCAAAGTGCCTAAAGCCTACTGCACACATATGAACGGGCCATAAAAATCTAGCAATGTCACTTTCTAGCCTGCCGTCTGTTGATTTGACAGTAAACAAGCAGCAGCACACTGGTAAGTCATTAGCTCTTCTCACTTTGCTCCCTCCTACTGTCAGCATGTTCCCTATCAGTACATGTGCATGCAGCAGATCCTGATTGGCTCTTAGAGTGGCTGATAACAAGACAGTTTCAGGTACTCATGGTAGTTCTCTGCATCAATACATATAATTATTCTTAAGGGAATACACAACAATTGAATTGTTCAGCTTTAATGTAACTTACTTAAAATATACATTTTATTCTCTATATTTTTTGTTATTATTTTATCCACTTTGCATTTTTTTTCCCCAGAAAAGCAGTATGTATAATTAGTAGTTATTTAGCATATACACTTAATACAACAAATAGCCTTGGGTAATAAGCATTGTTATGATGGAATGAGAGAACATTATGTAAGAATACTTGCAAAAATGAAATTGAATTACATTAATTTCAAATTAAATGTTAATGAGAGCCTTAAAATAAATAGTACTTGTCAAGTAAAAAAGAATATGATTTTTCAAAGCTGGCACGGCTGCCTGCTAATTATCGTATTGATTGGAGCAGATGGGATGGCATGTGGGCATCACCATAAAACATGACAGCTTGTTAGAATAACAGATCTCTGTTCAGCATTGCTGGATGGAAGAACGGCAACGTCTTGAAAAGAATAGTTTTTGGAGGATAGAACGTGGCAGAGAAACGCAGCTGATAGGGGTCCACAGAAAGACATTGCATAAGAACAACTGCCCAGATTGCATGATAAGTAATAGCCAACTTGCATACCTCCCAGCTTTCTAAAATGATAAAGAGGGACACCCTTTAGCACACAGTATGTAAATAAAGGACACATCCCTGCCTCATCTCTTATTGCGCAGACCACAAAGATCTAATATGAAGGAAATGATTGATTAAACTTCAGCCCCAGAAGATTTGGCTGCTCAATGACCAGAGCATTTTTTTGCGATACGGCACTGCGTCGTTTTAACTGACAATTGCGTGGTCGTGCAATGCTATACCCAAACAAAATTTACGTCCTTTTTTTTCCCACAAATAGAACTTTCTTTTGATCATTATTTATTCGATCATCTCTGCGTTTTTTTTTTTTTTTTTGCGCTATAAACAAAAAAAAGAGCGACAATTTTGAAAAAAAACATAATATTTTGTACTTTTTTGCTATAATAAATATCCCAATTTTGTTTTTTAAAAAAAGCTAATTTTTTCCTCAGTTTAGACCAATATGTATACTTCTACATATTTTGGGTAATAAAAATCGCAATAAGTGTATATTGATTGCTTTGCATAAAAGTTATCGCATCTACAAAATAGGGTATAGATTTATGGCATTTTTATTATTATTATTTTTTTTACTAGCTATGGCGTTGATCTGCTATTTTTATCGTGACTGCGACATTATGGCGGACACATCGGACACTTGACACATTTTTTGGACTATTGACAATTATACAGCTATCAGTGCTATAAAAATGCACTGATTACTGTATAAATGTCACTGGCAGGGCAGGGGTTAACACTAGGGGGCGATCAAGGGGTTAACTCTGTTCCATGACTGTGTGTTCTTACAGTAGGCGATGATAGATCGTGGTTCCTAGCTATTATGAACTCACGATCTGTCTCTCCTCAGCCCTGTTCTGCCTCTCATGCCCGCGATTGTTCGTGGCCCGGCGATCATCGTGACCGTCGACCACAAGCATCGTCACCCTTGCAGTGCAGCAGGCGTGTCTGCGCGCCTGCTATCCCTCTTAAAGGAGCCAACGTATAGTTACAACGGCTCATGGGATCGTGACGACCTGCCGCAGTATAATGACAGTGGCTGGTCGGCAAGCAGTTAACCTATATTTTTCCTATATATTTTTTTAAATACCAAATGCAGCAATATAGAGATTGGATAACCCTTGATCCTTGGTAACCATATGCACTGAGTAAAACACCCTTCCCACCTTGATTTAAAAATAAATCTAAAAGGGGTATTTGTGCTTCCTGCATTTTATTAAAGCGGACTTCCACCCACATTTTGCACTCAGAAGGGTGTTCAGATAGCTGGATGTCACTAAACTTTATATCAGTGAACAGGATTGTGGATAGGGATTCTGGGAGACTGCCATGTTCCATTTTCCACTGTTAACTATTTCAGGAATTACCTTTACCCATGCTACCATGTCAATCTGTCAATAGGAAGTGTTATAGTTACATAGATTACCTTTTAACAGAAACACATTGAATAAATAAATACATATTGAGTACAAACGTAAGGACATTAAACTGTATGTTAAGACAAAAAAACATGTTTTTTATTTTTATTTTAGATAGACAGAGGAAGGGTTAAAACCCTGTCTGTTTTTTTTTTTTTTACTGCTTTACTGCTATCCAGGACTCTATTACAGTCAGCATACATATTTCAATCTTGCCATACAAGCTTTGCAAAATCTACCTTAAAACGGGATTCCACCCTAAAGTGGAACCTCCGCTGATCGGATCCCTCCCCCCCTCCGGTGTCACAATTGACACCTTTCAGGGGGGGAGGGGGGTGGAGATACCTGTCAAAGACAGGTATTTACACCCACTTCCGGGCATAGACTTCCGTGGGAGTCTACGCCATTTCCTGCCCTGCCGCGCTGTCTGCTGGGACACACACGGTTCCCAGTGACAGCGCGGAGATTTCCTATTGCGCTGCGCGACTCGCGCATGCGCAGTAGGGAGCCGGGAAGTGAAGCCGATTTGCTTCACTTCCTGACTCCCTCACCTAGAATTGTGGCGGCAGCAGCCGAGAGCCGAGCGATCGATCGGCCTCAGCTGCCGGCATCGCTGGAACCCGGGACAGGTGAGTGTCCATTTATTAAAAGTCAGCAGCTGTAGTATTTATAGCTGCTGGCTTTTAATATTTTTTTTTGGTGGAATCCCTCTTTAAGTTTACCAAATCTATGTGATAAGAAAACCTATATAATCTGTCAAATCAGGAAGGCCCTTGCACTCTTACATCTAGTTGTTGATAGATCTAAAGGAGATTATATAATCAGATTGTAATCTGTAAACTTTAGTGAGATTTTTTTCTCATTTCTGTCTGACTAAAGCAACGGACGAAGCTATCTAGCAAAGCATATGTCACTTCATTAATTCATTCACTTGCATGTGTAAACTTCAGCTATTGGGGTCTGTAAACAGCAGCCTTTTTTCAACCACAGCTAAGGTAAGGTATTAACCAGTTCGTCTTTCCGTGTGGACACCATCCTGGTCACTCTGGTCATACATGTGGCAATCAGTGGTGAGCCATGTCATAGTTTCATAGTTAGTAAGGTTGAATAAAGACACCAGTCCATCCATTTCAACCTGAGTGAGTGTCTACAATTGTCCGTGTACATTGCACGCTCACATCAGTCCCTACCCTCAAGGAGCCCACAATCCAAGGTCCCCATTCATATACTAGGGCCAATTTTGGACTGAAGCCAATTAACCTACCTGCATGTCTTTGGAGTGTGGGAGGAAACCAGAGTACCTGGAGGAAACCCACACAGGAACAGGGAGAACATGCAAACTCCAGGCATTTAGTGTCGTGGTTGCGATTTGAACCAGCAACCCTTCTTACTGCTAGGTGAGAGCGCTAACCACTACACCACTGTGTCGCCCGAAGACACAGCACATCACCAATCACGGTAAAGAGTGAATGACATTGGCTTTTTACAGCGTGATCAGCTGTGTCCAATCACAGTTGATTCCGTCGAAACAATTGCAGGTTACAGGCACATCCTTTCCTCAGCGCTGTCAGTGTGTGAAGAAAGGAAAGCTATGCATATCAGTGTCCATCAGTGCAGCATACCAGTGCAGCCTATCAGTGCCATCTTATCAGTGCAGCATCATCAGTGCCTCTTCATCAGTGTCCATCAGAGCCATTTATCAGTGTCCATCAGTGTCACTTATCAGTGCTGCTCATCAGTGTCCACCAGTGCCACTTATCAGTGCTGCTCATCAGTGTCCATCAGTGCCACTTACCATTGCTGCCTCATCAGTGGCCATCAGTCCCACCTCATCAGTGCAACCTCATCAGTGCTCATCAGTGCAGCCTCATCAGTGCAGCCTATCAGTGCCCATCAATGCAGCCTCATCAGCGCACATCATTGGAGAAAAATTACTTATTTGCAAAATTTTAAAAGAGAAACGAATAAAAAAATATATATATATATATACATACATTTTTTGTCTTTTTTCATTTGCTTAACAAAAAAAAACAAAAAAAAAACATTATGGTAATTAAATACCACCAAAAAAAACTCTGTCTTAAAAAAAAATATACAAATTTAATATGGGCAGGAAGGGGGTGAAAGATCCCAGTATTGAAGTGGTTAAATAAATGAAAGAGTCTAACTATAAAATATGCAATTTTTTATTATTTCTTGACGTAAAAGGCAATATATATTCCAACAGTTTAACCTTTTTTTAAAAAAAAAAAAAAAGGTTTAAATCCTGACCCTAATAAATAAATACATTCCTTGTTTTACATATAAATATTTAGTGCCCTTCTATAAAACTAAACATAAAAAATAAATTTGACCCCCAAAAATTATAGATTATAGGATTGTTTATAAGAAAATAGAGAAAAAGTATCAAAAAGATTAGAAGGCAGTTGATTAAATCTGAGGAAAGGATTTCAAGACGGCCAGCGTCTCAAACCTACGGTGTAAATTTGTTTTCCCATATTAGAACAATTATTTTATTAACTACAAACTAACTCAGATTTGCCCTTGCTTAATTATCTGTTCTTTTCTGTTCACTATATAGTGGATTCTATGTAACCTTCTCCCAAAACTTAGCCAACTATGCAAGGTGATAGCAATCTAACACATTGGATTGGAGCAAAATGTAAATTTGTCATGAATCTCTGCCCCTTTTAGATCTAGTTAGCTTTAGCAGCTAAAACTATCATATAATAACTGTATAATAAAAAGAGACATTTAAAAAAAAAAAAAAAGGACCTAGTAATGCACAGTTGAGGATGTATCAATATGGCAGCCCATTGTCTTTAAGCGGCATTCAAACTTAGCTTTTAGTTTTTGTTTCTTGATATTTTTTTTCCCTCAAGATCATGCCTGATAGATTTGTCATCTCAGTAAGGGATATTTCATTAATTAAGGCCAAGTTAGAATAATAGGGATTTGTTCCACCAATGAATAACATGTCTCACTAATGACTTACAGCGATTAGCTGCAAAGCTTGGTTTCATTATCGATCATCATAGGCTAGGTCTGTGGTCAGAGGGGGACATCAATAGATAGATGATGCTGAGAGATCAATGGCAGTTTTCAGCAATTGACATGCCGGTGATTAAAGCCATTGAAAGGCATGCCAGTTATCACAGTGGCGGGTCTGTTATTCAATCTGTGCACAAGGAATGATGTCTAACACATGGTGGAAGTATCCCACAGCTAACACTGAATTCTTACTCGTCATGTCTGTGATTAGAGAGATAAACTGGAAGTATGTGAAGATTTACCATTATCAAGTCCCTTTTGAAGACAAATCTATAGGGACATGAATATTTTCCAGGTACAATAGGACTAGTATACCTCGATGTACTGTGGGTAAAGTAACAGGTTTAGGATCAACCTTTTTCAACCAGTACTTACCTTTTCTGCTGTCATCCACTCTAAAACTACCCCAAAAATATCAGGTAATTTTGAGTATGGGGGTCACATAATACTGCAGATACAAGATGGGGGTGGGGAGCACACACAGCCCTGTGTATGTTTACTTACAGGAATCTGGAGGTTTGGAGAAGTGTAGTTGTGGCCACATTCCAACATGCACTAATTCTTAATGCTTTCATGTAAGGAACGTCATGCCAGCCATGCATACAGTATGCCCATAGACATGCACATCATGGGCACAAACGTGCTTACATATCCACCAAAAACATTGGAGCGCAGCAGTCTGTGTAAACCCGCATAGGCTCATTTCTGAATGGTCCTTCAGCCTGTGTTCCTATGACCTATGATCTTTAAACCTGAACCTATGTCCAATCTTCATTGTTGACCCGGCTTCTGCCTGAACTGCTCTTGGATTTGTTTTTCTGCCCTATGATTGCTTTACCAACTGACCTGAACATCTGACCAATATTCTGCTTACCAACTTTGTTTTGTTCTTTGCTTGTTCCCAATCACAATCCTGCTTTCAGTTTAGTGGCTTGCTGCTTGTCTGTTAATGACTCCGGTCTGCATCTGAACTTGGTGCTTCCTTGGTGTATTATCAGGTATACCCCTGCACATCTGATATCAGCAATCCTGAATTCCAGTCACTGGTTCTTGAACCTGGGAACTTGTGCCATTCCATTGCCCTTGCCAGCCCTGTCTTAGCTTCCAGGAGTATTCGGAAAGCATTTGCGTAGGAGGCCACACTCATTATCTCTGGCCCATTATACAGGTAACATTACAATCCCATCAGAACTTTATGGTAGACACAATAATTCTATGGTGGACACACTTTGCCAAATTATCATTGTCAGTTCTTACAAAAGTTATAAATATGGCTTTGGAGAAACTAGAAAGGGTTGTGTATGTTTAGCAATTAAGTATAAATGGCTTTTATTTACAACCCAATAGGCATCCTTTAGACTCGGTTCACACTGGGACGACTTGTTAGGCGAAGGCGACTTAGTCGCCTGACAAGTCGCGCTCCGTTCTGTACAATGGAACCGTTCTAATAAGAGTGACACAAGTCACTCCGACTTAGAAAAAGGTTCCTGTACTACTTTGGGGGCGACTTCAGGCGACTTGCATTGACTTCTATACAGAAGTCGTTTTGCAAGTCGCCGCTGAAGTCAGAAGCAGGTCGCCTGAGGCAGTCGCGCTGCAAGTCGTGCTGCCTCAGTGTGAACCGACCCTAACTGTAATCACTTAACTGAGACTTCCATCAATAAAGTCATTTCTGTCCCAGAAAAAAAAAGCCTAAATGCTTTTCAGAGACATTGGGCTGATCTATAAAAGTCTTAAGCCTCGTACACACCACTATTTTTTTTTTTTTCGTCCAACCCATTGCGGACCTCGGGTTGCTTGTTGGAGAGACATCTCTGGCGTGACCACTAGAGTCTGGAAGGAACCATATAATGATGTGGTGGTGGAGGAAGGGGACTATTTTTGGAGTGACCTGGGGATCACATATCTGTGTGTTTGACCCTCTGTAATAGGGTGGTCAATTACATTTGGTAAGAGACTGTGTGAGTTGATGTTGGAGGTGGCGGTCTCTTATCAGGATCTCTGTTCCTGCTCACACTATCAAGTTGTGATCTTTCTTAAAGGAAAATGGACTTTATGTGCACTTTAAAATATTTATGAAAGCACTGCATTTTTATGTTTTATATTAGTTATACCATGACCTAGATAAATGAGAATCTTCATAGACACCAAAGGCATGTTCAAATATAAGCCCTTGTACACACGGTCAGACATTCCGAAGTAAAATGTCCGACTGGACTGTGTTGTCGGATAATCCGACCATGTGTGGGCTTCATCTGACTTTTTCCGTCGGAATGTCCAACCAACAAAGTTTGATATAAAGATACGAAGAGCTGGATATAAAATTTTCCGATTGTTTGTAGAGAATTCCGATCGGACAAAGTGCCACGTATGCTCAGATCAAATTCCTAGACCAAAGCTATTGGCTACTAGCCTGAACGTAGTCCCGTTGTAACTAAAAAACGTCATCATGTTACGAACGATTGGATTTTCCGACAACTTTGTCCGACCATGTGTATGCAACACAGGTTTCGGATAAAATCCGTCGGAAAAAATCTGACAGATTTTGTTGTCGGAATGTCCGACCGTGTGTACAAGGGCTTAGAGTGTAGAGGGGTTAGGACATCTGGCAGCCTTTATTGTTCTCTGTGTCCATTGACACCTACAACCTCTTATTTCTTGTTCTAGTGTCACCATAGCAGGAAGTGACTGGAAATCTCCCCAGTGAGGACGCCAACACCAATAACAACTTTACAGGAAATGTAACTCTTTCATGCCCAATCAAAAAAGAAAAAGCAACGTTTTTACTGGAGTTGGGCTTTAATAAAGATGAAGTCTACTGTAAAAATAAATAAAACAAATCCTTTGCTGCCTTCATAATATGGTGCATCTCCAGCAAGCCTGACCTTCTCTGTAACCTCAGCAAGAGTTATTTCACATGGAACCATCCCAAAACTATCTATGTATGATATACATGTACAGCTCCTGGTGACTGCAGAGACGGGGCTATTAAACTATAAATAAATCCACTTATTGTTTGTGGAACATATAACTCTTAGTACTACCTGTCAAACCTAAATATTTTACATTGTGCAGCTAAATTTACCAGGCCACTGGGAAACATCCAAGGAAAGAATTAATTACAGCTCCCCTTTGCACATTATTGTTTCAGTGTGGCCTTGAATTTTATTAATATACCTGATGGTTTTTGAGCGTGCTATAAAAATAATACTAATAGTGATCTCACATTTCAGGGACTGACTACCAGCTGTATTTCAGTGAAATATTTACAGTAACAGCGTTTATCCTATTTTTAGCCTTCCTGAGGAACTTCCTGGACGTTTCTGTATTTCTTAAAGACACCTGTAAGCAGTGAAAATACAGTAATCTGACAGCAACCAATAAGCATTCATCTTACACTCACATCACCTCAATAAACCTAAAGTGATTAGATGATGTAGATTATCATTCTTTGCATATCATTCATCTTTGCACTGCCAATTAACGAGTATAGGGATAAGGATCCCTATTTTTCCAAAGTCAAGGGTTCCAACTCTAGCTATTAATAACTTTACATTATTTCTCTTTATCCATATATAACCTACATGAAAAACTCCACATTAACATATAACAAACATCCATCTCACAAACACAACAGAAAAATGGAAAGGGGAAAAGGGTTTCCGGTCTTATTTATAGATATTGTGTAAAAGTTGCAGAGGTTCGCAAGCCTTCCCATAATTGTCATATTTTTTGAGGTTGTTTAATTGATTTCTCTTTGATTAGAATCAATTCTTCCATGGACTGCATCTTGCTCATCTCACACGCCCATTGTGCTATTGTGGGACTTTACACCAATTTTGAGCTATCGTTGTCCGCACCGCTACTAGCATATAAGGCGTAGAATATCCCCCTTAATGGATGTGATTGACCCTGGAATAATTGATAATACCGAGATACAGATATTTAATTGTATGTTCGATTTTGTTATCTTCTAGTATATACAAAATATCTTTGACCAGAAGTCTAACAGCAGTGGGCAGTAATACCAAATATGTGCCATTGTACCCCTTTCATTAAGATCTTAAAGCGGTTCTCCACCCTAAAGTGGAAGTTCCGCTAATCTGATCCCTCCCCCCCTCTGGTGCCACAATCGGCACCTTTCAGGGGGGAGGGGGGTGCAGTTACCTGGATAATCCAGGTATCGGCACCCACTTCCGGGACAGACCGCCGCAGACCCCTGCAGATGCCCCCCCCCCCCCGTTGTGTTTTGGGAAACACACA
Organism: Lithobates pipiens; assembly: GCF_037356315.1. Lineage (NCBI taxonomy): Eukaryota > Metazoa > Chordata > Amphibia > Anura > Ranidae > Lithobates > Lithobates pipiens. Next base: position 533,484,379 of record NW_027507758.1, on the reverse strand, counting down.
GTTCCCAGGACACAGCAGTGACCAGAAGAGACGCGCAGCGCGACTCGCGCATGTGCAGTAGGGAACCGGGCAGTGAAGCCGCAACGCTTCACTTCCCGATTCCCTAACAGAGGATGGTCGGCGGGGGCAGCAGAGAGACGAGCGATCACTCGTCATCTGCCGCCGACATCACTGGACCCTGGGACAGGTAAGTGTCAATTTATTAAAAGTCAGCAGCTGCAATATTAGTAGCTGCTGGCTTTTAATATTTTTTTTTTAGGTGCAGAACCGCTTTAAGGAAATTTGTACAAGAAAATTGTATAATGTATGGCCAGCTTTAGAAAGTTGTCACCACAACATCTGTCCCCTTTGGAATACATCCATTCCTGTTCTGGTATCAGCTCAAGTTTTTCCATTTTCCTTCACGTTCAGTCTTGGCGATATAGAGAAGATGAATGTCTCTAATAGGAACAAAAACATACAAAAATGGAAGGATCACCAGACCAAAAGATAAATATGTAAAAATTAATTTGTTTGAAATTAAAAACAGCCAATGCATTTTGGGGCCAAAGAAACTCCCCCTTCATCGCTTCTCGGCCTTTTGACTAAGATCAAGTGTAGTATCTGAAAAAACCCTGACTCCCTTTCGCCAATTGGGGAGTCAGTTGTATTTCCGTAATTACAGTAGTTGGGAACAGTTGGGGAAGTGGGAGGGCCTTTTCCTCCGGGATTGATTCTGGCCTGGCGTACAAGGTTGTCCCAAGTTGTAGGCAAGGTTCTCCCTAAGCTCTCAAAGTTCTAATGCCTTCCTGGTAGGGATGGAGAGGCACTGGTCCAGTGGAGGGCCGGGATATGAAAGAAGCCCATGGTGTTTGTGCCCCTGGGGTGGCAGCCCAGGGGTTCCACAATTCTCACAGGTGGGGACGCTCATCTTGAATTGTTTTGGCACCAAAGTCACTGCACCATATACACACTTTTTTTCACACCTGCCTCTAGGGCCAGGCAGTTTGGCTAGGACCAGTGGAATCTTTCTTATTCCTTTGCTGTAGGTATTTCACTATGGCTCAAGCACGTATCCACTTCCCCTTTCCCTTTTTTGGTTTGGCCATCTTGTGAGTTGTCACTGGAGTAAAAGGTAAGGGAAAGTCTTTCAATGAGGGTAACTAACTAAGATAGGAGTTCTAATGAGTTCTGCTCACTTTATTTCCTACTGCTTCATGAGTACAGGAAGCAAGGAAAACCTCACCATATTAGGCAGCAAAAATATCTCACAAAAGGGGATTTGACCCCTCCTTACTCTAAAATGAAAAACAAAAGCTTTGGCATTTTTAAGTACAATGTAATTCATTGTAGAAATAGATGCACATAGCCTATTGTATTAGGGTGTGCACCACAAAGCTTTAAACACACAGCTTTGTCAGAAAGGCAGAGGATGGTGTCAGTAAAGCAGTGGACAGTGTCAGTAGGGCAGATATTGCAGTAGGGCAGTGGATGGTGTCCGTAGTTTTTTTTTTTTTACTATTTTTTACAATATTATTTTACATTTTTTTTTTTTTTTTTTACAATTTGTTTGAGAACCTTTTTTTATGGGCTTTGGTGAAATACAGTGCCTTGAAAAAGCATTCATACCCCTTTAAATTTTCCACATTTTGTCATGTTACAACCAAAGAAGTAAATGTTATTAGGAGTTTATGTGAGAGACCAACACAAAGTGGCACATAATTGTAAGGTGGAAGGAAAATGATAAATGTTTTTCAAATTTATTTACAAATAAATATTTTAAAAGCGTGGCGTGCATTTGTGTTGGAATCAGACAGGAATTATTATTATACATCTACACCGCTGTTTGTACAGCCGAACTCAGCCATGTTGATGTTTGCATGACACATGTTTAGAATGTGTAGAGGAATGTGGCAGAATCTGCATATCAAAGGAGTTACCTTCAGCCCAAATGGTGCACACAAGCTTCAAAGAGATTGATGACAAAGACGGCCCAGGGCACATCAGATGGGACTGGCCACAAAGCCAAATATGGCAGAACAGTCAGTAATATTAGGAGGGCTGTCATGTGAACACTGATTGGTCCAAACCAAATGGGACTGGCAGTAGGGTGTGGTATGGCTGAGGTATGTTTGACAAAAAGGGTTGTGACCTGAGCTCTCTCTCTGTCCCTCTGTATTCCATCAGGAGACCCAGTCATGAGGTGTGGCTGCGAAGGTCGGATAAGTATGGCTTAGATTGCACTGTGATTGTATGCTATGTATATTATTGTAACTTTTATTGATACTTGATGCACATTTTCCTTATTTCCTTGGGAAATAAATGAGATTTAATTGACCTTAAACGTGTATTGATTTCATAGCCAAGGGTGATAGCATTGTGATAGTAACAATAACATGTGTTTGGCGTAATTAATAGATTAGCTGAACTATAGGGACTAAACAAAGGAATACATAACTGATAATAATAAGAATAGAGGGTACTGATCAGTTACTTCATTTGGCACCCCAGATGGGACCTATAGGGACTAAACAAAGGAATACATAACTGATAATAATAAGAATAGAGGGTACTGATCAGTTACTTCATTTGGCACCCCAGATGGGACCTATAGGGACTAAACAAAGGAATACATAACTGATAATAATAAGAATAGAGGGTACTGATCAGTTACTTCAATTTGTATTCAGCACCCTTTACTGATACCCCTAACTAACTCTAGTGGAACCAATTGCCTTCAGAAGTCACCTAACCAGTAAATAGAGTCCACCTCTCTGTAATTTAACCACTTAAGGACCACCTCACGCCGATGTACATCGGCAGAATGGCACGGCTCGGGGGCGCTCCTGACCCAATCCTGGTGTCCCACGGTCGGGTCACATAGCTGAAGAACGAGTAGAGGTTTGCGTAAACAAACCTCTCCCCGTGCTTACTACTGTGGTTGTCACCGATCGTCTGTTCCCATTTATAGGGAAAGACGATCAGTGATGTCACATGCCAGGCCACGCCCCCCTACAATAAAAAAAACACATAACATCATACATAACACCTACACTGCCCCCTAGTGGTTAACTCCTTCACTGCCAGTGTCATTTACACAGAAATAAGTGCATTTAAATAGTACTGATTACTGTATAAATGACAATGGTCCCAAAAATGTGTCAAAAATGTCCGTTGTGTCCTCCATAATTTCGCAGTCACAATAAAAATCGCTGATCGCCGCCATTACTAGTAAAAAAAAAATATTAATAAAAATGCTATAAAACTATCCCCTATTTTGTAAACGCTATAACTTTTGCGCGAACCAATCAATAATCGCTAATTGCAATTTTTTTTACCAAAAATATGTAGAATAATACGTATTGGCCTAAACTGAGGAATTTTTTTTTATATATATATATTTTTTGGGGATATTTATTTTAGCAAAAAGTAAAAAAAAATTGCATTTTTTTCAAAATTGTCGCACTATTTTTGTTTATAGCACAAAAAATAAAACCCACATAGGTGATAAGATGCAACCAAAAGAAAACTCTATTTATGGGAAAAAAAGGACGCCAATTTTGTTTGGGAGCCACGTCGCACGACCGCGCAATTGTCAGTTAAAGCAACGCAGTGCCGAATTGCAAAAAGGGGCTTGGTCCTTTGGCTGCAAATTCGTTCGGGGCTTAAGTGGTTAATCTCAGTATAAATACAGCTGTTCTATGAAGCCCCCAAAAAGGTTTGTTAGGGGATCTTAGTTAATAAACAGCATCAAGAAGGCCAAGAAACTCACCAGACAGGTCAGGGATGAAGTTGTGGATAAGTTTAATGCTGGGTTAGGTTATAAAAAAAAATATCCCAAGCTTTGAACATCTCACAGAGCACCGTTTAATCTATCATCTGAAAATGGACAGACCATGGCTCAACTGCAAACCTACCAAGACATGGCCGTCCACCTAAACTGACAGGCCGGCAAGGAGAGTATCATTCAAAGAAGCAGCCAAGAGATCCATGGTAAGTCTGTAGGAGCTGCAGAGATCCAGAGCTCAGGTGGGAGAATCTGTCCACAGGACAACTATTAGTTGTGCACTCCACAAATTTGGCCTTTATGGAAGAGTGGCAAGAAGAAAGTCATTGTTGAAAGAAAGCCAAAAGAAGTCCTGTTTGCAGTTTGTGAGAAGCCATGTGGGGGACACAGCAAACATGTGAAAGAAGGTGCTCAGATGAGACCAAAAATAAACTTTTTGGCCTAAAAGCAAAACGCTACGTGCGGCAGAAAACTTACACTGCACATCACCCTGAACACACCATGCTCACCGTGAAACATGGTGGTGGCAGCATCAAGTTGTGGGGATGCTTTTCTTCAGTGGGGACAAGAAAGCTGGTCAGAGTTAATTGGAAGATGGATGGAGCCAAATACAGGGCAATCTTAGAAAAAACTTTTAGAGACTGCAAAACCCTTCCAGCAAGACAATGACCCTAAACATACAGCCAGAGCTACGATGGAGTGGTTTAGATCAAAGCATATTCATGTGTTAGAATGGCCCAGTGGAAAGACTTGAAAATTGCTGTTCACAGACGCTCTCCGTCCAATCTGACAGAGCTTGGGCTATGTTGTAAAGAAGAATGGGCAGTAATGTCACTCTTTAGATGTGCAAAGCTGATAGAGACATCCCCAAAAAGACTTGCAGCTGTAATTGCAGTGAAAGGTGGTTCTACAAATGATTGACTGAATACAAATGCACACCACACTTTTCACATATTTATTTGTAAAAAAATTTTTAAAAGTTTATCATTTTCTTTCCACTTCACAAATATGTGTCATTTTGTGTCGGTCTATCACATAAAATCCCAAGAAAATACATTTACATTTTTTTGGTTGTAACATGAAAAAATGTGGAAATTTCAAGGGGTATGAATACTTTTTCAAGGCCCTGTATCAGGAGTCTAAATGATGTCTCACTTTTGAGACAGAGAAAGAAACTGAGGACAGATATTCCCCAGTCCTTTTCTCTGCAGCCTCAGCTGCACTGGACAGTGAATAAATGGGGAGTGCGTTGTGCTGAGTGGCTTCCTGTTTATTTACAAAGTTGTGCAGAGTAAACACAGTTTTCTATGCTTCAGTTATGAATGAACATAGTGAGTGATTGGTACTGATTACTCACAATGTTCATTCAGAAAAGGAAGGGGCTGGAACTGAACTTTAAATGAGGAATAACATATTGCTATAACTGCTTATTCCTTGTTGCATAAAAGAAACACCTAAGGAAGAAGTTGTGCTACCTTTTTGCTTTATATCTCTGCCACCTGGCTAGCCCTGCATGCATTCTTGTGAGATTTGGACTACCTGGAGGCCCCCAGTATATATTACTCAAAGGATGCTGGCATTCTTCTCACTTAATGCTATGGGCAAAAGTGGGGATAACGTACGTATGTTAACTTTTTTCTCCATAAGTGTAATTTATTATTTTATCTTGCTGTGTTTTGAGATGACAATATATACTTTCTGACATTTCTGCTAGAGATAGAAAAAGGCACCATAATAATATAAAACGAATATATATTATATATAATATATATTATAAACAGGTATTACGGTGAATATACTTTAGTTTGCCCTGAATTGAACTCAGAAAACTTCCTCAAAGGAAGAATTACCCTTGACACCAACAGATCCTGCACACATATTGAGTGGCGGTATATGTAATACCTCCCATGTCTTTAACACTCACAGACTTGGAATGACAAAGCATTAAAACTCCTTAATTAGGAAAACATAAATTGTGGAGTGGACCTGTTCTTTCCCATAGCCGGGATGTGAAGGGGTGATCTGTAGTGTGTACCAGGCAGTGCCCTGTGCTGGATGTTCTGATTAATGGTTGTTAAGAACATGAAAGCTTCAGGGATAGTTCCTCACATTCCTGAGAAAAGACAAGATGTAACAGGCAATCACACTTGTGTTACAGGACAGCTGACACAACAAAGTACGTCATGAAAAACTGAAGAAAAAACAAGTAATGGGAGATACATAAATACGTATAAGGCTTTTCACAATAATTAGTAGCCTTATTAATGGTTATAGTAAATCGTGGTGTATAATGCTGCTGCATTGCATTGTTTTCACAGCCTAAACAAACTGTCCCACCTAAAGATGGGAGGGTTTGGTAAAAAAATTTAAAAATTGGAAAAAAGTTTTTTTTGTTTTTTTCTTCCAAATATGTTTTTTGGTTTTTTTCTGGAAAAAAAAGAAAAAAAAAAAAAGTGTGGAATATGTTAATTCAAAATAATAAGTAATATATTAACGACATGGTATTCAAACTATATAACATGTAAAGTCATAAGTTATTGCAAGTTGTGATTGTAAGTTCTCTCAACTGAAGACAAGCAAATCCTACAATACAGTTCAAGTTCTCAAACAAGAGAAATGTGCATTTCTGCCACGGAGGGCACGGCAGGGGAAAGGCTCCAGTTTAGTTTTCTTGTGGGCTCCATCTTGTACCTACAGCAGGAGTAGCAAAATGTATTTTGGGGTGTCATTTTTGCTATGCACATGCTCTGTTTTGGAAATATCTGATAAATGGACAACTTCGCGTAAAAAAAAATGCGTTTTCATTTTTTTTCCACATGTTTCAAAAACTTCTGGAAAAAAATGAACCGTTCAAAAGACTCATTATGCTTCATAGGTTATACGTTAGGGTGTTGGCTTTCCAAAATGGGGTCACTTTGTGGGGGTTTCCATTGTCCTGGTGCTCCAGGGCCTTTAAAAGTGTTTAATAGGCAGTTAAGAAATGAGATGTGTAATTTATGCTCCTAGGACGTCTGATGGTGCTATTTCAATAATGGGCCTCTGTATGCGGCCAGGCTGTGTAAAAGTCTCACACATTTGGACTCATTATGCCTCATAGATTATACGTTGGGGTGTTAGCTTTCCAAAATGGAGGAGGAGTAACAGAATGTATTTTGGGGTGTCATTTGTGGTATAAACATGCCATGTTAGAGAAATAACCTATTACAATGACAATTTTGTGGAAAAAAAATAAAAATCTTAATTTTGCAAAGAATTGGGGGAAAAAAATTACAACATAAAAAAACCTCACCATGCATCTTACTAAATACCTTGGAATGTCAGCTTTCAAAAAAGGGGTTATTTGGGGGGTATTTGTACTTTCCTGGCTTGTTCGGGTCACAAGTAATGAGATAGGCCACCAGTACATCAGATGTGATCAATTTTTAATGATTTGTACCACAGCTTGTAGACTCTAACTTTCACACAGACCGAATAATATCCACTAATTTGGGTTATTTTTACTAAAGATATGTAGCAGTATAAACTCTGGCCAAAATTTATGAAGAAAAAATTATAATTTGCAAAATTTTATCACATAAACTAAAAAAAATGTGTTTTTTTCCAAAATTTTCCATCTTTTTTCATTTATAGCGCAAAAAATAAAAAATCCAGAGGTGATCAAATACCACCAAAAGAAAGCTCTATTTGTATGAAATTTTGGGTCATTTGGGTACAGTATTGCGTGACTGAGTAATTGTCATTCAAAGTGTGACAGCGCTGAAAGCTGAAAATTGGTCTGGGCAGGAGGGGGGTTTAAGTGCCCAGTAAGCAAGTGGTTCCTGTCCCATAGCCAAAACAGGAACAAGAAACAAAATTCCCCTTGGAAATGGACTTTAACCAGTTGCCGACTGCCGCACGCCGATGTACGTCGGCAGAATGGCACGGGCAGGCATAAGGGCTTACATGTACGTCCCTTGCCTCCCGCGGGTCGGGGGCCCGATCGGGCCCCCGCCCGGTGCCTGCGGTGGTCGGTTTTCGTCCGGGAGCGATCCGGGACGAGGGGGCGGCCATTCATTCATGGCCACCCCCTCGCGATCGCTCCCGACGAATAGAAATCCCCCGTGACATCACTTCCTCTTCTGTAATGTAAACACAGGAGAGGAAGTGATGTATTCTCTCCTCCGTGTCGGTATTTTTCGTTCCGACACGGAGGAGAGCGGATCGGTGAGTTGCACCAACACTCTACACACACAGTAGAACATGCCAGGCACACTCACACCCCCCCTTTACCCCCCGATCACCCCCCCAATTACCCCTGCCCCCCAGTCACAGTGACACCAATGTCATTTTTTTTTTTTTTTGCATTGGTGTCATTTGTGACTGTAATAACTGTTAGGGCAGTTAGAGTTAGCCCCCTTTAGTTCTAATGTACCCCCCTAACCCCCCCAATAAAGGTTTAACCCCGTGATCACCCCCCGTCGCCAGTGTCACTAAGGCTGGGTTCACATTGCAGCGGTTTATGAGAACGAATGTGATTCGCACCGCACTGCAGTGCAAATCACATCCGATCTCTGTGCGATTCGAGTTCAGCCATTCGCCGCACCCGCCACACCCGCCGCACCCGCCGCAAATTCGCACGGGACCCTTTTTTTGGCCCGCAGCAGAATCGGATCGCATGGGTGTTCACACCATGCGATCCGAGTTTGCAGATCGCACTGCGATATGCGAACTGATCTGGGGGTGTCAGTAACATTTCACTGACACTCCCAGCAGTTCGCATAGGGCAGTGTGAACTGCCGCCGGGAGGCATGCGATGCGGGAACCCGCTGCGGATTCGCGGCGTTTCCGCATCGCTCCAGTGTGAACCCAGCCTAATAAGCGATCATTTTTCTGATCGCCGTATTAGTGTCACAGGTGACGCTAGTTAGGCAGGTAGGTATTTAGGTTCGCCGCAGCTTTTTATAGCGCCAGGGACCCCCATATACTACCGCATAAAGCCCCCTGATTGCCCCCTAGTTAACCCTTTCACCAGTGATCACCATATAACTGTTACAGGTGACGCTGGTTGGTTAGTTTTTTTTTTATAGTTTCAGGGCACCCGCCATTTATTACCTAATAAAGGTTTAACCCCCTGATCACCCGGCGGGTGTCATTTGTGACTAATAACTGTTAGGGCAGTTAGGGTTAGCCCCCTTTAGTTCTAAGGTACCCCCCTAACCCCCCCAATAAAGGTTTAACCCCGTGATCACCCCCCGTCGCCAGTGTCACTAAGGCTGGGTTCACATTGCAGCGGTTTATGAGAACGGATGTGATTCGCACCGCACTGCAGTGCAAATCACATCCGATCTCTGTGCGATTCGAGTTCAGCCATTCGCCGCACCCGCCGCACCCGCCACACCCGCCGCACCCGCCGCAAATTCGCACGGGACCCTTTTTTTGGCCCGCAGCAGAATCGGATCGCATGGGTGTTCACACCATGCGATCCGAGTTTGCAGATCGCACTGCGATATGCGAACTGATCTGGGGGTGTCAGTAACATTTCACTGACACTCCCAGCAGTTCGCATAGGGCAGTGTGAACTGCCGCCGGGAGGCATGCGATGCGGGAACCCGCCGCGCATTCGTGGCGTTCCCGCATCGCTCCAGTGTGAACCCAGCCTAATAAGCGATCGTTTTTCTGATCGCTGTATTAGTGTCACAGGTGACGCTAGTTAGGCAGGTAGGTATTTAGGTTTGCCGCAGCTTTTTATAGCGCCAGGGACCCCCATATACTACCGCATAAAGCCCCCTGATTGCCCCCTAGTTAACCCTTTCACCAGTGATCACCATATAACTGTTACAGGTGACGCTGGTTGGTTAGTTATTTTTTTATAGTTTCAGGGCACCCGCCATTTATTACCTAGTCTCACTAGTGTACCCCTAAATTTAGGGGTGTCTACTTTCCAAAATGGGGTCATTTGGGGGGGGTTTGTGCCATCTTGGCATTTTATGGCCTTCAAAACTGTAACGCCCTTAGAAAGCCTGAAGGCGGTGCTTGGTTTTCGGGGCCCCGTACGCGGCTAGGCTCCCAAAAAGTCCCACATATGTGGTATCCCCGTACTCAGGAGAAGCAGCAGAATTTATTTTGGGGTGTCATTTCACATATGCCCATGGCATGCGTGAGCAATATATCATTTAGTGACAACTTTGTGAAAAAAAAAAAAAAAAAAGTTTGTAATTTTCCCGCAACTTGTGGCAAAATATAAAATATTCCATGGACTCAACATGCCTCTCAGCAAATAGCTTGGGGTGTCTACTTTCTAAAATGGGGTCATTTGTGGGGGTTTTGTGCCATCTTGGCATTTTATGGCCTTCAAAACTGTAATAGGTAGTGAGAAGTGAACTCAAAAATTTACGCCCTTAGAAAGCCTGAAGGCGGTGCTTGGTTTTCGGGGCCCCGTACGCGGCTAGGCTCCCAAAAAGTCCCACATATGTGGTATCCCCGTACTCAGGAGAAGCAGCAGAATTTATTTTGGGGTGTCATTTCACATATGCCCATGGCATGCATGAGCAATATATCATTTAGTGACAACTTTGTGAAAAAAAAAAAAAAAAAAAAAGTTTGTAATTTTCCCGCAACTTGTGGCAAAATATAAAATATTCCATGAACTCAACATGCCTCTCAGCAAATAGCTTGGGGTGTCTACTTTCTAAAATGGGGTCATTTGTGGGGGTTTTGTGCCATCTTGGCATTTTATGGCCTTCAAAACTGTAATAGGTAGTGAGAAGTGAACTCAAAAATTTACGCCCTTAGAAAGCCTGAAGGCGGTGCTTGGTTTTCGGGGCCCCGTACGCGGCTAGGCTCCCAAAAAGTCCCACATATGTGGTATCCCCGTACTCAGGAGAAGCAGCAGAATTTATTTTGGGGTTTCATTTCACATATGCCCATGGCATGCATGAGCAATATATCATTTAGTGACAACTTTGTGAAAAAAAAAAAAAAAAAAGTTTGTAATTTTCCCGCAACTTGTGGCAAAATATAAAATATTCCATGAACTCAACATGCCTCTCAGCAAATAGCTTGGGGTGTCTACTTTCTAAAATGGGGTCATTTGTGGGGGTTTTGTGCCATCTTGGCATTTTATGGCCTTCAAAACTGTAATAGGTAGTGAGAAGTGAACTCAAAAAATTACGCCCTTAGAAAGCCTGAAGGCGGTGCTTGGTTTTCGGGGCCCCGTACGCGGCTAGGCTCCCAAAAAGTCCCACATATGTGGTATCCCCGTACTCAGGAGAAGCAGCAGAATTTATTTTGGGGTGTCATTTCACATACGCCCATAGCATGTGTGAGCAATATATCATTTAGTGACAACTTTGTGTAAAAAAAAAAATAAAAAATTTTTTTTGTCATTATTCAATCGCTTAAGGCAAAAAAATAAAATATTCAATGGGCTCAACATGCCTCTTATCAATTTCCTTAGGGGGTCTACTTTCCAAAATGGGGTCATTTGGGGGGGTTTTGTACTGCCCTGCCATTTTAGCACCTCAAGAAATGAGATAGGCAGTCGTAAACTAAAAGCTGCGTAAATTCCAGAAAACGTACCTTAGTTTGTAGATGTGACAACTTTTGCGCAAACCAATAAATATACAATTATTGACTTTTTTTTTACCAAAGACATGTGGCTGAATACATTTTGGCCTAAATGTATGACTAAAATTGAGTTTATTGGATTTTTCTAATAACAAAAAGTAGAAAATATCATTTTTTTTCAAAATTTGCGGTCTTTTTACGTTTATATCGCAAAAAATAAAAATCGCAGAGGCAATCAAATACCATCAAAAGAAAGCTCTATTTGTGGGAAGAAAAGGACGCAAATTTTGTTTGGGTACAACATTGCATGACCGCGCAATTACCAGTTAAAGCAGCGCAGTGCCAAAGTGTAAAAAGACCTCTGGTCATTTACCAGCAAAATGGTCCGGTCTGAAAGTGGTTAAAGGCACTTTCAAATAGACAAATCATTTATTTTACACATAAATAAAAAAGGTAACATGAAATGTACATAGCACTGAGCAATTGAAAATGTACCAACTGTGACATAATTGATGGTACAGAAGAGATTTCCATTACCCGACGCGTTTCAGAGTCTGTTTTATCTCCTTTCTCAGGGAGGATATCAACTCTAGTCAATTCAGTTGTGCATAAGCTTATATTCCATGTAAATTAAAAGCAAAACACTCTGCCCCAGAAAACTGCTGCCTCCTTCATCTCCACCAAGTGCCAGGTGTGTTGCATTATAGTTTAGAGCAAAACCAAAAAACACTTTGCAGATAGATCAAGGGAGTATTAAAAAAACCTTCCCTAAGCATGGGAAGAATCAGACCCACCGAGGCCTATAGAGGGGGTCCTTAAAGTGGCTGTAAACCTTTTACAACCACTTTAACCTACAGGTAAACCGAAATTAGTGATGTCACACGACGTCACACGACTCCGGACAGTCACAGAGCTGGAGTTCGCACCCTCAGAAGGAAGAGTGAAGAATGGACGCTTGCTACTAGCGAGAAAGACTGGGACATTGCAGGCTTCTCCTGCAGGTAAGTGTCACATAATGGGCTACTATGTGATGCATAGTAGCTCATTATGCTTTACCTTTGCAGGGAAACAAAGAGGAAGTAATACCCATCAGGGTTTATCCTGATAGATGGTATTACCAGGGTACAACCAATCCAAAGATGGTTTCACATTAGGTCCTAGCCTCCTGTAGGCATGCTGCACTTCCTTCCATAGCCAAAACAGGAAGTGAGAGAAAACTCCTCTAAAGTGAGGGAATCCCTGGTTGCCACCAGGATCACCAAAACTAGCATTCCCATTGGAAGATATACCCACTATTTATTTTCTTAGGACAACACAACATTTTTGGATTTTCTTTTACTTTCACTTTAGTTGATAATGGTAAACAGGACCTATAGAGAGTGTGAATCTCCCTAACGGTTAGGGTTGCCGCTTCATCCCTTTAAACCCAAACCCATAATAATTACATAAGTTCTGTGGCTTATTAAGGTAGTAATTAAACTTACTTGGTGCCTTATCTGCATTTAATTAGCCTCAGAATCTGTGCAATTCAAAGGTGTTTGGGTTTAAAGGGATGAGGTGAACTCTACTAACGGGGACACAGACAGCAATAAAACCAAGTGTTCTAATTCCGGTCCTTTCTATTTAAAAAAAAAAAAAAGTTTTACCATTAGTTTTGCTTTAACTCAACTCTTTGCTTATCTGAAACTGGATTATACACAGCAGCATTCGAATAATCATTAATAAAATGTTACTTAACCCAGGACCCCGAATTCACTATATCTGGTCTCCCACAGTACACAGAACATGGTACTGCAATTGTTTGTGTACATATAAACTGCTAAATACCTTTTCATATCAGCAGTATATAGCAGTCTTGTGACTTCTATTGGTGTTTGGTTAAAGCTTGTAGGAGGAATTTTCATTTTCCTCTGATTGTCCTATGAGACTGCAGGACCACTGACCCTCTGTCTGGACAGTGTTGAGTGGCCCTGTGCTGATCACATGCACTCTCCCAAGAAAAAAATCATCTAGCAATACAGGCATACCCCACTTTTAAGTACACAATGGGGTTTATTTACTAAAGTTGGAAAGTGCAAAATCAGGCTCACTTCTACATATTAACCAATGAGTTTCCAGGTATTATTACCAAAGCCTAACTGACCAAGCTGGGTTTAGAAGCTCATTGGTTTCTATGCAGAAGTGAGCCTGATTTTGCACTTTTCAGCTTTAGTAAATGAACCCCATTGTGTACTTAAAAGTGGGGTATGCCTGTACACACCAAATTGAGTATATGCAGCTTGCCCCGAAGGTTCTGTTCTATCAGCAGATAGATTGGGGACAGTGGAAGAAGGGGGGATCACAGAAGACAGGATCAAACATCCTTTTTACATAATGCAGTGGATTAACCCCTTATGTTCCACAGTGAGTATAACAAGCATGCTTTTTTGCATATACAGACTGATTTTACTGTTGTGGGTTTAGTAACACTTTAAACTTCAACAATGCAAATTCGTCTTTAACTCTTGCTTCCTCGATATACAATGCATTGTCTTCTAGCAGAGAGTAATCCCCTGCAAGCAATCTCACAACCAGTCTGTTTTGATACGGTTCACAGCAGAACATGGCTTGGGAAAGGGAGTTCCATGCACGTTTTCCACACCACATTCAAAATGCACCCCTTTACGATCTCCTGTGGGTACCAATACATTGTTAATGGCACCCCAAATGCAGATCGCATGGTACCATGCTATTTGATGTTGAGTGTTTTTGAAAAAAAGTAGCACATGCATTAATTTTTATGCATTCTGGTGCAATTTGCAGGCCATTCAAATTAATGGGATGGCAAATCGCACGGCAGGGGAATGCTCAGAAATCACCCAGGAAGGTGGACCGTGTATCTGTGAGATTCTATTGAGAACCCGCCCTCAGTCTCTGTATTTGCAATGTCAGTATGCTTTTTATCAAAGAGAATCTTACCCACATCCACAGCAGGTGTCACCATCTTTATTTGAATAGGCTGGAATGATTCCCCCTTTTCTCTTTCACCAGCCATTTCACCCAAGCTGCCATAAGATGGATAAGCATCAGCCCAGATAGCAAGTAATTGTGCTGCAAGTTTAAAAATGACTTGCTAAACTATTGCTAGACCTGCCAGTCTTTACAAGTTTGTTGCACAATTGCAGCAAGTCCGCATTGCATGACTCCAGATCAACTTTCTTTGAAAACATTCTGCAAGTCTGCTGCATGTTCTGGTTCAGTTATGTTGTGTAAGGCCTCATGCCCACTGACTTTTTTACAGCTGCTTTTTTGAGCATTTTATGCAGCTTAAAAACGCCTCTCCATGTTAGCCTATGGCCTCATGCCCACCATGGCTTTTTTGAGCTGCAAGTGGCAGGGTCGTTTTTAAGCTTAAAAAAAAACCCAGGACCAGTGCGTTCTAAGGCTCCAGCGCTAGAGACAGAAAAAACGCCAGATGCTGGTAAAAGGTGTTAAACGCGATTTAACCAGGCTTAACGCTGTATACACAGTGTTATGCCCCGTCCAGTGTTTCTCTGTTTCTATTCAAAATCAATGGTTCCCTATGGGAGCCCATTGATTTGAATAGAAGTCGCACCATGTGGCCTGGTATGGTTCGGGGGGCACTCGCTCGCCCCCCCTTTCCTGATCTGCCTGGCTGTGTGCTTGTATAAGGGTCTGGTATGGATCTTGGGGGGAACCTCACACAAAACTTTGTCGGGGTTATCCTTCAAGATTCTAAGCACACAAGTCGCACCGCAAGTCAGATCATCTTGATCCTACCTCTGGTGTGACTTCTATTCAAATCAATGGGCTCCCATAGGGAACCATTGATTTTGAATAGAGACAGACAAACGTGGCTGAAAGCTAGTGTGGCTAAACGGGCATTGACACCAATGTAAAATGTGAAAAAAACACGTTTTTAAGGCAGCTTTTTTCCTGGCGTCGGTACCAGCTTTGTAGCTTGTTTTTTAAAACGTCCATGGGCATGTAGCGGGGTTCTTGCTTTAGACTTGTGGGGCTTGTGCTGTAGACTTGCAGGTCTCGCGCTGTAGACTTGCGGGGCTCGTGCTGTAGACTTGCGGGGCTCGTGCTGTAGACTTCCAGGGCTCTTGTTGTAGCCTTACCACTGCTCTAGTTGACACTTTTCTAATTTGTAGCAAATTTTGCATGGCAAGTCTCTAGCAAGAGCAACGTTACAGTGGTAAGTCTACAGCAAGAGATCTTCAAGTCTACAGCATGAAAATTCAGCCACAGTGCCCCCCTGTGGTGGGATGACTATTGCACAACATAACTGAACCAGAACTTGCAGCAAACTTGCAGAATGTTTGTTAGTCTGGACTTGCTGCAATTGTGCAACAAACTTATGAAACTTGGCAAGTCTAGCAATAGCTTAGCAAGTGATTTTCAAATGTGTAGCTCAATTGCTTGCTGTCTGGGAGGGTGTCTGCTTTTAGAAAATAAACAATGTTTGGGGGTTTTGCGTAATCTTCAGACCTAAAATTATTTTTTAAACGTGTGCAAAAAAACGCAAAAACAGTTCTGGCAGCGTAAAGGTTCATTTCTTCTGCTGCATTTGTTCATCCCTGGACTCTACATTTACAACTGAAGGGGGAGCTGTTTAGGGGGCAGAAAAAAAACACAGTTCAACAATGTGTTTTTAACCCCCACCACCACAAGTTAAAATGAGGCCTTACAAACTGCTGGAGCTTCATCTCTCTAAAGTCTCCACAAAGTCTCAGGGCTCCAGGACCCAATCCATGTAGAGAACTGCTAAACCAGTTTTCTCTGCTAAGAACATACAATCCGCAGCCCCTCAACCTGCATAAGTAAGAACCCTGGGTGACACCACATTTTTGTTGACTCCATGACAAGGCACAGTACTGTCACAAATTATATATAAAGTTTAATAAATAATAAAAAAGCATTTATTACCCGCCTCAGTCAGATTACAACAACCCATGAGAACTGATACAGAACTAAGACAGCATTGTCTTCAATATCGCTATGAAGATCTCAAGGTGTTTTTTTTTTTCTTTTTTTTTTCAAGCAGCCGGTCTCAGTTTCCATGGTAACCTCATTGACAAAAATTAGTGAGATGATTTCTTCAACACACAGCATTGGCGGTAAGGTCTGGGAAAAGGAAGCGCGAGCTGTCAGCTGTAAGCAGACGGTGGAACACGGGGTGCACAAAAGAAAAGACAAAGACAAACAACGCAGACTGTTCTCACATATGAAAACACAGACACAATCTGGATGTGCAGTTTGTTTTTGTAACAATCATTTAGCATTTTGCAACTCTGCAGTTGTTTAAGGAGCAGGAGAATCATTTCTCATTATTCCCAAAGAAATCATATTTGCGAGCGTTCACAATAACTAAATGTGATGTGTTAAAGGCCCAGTTTGCCCAGAAGGGGAGAATGTTAGTTTTGTGTGGTTGCTGGCTAGCTTAAAGTATGTAAGCACAGTATATCTAAAGACAAAAGTTTTTTTTTTTGGACACAGTGGGTTAGGGTTAGAACCTGTCAGGTACCTGTTTTAATATTCGGAAAACACATCTTGGAAAGTTGTCATTGGAACTGGTGTCCCCACTAGAAGATTTTTTTCCTTATCCTTTGTTGTAATGATTTTGGATTTCTTGGCACTTTCTTTTCCAGTGAAAATCTCTCTAGCATGGACATAGACAGCAATAAAAACCTGACAGGTTCTACACATTTCCTACTCTTTTTAAAATTACAAAAACCTTTTGGCTTTTTGGCTTTTACACTCAACAAGATCCTTATTGTCCAAAATAATCTATACACATCCACTACTTAACCACATAAGGACCGAGACTCTTTTTGAGATTTGTTGTTTGCAAGTGAAAATTTTTTTTTTTCTCTAATGGCGCGTACACACGAGCAGACTTTTCGACAGCAAAGGTCAGACGGAACGAATCCGCCAGACAATTCGATCGTGTATGGGCTCCATCGGACCTTTGCTGTCCAAAAATCTGACGGACTTCAGAAATAGAACATGTTTCAAATCTTTCCACCGGACCCAGTTCCTATCGAGAAATCCGCTCGTCTGTATGCTAGTCCAACGGACAAACAGCGACGCGAGGGCAGCCATTGTCTACTGGCTTCGAACTTCCTTATTCTAGTCCGGTCGCATGTCATCACATTCGAATTCGTCGGACTTTAGTGTGATTGTGTGTGGCCAAGTTCATTCATTCACAAAGTCTGTCGGAACTCCGACGAAAGTCCGTCGGAAAGACCGTCGGACATAGTCCGTCCAAAAGTCCACTCGTGTGTACGCGGCATTACACCCTAGAGAATAAAATGGCGGTCATTGCAATACTTTCTGTCACTAAGATAATAAAGTAGTTATTCCTGCACTGCCTTTATTGGGTGATGGGCCATAGAACTGCTGTGTACACCGAAATGGATCACACTGTATCCAGCAGATTGTAACAGGGGGGGTAGTTGGTGTCGCGCTGTTCTGATACAGATAACTGGTCAGGAAGGGGTTCAAGCCCTATCTTCCTGGCTCATAGATGAGATGGTTTGGAGTAAAGGGGTGTATAGTCCTTAATTGTTATAAGGATGGCTAGAATGTTTCTATGTTTCTTAATAAGTTATACGTCTAATCCTATGTGGGGTGGGAGTACAATTATGTAAAATGTCAGCTGGATAATGCAATAATGATGTAAAAAACAAAAAATAAATAAAAAACCCAAACAATCGGAAATGAAAATACAAACTTTCAGAATATAAAAAAAAGGAATAAAATAAAAATAGTAAAAGCACTACAGAGGTGTCTGTACCTAGACTACAGGCGAGCAGTAGTACTTCTTACAATAGAAGCTATGTGCTGAGTATCAGCATGACAAGCAGATGGGACTGATAGAAATAAGAGTATACACACTACAGAGTCTGCTGTGACTTAAGTTGTATACATAAACCAGATGGTATAAAACAAAGTGTGAGGTGTGGACACATTCAATAAGATCAACTAAGGACCTCCAAAAATAAGTGAAATCAAAAAAGTGCCACGTGCTCAATAAAGAAGAAATGGATGCATAACACTGACAGAAAATAAATAATAAATGAATAAATTGAAAGTAGGTGTGAAAGTAGGTGTTCATCAGGTGAAGTCATGTGGTGTGACGTCACGCGTAGGGACGGGAAGGACGCACTTTGCTGCTACAGAGAGTGTAGTATGTATGAATGTGAGTTAAAGACCTTAGAATGTAAACTCCATGAGGGCAGGGACTCATGTGAATGTATAATATATATGTAAAACACTGTGTAAATTGTTGGTGCTATAAAAATATCTGTAATAAATATGTGACGACTGTATTACTACTGATGATAAGGGAAAGAAAGTGTGGTTGTTTACCGTACAGGGAAAAATTGGATATTGTCTATGCACTGATGAGGCTGCACTGATAAGCACTGATGAGGCGGAATTGATGGGCACTGGTAGGTGACACTGATAGGCAGCACTGATCTGTGGCACTGATTATGAGACACTGGTGGTCATTGATTGGCAGCACTGGTGGGCATTGGTAGGTGGCACTGGTGGATACTGATAGGTGGCACTGGTAGGTGGCACAGTGGGCACTGGTAGCTGACACTGGTGGGCACAGAAGATGCAACTGTGGCTTTCTGTGTGAGGGACAGATGTTTCTCTGACAGAAGCTGGTGATTGGCTTTTTTTTCCCTCTCACACTGACAGCGTGAGGGGAAAACAAAATACAGATTACGAGCTTCTGTTTACATCATGTGATCAGCCGTCATTGGCTGACAGCTGATCATCTGGTAAGGGGCCGGGAATCGACCCCTGCTCAGATCTTTGATCAGCCGAGTCACGTAGACTCGGCGATCACAGAGCATGCAGCGTGCAATGCGCAGGGATGCACAGACAGCGTTTACTCAGGAGGACGTCCATGGATGCCCTCCCGGCAATTAAGGCCCACGCTGTTGTAGCGGTCAGAGGTATAGGAGACCGCAATGCAGGTTTCAAGTACGGGACAGCAGACAAGGAGGCTGAAACAAAAACCGGCTTTATTAAACAGTGAGATATAATGGCCGGAGGAGGAGGATAACAGTATTAACAATTCACAGTAGTTTACAGTAAGGCTAACTGGAATGTGGTACACAAAATGGCTTTCCCGCCAACACATGCACAGTGATACAGGCTACCCTCTTCTAATATGTCCTGCCTGATTCCCGCTTATCGGGACACGTTTCTACAACGTACTATCTCAGTAGGGACTGTACTATTCCCTATCACAATCCAGCACCGGTGCTCACTCACAGTTTGTTAGACAGCTGGAGGGTCCCTTGTCTTGGCCTCCTTCATGAGGCAGGTGAAGTCCAGTTCCTAGTGCTGCAACTTGCCCGTCTGGGACGGATGGATGAACACAGATGCGGCCCAAAATCACCACAGCTCTCTCTCTCTGCCCGAGATGCCCGATCTTTAGCTGGATACTGCGACTCTTTATCCACACAAAGTCTCCCTCTCCTCAGGGCAGACTTGACTTTTCCTCAGCTCCGCACAGGAATCCCTCAGCTGCCCACACACTCCTCACAGTTCTCTCTCACTGCCACTTCCTGTTTCCTCTCCTCTGAAGGGTCGGCAGCAACAGTGACATCTTGTGGCTAAACTGGAAATAGCAGGCTGTATATATTATAGATGGAACACAGTGCAATATAGTTCAGTAATCCTAGGGGCTGACCCCTACATGCCTCCCCGCTTAAAGGTGGCCGTCCTCGGCCTTGCTATATAGTCCATGGGGAAGAAAAGGGTTAAATCAATCTTTAACGGCAGCACAACATTGTTCATAATACATACAGTTAGACCAAATAAACTGATCAGCATTGTACCTGTTTGGTGGAACCCCTGCAGTAGACCTACTAGATCTCCGAAGGTCTTGTCTTTCTGTTAGGACTTGTCCTTCCTCCCTTGGAGCTGGTACTGGTTCTATAACAGGGGCTTCATCACGTGCAGAGTCAGGAACAATCCACCAGTCTTCAATATTATTCCCATCGGAAATGACAAATTCTGAGGAAGGGGCAGGGAGTGGTGTCCTCTGTGCAGGTATCCGATCTTCTGACCGACATGGCCGTAGCATATTCCTATGTAGAACCCTTGAAGCCGACTCCCCATTCTCAACACGAACTTCGTAAACTGGACCATTGGGATACACTCTCTTGATCACTTTGTACGGCTGTACCTCCCAACGCTCACTCAACTTGCCTCTGGGCCGTTTCTCTCGAACCAGCACCCGGTCTCCAGGTTGCAACGGAATCTCTTGGATGGGAGGACGGTCAGTATAAGTCTTTTCTTGCAATCTCTGGCCTACTAACCGGCAGATGGTCTGGAGTCGCTTGCGGTGTTCTTTCACCCATGAGGTGGTTGATCGCTCTATCACATCTTCTGGCTGTTCCAAATTCAATTCGACAATTTCTCGTCCGGCTCTACCGAACAGTAGCATGTATGGGGTATAGCCGGTGGTAGTGTGGACACGATTATTGTAGGCCCAGACTAATTCAGGCAGATAGTCTGGCCAGTGTGTCTTTTTGTCCTCCTCTAAGGTCCTCAGCATCTGAAGCAGAGTCCGATTAAAGCGCTCACAGGCCCCATTCCCTTGGGGATGATATGGAGTTGTCCTGGATTTTCCAATGCCATACAGTCGGTGTAACTCCTCCATCACTTTCCCTTGAAAGCATGCTCCTTGATCTGAGTGAATCCGTTTCGGGCATCCATAGACCCGGATGAAATCTTGACAGATGGCCCGAGCTGCAGACTCAGCCGTCTGGTCCCGAGTTGGAGTGACCACTGCAAACTTGGAGAAGTGGTCAATCATGACCAGGCAGTATTGTGGGCCTCTGGCTGACTGTCCCACGAGGAGATAATCTATCAGCAATACCTCCAGCGGTTCCTTGGTCTGTATGGGCTGTATGGGTGCCCTCTGCTCTGTGCTTTGCAGTAACTGCCAAGGTCCAAGCAGAATTGCCTATCGGAGCTAGAGTCACTTCTCCCTGACTCAGCACTTCTCCCCGATGTAGGTACACGCGAGCCAGTTCCACTCCTGGCACCAGAGAGACTTCCCGTTGTCCAACGTTTACAGCTCTTATGGGTACTCGTCCATTTTGGACTACTGCCAGTGTCCGGGCCACTAGGACATCCTGACCTAACTCTCCCAGGCCTTCAGGCTCAATGATCACCTCCATACCTTCAAGGTTGCGGGAGGTTCCCACGGGCAAAGTCAGTATAGTCTCCCGATCAGGAGGGAGGGTAAGGGTAGCCCTTCCCGGCACTCGAATATTTCCTACAGACTGATGTACTGGGACACTCTTCTGTGTCCCACAAAACCGGATTAACCGTTGAAATGCCTTTTGCGTTGGTTTGTGTGGAGTGGCATTCTTCCAATAGCCCGGCCCCCTTTTAGTGAACATAATTTGATCCAACTCTCGCAGGATATTCATGCCCATTATCACCGGTACATCTTCTTTGAAGGTTTCAGGGACCAGCAGGATACCTTTTTTTCCAACTTCCTGTCCACACAGACGTACATTCATCCATACGACACCTGTGACAGGGATTTGTTGCTGGTTAGCTGCTGTGACCCGGATCAATGTCCCCTGTTCTGGCTTGGCCAGTGCTTGAAAGTAACGGTTGAAATATGACTCAGGCATGGTCGTTACCTGTGATCCGGTGTCCACTAAACAGTTGACTGGAATGCCTTCAAACTCGGCTCTTATGGTGGGACATCCTGCAACCAGGTGTTCGGAGCTGTGCTGAGTGGCCTGACACTCTACTTCCCCCGCAGTGTGCCTCATTACTGCGGGGGCCTGAAGTTTAACGCCGGCTCTGGGCGTCTAGGCAGGTCCCTCCGGCATTCTCTAGCGAAGTGTCCTTTTTCTCCACACCGCCAGCACTGAGCCTCTCTGCGTTGTTCTCTCTGTCTGTGTGCGGGAGGCGCCCGTAGGCCTGGACTGGCCGAGCTCACTGGAGGATATTGAGGGACTCGGTAGGTGGGAATACGTGGGTAAGGATGCTCTGGTGCAGGAACCATCGAGGCAGTCTGATAAGGTTGTTGTTGCCCCAGATATGCAACCTCAGGGGGGTAGCTCAAATCCATCCGTCTCTCTATTTGCGTCAACTTCTCATGCATGAGACCCAGGGAGCTTTGTAGGTCCTGCACCACTCTAACCAGGACCTCTTCATTCTTCGCAACCCCGAGGGAGGCGGTCTGGGTCCGTATCACTCCAGAGGCATAAATTTCTTCTTTACTTCGCTCCACGGCCTCAGCCAATATTTGCCGAAAATTCAGTGTAGGGTCCACTCTGACTCGTTCCCGTAGGGCTTGTCTCAGGTGAGAGCTGTAGAGTCCCAGGATCAATTGTTCCCTCAGTATCCGGTCTGCGGATCCCATGGCGGTTATCCCGTCTGCCTCTTTTTTCTGTATCTCAGCCAGTACTTCCTGTAGAGCCGTTGCATATTGTGAAACCCCTTCATTTTCCTGCTGTACCCGGTAGAAGAACTTTGCCCGGAGGTGGCCCGCACTAGCTGTTTCACCGTATATTTCTTCTAGAAAGCGCACAATCTCTTTCAAGGTACTGCGCGTAGCTTCCGGTTGTAAGCAAACAGTTTTCCGCGCTTCACCCTCCAGGGCAGCCAAAGCAATTTCCACCTGTAGCTCTGGGCTGACATTGTAAATTCTAGCAACGCTCTGTAATCTCGTCACCCAGTCTGACAGTGACATGTTCTGGCCATCAAATTTTGGCAACAAGTTAAAAAGCATGCCCATAGGGAGGGTCCTTGTAGGGGTTCCACCATTACCTAAGGCATTCACATCAACATCAGGTACGTTGCCTTCAGCCGCCTCCATCTCTGTAACCGTACCCTGCTCGCAGCGCCACTTGTAGCGGTCAGAGGTATAGGAGACCGCAATGCAGGTTTCAAGTACGGGACAGCAGACAAGGAGGCTGAAACAAAAACCGGCTTTATTAAACAGTGAGATATAATGGCCGGAGGAGGAGGATAACAGTATTAACAATTCACAGTAGTTTACAGTAAGGCTAACTGGAATGTGGTACACAAAATGGCTTTCCCGCCAACACATGCACAGTGATACAGGCTACCCTCTTCTAATATGTCCTGCCTGATTCCCGCTTATCGGGACACGTTTCTACAACGTACTATCTCAGTAGGGACTGTACTATTCCCTATCACAATCCAGCACCGGTGCTCACTCACAGTTTGTTAGACAGCTGGAGGGTCCCTTGTCTTGGCCTCCTTCATGAGGCAGGTGAAGTCCAGTTCCTAGTGCTGCAACTTGCCCGTCTGGGACGGATGGATGAACACAGATGCGGCCCAAAATCACCACAGCTCTCTCTCTCTGCCCGAGATGCCCGATCTTTAGCTGGATACTGCGACTCTTTATCCACACAAAGTCTCCCTCTCCTCAGGGCAGACTTGACTTTTCCTCAGCTCCGCACAGGAATCCCTCAGCTGCCCACACACTCCTCACAGTTCTCTCTCACTGCCACTTCCTGTTTCCTCTCCTCTGAAGGGTCGGCAGCAACAGTGACATCTTGTGGCTAAACTGGAAATAGCAGGCTGTATATATTATAGATGGAACACAGTGCAATATAGTTCAGTAATCCTAGGGGCTGACCCCTACACTGTAGCCATCTTTCGGCTATAGCGCGGGCGGAAAGTAGTTAAAAATCATCTTTCTTTTTCAATCTTCGGCTCGCTCATTTTCTGTAATATGCAATGCAATATGGCAATCACTGATTTTCCCAGAAGCCTGCACTAAAATACAAGTCAGATATTGGGCATCCCCTACAACAAAAATTTATTTTTTTGTGAGATACTCCCAAAGGGAAATCACATCTAAAGGGATACAGACCCTGCCACTTTTCTTATTAGAACCCTGTAGGTACAACAGCTGGCTGATAATTATAAAATAGAGCACCCCAGTTCTAAGTAGTTTGCACTTCCACTCGGCAGCACTAGGATTGTCAGTTAAAATACCAACCATGGCACCACCAAAAATGTGCTGGTTGGTTAGTTGGAGCCTGTGTAAATTGGCCCTAGTATGTGTATGAATGTGAGTTAGGGACCTTAGATTGTAATCTTGAGGGCAGGGACTGATGTGAATGCATAAAATTGTTTTTAACTTTTAGTTGTTGGAACCAGCAGGAAAAAATGGTGGGTGAAGACCTCCTTTACCTTCTTCCTTTGTTGTGTCAGAATCCACATCCCCTTATGTCGTCCCTGAATCTTGACAGCCACTCCATATGTATATTCCTCATTACTCCGTAGTCTTTACCACTAAAAGGCACCATGTGCAATGTGTCACCAGTAGGAGAACTTTTTGTTATGGTATTTGCTCTTTATCGTGCACCCCAGGGGTGGACTGACAACTCTTGGGGCCCCCGGGCAATTGAAGATTATGGGGTCCCCAGGCAATCAGAGATTATGGGGCCACACAGTATACACACACAGAATACAATCACACAGTATACACATACATGTACACACAGTATACACAGACATGTTTCTATTGGCTGAGAAGGTACTGGAGAGGTGGGGCAGCTATAATCTCAGGATTTTTAGACCAAAAGGATGTCGGTAAGGGACATTTCAGAGTCAGATGTAAAAAAAAACAGATTTTTACATACTGTCCCTGGTTTTACTGAGGCTGGCAACCCTGATGGGGCCCCCTAGTGGCCCCGGGCCCTCGGGCAGTGCCCGAGAGGCCGAATGGTCAGTCCGCCCCTGGTGCACCCTCACCTTGGCCAAATGTAGAAGACAGTCAACAATGGTAGGTTTATATTTCTATCTTCATAGGTGTAAAGGGGCAAGAAGGGGCAAATTAGAGGAAGGGGTCTCATTTGACTTTAAAACCACTTTAAATTTGTGGTGTATTATGTATCTACAGGCATCCTCTGACAAAATGAACAACTTTTCCAGTGCAAATATTATCATTTTGTTTTCCTGGGACTGATATTATGTATTTTTTTGCGACCTGACAGCAAAATAGTGTTTTGAAAATCTGTGAGCGTATTTTATCTAAAAAAAGTAAATATTTTCTTGTGCTTGACATTTGTATTGTTTTGAACAATAACTTTGATTTGCATTGCTGTGATGAATTATGTAGATTAGCTGCAATAAAGATGACTACATGGCTATAATTTACCACTGCAGGTGTTTATTAGATATTTATAGAAAATAATTATTTAACAATTCTAGCACAGTCTGTACAGTGGGACACAGGTGCTTTGCTGTACCGCAGAACTATTTAAAGAGTAACTCCACTTTTGTTGAGAAAAACACATCCCCCCTCTGGGTGATCTACAGTAGTTAGTCAGATTGAAAAAAAAAAGTCTGTCTAGTTCAAACAACAGAAAAAACAGAAATACAAATCTAAAACTTCCATATTCATGATCCTATACCCACATTTAAAGAAGAAGTAAATCCTGATGGGTTTACGTCCTCTTTGATTCCCTGCAAAGGTAAAGCATAATGGACTACTATGCATCGCATAGTAGTCCATCATGTGTCACTTACCTGACACAAGAGCCAGCGAAATCACCGCTGTCCCCTTGTGTACGGAGCCTCCATCTTCTTGGTGGGTCTCGCTGCTCCGGCGCTGTCATTCGACGGAGCCCCGATGACGTCACTCCCGTGCATGCACACGGGAGCGGCCACTCGCGGCATATCACCGTTAACAGCGGTGCGCTCAGTGCGCCGTAGACAGCGGTGCCTGTCTTTTGGCAAATATCTCCTAAACCGTGTAGGTTTAGGAGATATTTCTTGGACCTATAGGTAATCCTTAATCTAGGCTTACCTGTAGGTCAAATTGGTTTGTAAGGATTTACAACCACTTTAATCCAGAGGAAGGGGAAAAAAAACAATAAAGCATAATCCAGTTTGCTTTAGCAGGAGGGCTAAAAACTTTCCTTCCTGATCCTCAAGAAGGCAACTGGATATTCCCTGGATCAACTGCCCCTGGTGTTATTACCTATAAATGTTAGTATCCAGTTACATTTTGTGCTTTTTTTTAAAACAATCTATTGAGCTGTTAACTAGATCTTGATGGAATCTATTCCACATTTTCACAGCTCTTACTGTGAAGAAGCCTTTTCATACATGAAGGTCAAATCTCTTTTCCTCCAGACGACATAAAATCTGCCCCATCTTCCTCAGTAACTATTGAAAAGTGAATAACTCAACACCAAGTTCAATATATGAACCACCTACTGTATGGATTTATACATAGTGGTCATATCCCCCTTAATCTCCTATTCACAAGAAACTCAGCTCATTATCAACATTAACCGATCAGGTCACAGAGCTGAAGAACGAGGAGAGGTCTGTGTAAGCAAACCTCTCCCCGTGCTTTCTACTGTGGCTGTCACCAATCGTCTGTTCCCTGTTATAGGGAAAGACGATCAGTGATGTCACATGCCAGGCCACGCCCCCTACAATAAAAAAAACACACAACATCACACATAACCACTCCTTCGCCCCCTAGTGGTTAACTCCTTCACTGCCAGTGTCATTTACACAGGAATCAGTGCATTTAAATAGCACTGATTGCTGTATATATGACAACGGTCCCAAAAACGTGTCAGAAATGTCTGATGTGTCCCCCATAATGTCGCAGTCACAATAAAAATCGCTGATCGCCGCCATTACTAGTAAAAAAAGATACTAATAAAAATGCTATAAAACTATCCCCTATTTTGTAAACGCTATAACTTTTGCGCAAACCAATCAATAATCGCTAATTGTGATTTTTTTTTACCAAAAATATGTAGAAAAATACGTATCGGCCTAAACTGAGGAAGAAAAAAATTTGTTTATATATTTTTTGGGGGATATTTATTATAGCAAAAAGTAAAAAATATTGCATTTTTTTTCAAAATTGTCGCTCTATTTTTGTTTATAGCGCAAAAAATAAAACCTGCAGAGGTGATCAAATACAACCAAAATAAAGCTCTATTTGTGGGAAAAAAAGGACGCCAATTTTGTTTTGGAGCCAGGTCGCATGACTGCGCAATTGTCAGTTAAAGCGACGCAGTGCTGAATCGCAAAAAGGGGCCTGGTCCTTTGGCTGTAAATTGGTCCGGGGCATCAGTGGTTAAACCTCATTTGCTACATAGTTACCTAATTAAATAATGCATTCAGTGTATAAATCATTGATCGCTATTCTCTGAATAGGTCTTTTAGCTAGTTTTCAAACAATTTACAAACTGAATTTTCAGTCCATAGGCTTTACCTTACACATTAGCCATGTGTGGAGAACTGTGTCAAATACTTTAGCAAAATAAAAGTATACTATATCCATAGCCACTCCTTTTTTCAAATTTTTTATTTTTACATTCATTTCCATTTTATATAGTCTCTTATTCTCTGTGTAACTTTTAAATGATGACAGTGTTCCTTCATTTTTATATTTTTAAATGCTCTTTTCTTATTATTATTATAGGTTTTTTTTTTAACTTTGGACTTGAGCCAAAGTTTTATTTTTGAGGTTTTATTTTTAGCCCTTTAAATATATTGCCCATGGGAATATAGTTCTAAGTTATAAAGTCCGATAAAGCATACATACGGTCAGAATTTCTGACCAAAAGCTCACATCCGACTTTTGCTGGCAGAATTTCTGATCGTGTGTATGGAGCTTAAGGATCTTCCATCTTCCATGTATTCTGTCATTGGTCCCAACATGGACCAAGACATCTGGGTCATGCCCAGTCCACCACATGCTTGCATCAGAGAGACGGCAAACCATTCAGTTGAGCCAGTCCTGGCAACAAATCTTTCTATCAGTTCTTCTGATTATAGAAACCCCAATTACTGCCAACTGTCTAGGTCTTCCTGCATTACCCTCACTATCCCTACTAGATGGCTTGCTCTCCTGGCTGTTACGGGTAGCAATGACATCTAATGTCTAGGCACATAGAACTTTTGTATACAAGTACCTCAACCCATGACTGGGGAGGGGAGGGGGTGCTAGTTTAAATCAGGGTAGAAGGCTAAAAAGATTAGTGCACTTTTATTTAAAGTTTTCACTTGTATCACTTGTACCTTTATAACATTTTATCCTATAGCAGGAGTCCTGAAAAAACATTTTCTGAAGTATTGTGATGAAAATGATGTAAAGAAGTGTAGCTTTTATTACCTGGAGAACAGTTGGTGCATAGTTCAATTTGAATTCTTAAACCGCTATGGGCTACAAAGTACTGAGAGGGGTGCCTGTGACCTAAAAAACACCAGTTTGGCATGCCCGATTTAAAGTAAGAACAATTTTCTGTTTTATAACTCTTCAGTAATCATCAGAAAAAAAGTATAAACTACATTTCCTGCATTGATGTCATCTTCAGAGAGAATCTCAATGTACCTTTGTCATTGTTTTAAGATTCTGAAAGACTACCCAGAAGGCTATTCTCTGCAATCTGCACATAAAAATCAAAGTTGTTTGTGTAAAGTATACACAGCTAGCCTTATGTCATGGGAGGTCTGTCACTTAACAGAGGGGTAAGAGGCATTACTGCACATTTAAACCAGGACGGGTTTTCTGTTTTAGACCTCCCTAGTAATACAATGTATCATCAAAAAAGAATGTGCAAACTATATTTCACTGATTTCATCTTCAGAGAGAACTTCAATTCTTAAATCTGCACATTAAAGTCAAAGTTTGTGTGAAGCTTTATGCTTTGACATACCTGTCATAGAGAGGTGTCAGTTAATTTTGTTACAACTGACGTGTTGGCAAATATATGGAGTTTAGAAAAGAATGCTTATCAACATCCAGAGCAGTCTTAATAGCATCATGGGCCCCTGGGCAAAGTAATGCCCCGGGCCCCTACCAACCTGCCCCAATATATGCACCTACTTTCAAGAATTAAATATAAATAGTTGATAGAATTTAATATTTTCATATATTTATTAGTACTTTCAATAAAATCAGTTTTAAACAATAAGAAAGCATGCCAAAAATCAAAGGCTAATTCACACAAAGGGTACAGTACAGATGGGAAGGCAGGATGGCACAGTATGGGGGTGGGGGGGGCTCAATACTGGGATCAAGAGGGCACAGTACAGGTTATTGGACACAGCCATCCCGGGACATCTTAATAAAACATGTGACTGTCCCAGAAAATCTGGGACATTTGGTAAGTACAATCTAATGCAAGATTATCATGGGGCCCCCCATGCACCTAGGGCCCCTGGGCAGTGCCTACAGACTGATGAGGACCCAGTGCATGGCCATTGTCGCAAGTAGGATTCGTTACTCTATTTTGTCCTGTTAATTTGTAGCCACTCAAAGTGTCACCCATACCATGTGTTCGGATCCCGCAGTGGAACTTATGAATAGTTCATACACAGTTCTTTTCCCTGTTACTTGCCAAAACAAGTTATCTTGTGTGCTTCATGCATGGTGCCACACCACATTCTTCGTATACATTGCATACCCACTACAGACCTATACGGACCCAGTTGCATGGCCACTGTCGCAGGTAGGATTCGTTACTGTAATGGAAATTTGTAAGTTCTGTATATAATTGTATTCTATTTTGTATGTGTTGCACAATGCCCTCACTGTGCACACGGCACTAATAATGTTTTCAGTACATGTTTTGCATTCTTTCGAGTCCTGATTAGAATTAGCCTGCCTATGTAACACCCCTTGTTACCATAAACATACAATTGTAATATTAATGTGATACCTACATAATCATGTGTATAAAAACCTTCAAATGCGTCATAATAAAGGAGAATGGTTATTTGGAAAGATGCTGAGCGTATCTTTTGTGTCTGTTCCCTACTGCAGTAGTTATTATTAATTTGGAACCACTAATCAATATGAGGATAGGAGTTGCCTATCTATTAAATATCCATTTCAGGTGGCGAGCTAGGCCAGCAGGGGCTACCAGCTGACCCTGAGTATCCGAAACGAGGAGCTTGAGACGATCCGGGAATTTCTGATAATCAGCCGGCTGAGGTAAGCCTTTTGCTTACATTTGAGTTATCAGACTTCCTTGATCAGTAAGGCATTTTCAGGACAAAGGGTACCTATTTTACTCCCTTTAATCGAACTGTATTGATTAGTGGTTATATGTTATGTTGTCACTGTCTACTGTCCATCGGAGTGTTAGAGATAAGAAAGGGAAGAATAGTGCTGTTCACAGGTATATGTAGTACATCTGCTAGATAAATCATTTAGAGGCAAGAGGGTATAGGCACATGCAGAGAAGACTGGCCAGACATTATGGGCATTAAATTAAGTAAGGGAATGAAGGGTAAGAGACCCTCAAAAATGCCCAGCGCAAGAGGAGCGCTATATATGAACCGAAGGTGTGGTTCCACCTATACTGAGCCCCTAGATTAATGGTTAAAGTGGACAGGGATCCACAAAGGGTAACTGGGTTACCACCAAAGTCCACAGGGACTAAGAATCATGCAGAGTATACAGCTAGAGAAACAGCTATCTATGTGAGCAGGCTGGATCAAGGGTGACAATTAACACTAGACAGAAAGGGACTTTTTGATGTTAAGTTATGGGATGAATTTGGGGTCAGGCCCTACAACTAGTAAAGCAAGAAACAGTAATGAGAGTTAAAACAGAATGCTTTATATGTTGTCAGAGAGGGAAGATGGGACGAGCACTATGGCTGCCCATCTGATCATAGAAGATACAGTATGTGAAGTATGGTATTACAATACATTGGATGCAAAGGATATCAGAGCAAAATAAAGAAAGCAGAAGTTTAAGCAAGGAAGTATTTAAAAAAGCGTTAAAAGAAAGTGAGAGAATGATATGCATGTGTTGTGTACAAATGGGATAAATGTAAGCGTTTTTAGAGAGATATTTGTGTATGTTTGTGAATGCTGGAACCTTTAGTTCTATCACTTGTGTCATGTACACAGATGTGGCCCCCTCCTTTGTACTCTCCTGAAAGAATGTAGCTGGGATGAGAGGTTGGTGATAAGCTGGAAGGACACCATGCCAATTTCAGTTTTTTAGACAAAACATTTATAACAAAATGTGCTGGGTTAATGAATCT
The DNA here is from genome assembly GCF_037356315.1 of Lithobates pipiens. Lineage (NCBI taxonomy): Eukaryota > Metazoa > Chordata > Amphibia > Anura > Ranidae > Lithobates > Lithobates pipiens. The sequence continues at coordinate 533,452,996 of NW_027507758.1, read as the reverse complement.
AATGATAAACAATGTGATCACAATTATTTTTTAATCTGTTTTCCAAACATGGTAAAATGAAGGTTACATTTAACCGTGTCTTACACAAATTGAATATCCTGTGATAGTGGATACAGTGCATAAAAAAAAAGAGAGAGAAATTGAGTAAAATTAAGTAATATGTCCCTCTTTAAGGACATTTATCTGTGCATATATATTAGTGTGTGATATTGAAATTATCATATGAGTATTCATTTCTAATATGAGTTTAACAATTTTATTAATAAATATTTATATATTGAAACTGGTTTAGACAACCTTTGGTTGGAAATGAAATCCAGGTTAATGGGGAAATTGGTAAAAATGGGATTACTTTAGATTAAGATAACAATTTTGTAATTTTACATTTATTGAGTGGAAAGAAAAAAAGATTAAGATGAGGTTGTTAATTTAAATACAGCTGCCATTATGTTTAACAAAGCCGAGATGGATGGGGTACATAAGGTTTTTCTACAGAAATTAAATCTTAAAGTCTGATAATAACTTGATGTACAGTCCATGATTTGAGAGTAATAATAAATAAAATGTAAATATAACAGACCCATAACATCAAGTCCACACACCCTGTTAGGATAGATTCTGCCTGCAGCCAGTTGGTTTATAGTTTTTGATGGCCGGGTGCTTTCTGGTCCATCATACATATTGTTGGTCCTTTTGTTTGTATGTATTTTTATTTTTTAAATCCAAAGCTGAATGCGTGGATTGTGAAATGATGTGCCCCTTTTCCTTGTAAGTGCAGTGGGTATAAGTAGAAGAATACTTAGGGTTTATGGACATCTCTGCATGACTGCAGGGTATTCTTATCATTTATTATAATATTGCCAGGAAAAAGTTGTCTTTTTGAAACATGAAACTGGAGTTCTTACACAAACAGCATGATAGAAAACAAGCCATTGTTATATTTATGCAAGCTGGACCCAGTAATGAAGGGTTCACCCTGATATATTAGAGCTGCAGCTTTATGCAAAGTTGCTATTAGACAAAGTTACAGACATTATTTTGGTTGAATATTTAATTTTTAATGGTCCGACATTCTGCACAGCAAATATATAGCTAACTAAATGTTTGTCTAATGAAAGGTTCAAAATATGAATTTGTTTTGTTTGTTTATGTACAAATCTAACAATGAAAAATGCGTACATTTGAATCCAGCCACCTTATTGCCTCTATTGGAGGAGGCTGGAGACAAAGAAAAACCACATGTGTTAAATTGATGACGTGGGAATCAGCTGCTGTGAGCCCAGTGCAGGACACACTCCCTGAAGACCCGAGTATTTACTTCCTTTGCTTAAACTTCTGCTTTCTTTATTTTGCTCTGATATCCTTTGCATCCAATGTATTGTAATACCATACTTCACATACTGTATCTTCTATGATCAGACGGGCAGCCATAGTGCTCGTCCTATCTTCCCAACCTTTTGGTTAACAGCGGAAAGGTTGGGAAGATGGGACGAGCACTATGGCTGCCCGTCTGATCATAGAAGATACAGTATGTGAAGTATGGTATTACAATACATTAGATGCAAAGGATATCAGAGCAAAATAAAGAAAGCAGAAGTTTAAGCAAGGAAGTATTTGAAAAATGCGTCATAATAAAGGAGAACGGTTATTTGGAAAGATGCTGAGCGTATCTTTTGTGTCTGTTCCCTACTGCAGTAGTTATTATTAATTTGGAACCACTAATCAATATGAGGATAGGAGTTGCCTATCTATAAAATATCCATTTCAGGTAGTGTTATTCCCGGTTTTATACTGAGGATGAAGTTTATGACCCAGAAAGATTCTCTGTATTCAGAGTCATTGGATCCTTTTTCCCCAGCTCAAGAAGCAGAGCTCCATGTTTTAGCAAAGCCTGTGAGCTATAAAAAGAGTATATATTTATATAGATAGTTGAGATAGAGAGAGCTTTTGGTTCCATTTGAAGGGCCAGAAGTTTGTTTATACTTCGGCAGGTAAACCAATCAAGCACGCCAAGTTAATTTGATCGGCTGTTTTCAGCCTTCCAGGTTCTTTCTGAGGTAACCATACTAACAGTAAAACTCACACATGGAAGCAGACCAGGCAACTCTAAGCCCCTGTACACACGGTCGGAGATTTCGACAACCAAATCCGTCGGATTTTGTCCGTCGGATCTTGTCCGAAACTGTTGCATACACATGGTCGGACTAAGTTGTCGAAAAATCCGATCATTCAGAACGTGATGACGTAATTTCGTTACAATGGGACTACGTTCAAGCTAGTAGCCAATAGCTTTGATGTAGGAATTTGATCTGAGCATGCGTGGCACTTGGTCCGATCAAAATTCTCTACACATGATCGGAGTATGTCCGATCGAACCAGTTGGTCGGGAAATATTTCCAACATGTTGGAAAATTGGGTCCGACGGATATTCCGATGGAATCAGTCCAATGCATACACCACACAGTCGGATTATCCGACGACACGGTCCGATAGGACACATTCCGATGGATTCTACGACCGTGTGTACAGGGGCTAAGGATGCTGCATTTACAGCCCCGGACACTTGCTGGGTCTGTGCAACTCACAGATTCCACCCTAGTTCTGGCCCAGTATAGCTGGGATTAATAATTCAACTTTAAGGACCCCAAAACGAGAAGAACAAGTGGTCCACAGAGGGCAACTTCTTACAAAACAAGACTTTGGAAAAGGTGATCATTTATGTCTGCCAGACACTCTTTTCCCTTCAGCTTGACACATGGACCGTGTCATCAGTCACAAGCAGTTATGGCTGCCTTAGTAAATGAGCATGGGATAGAGCCAGCGTTCACCACAGTTTGTTTTTATAACATACCACTTCTTGTTTTACCTGTTACTAAAGGTGTTACCAAAAGCTAAACATCCCTTCCAGAGATAACAAAAAGATATATCCAGATGCCCAAGTCAGGATCTTACGAGTATGCATTTTGTCTGTATGGACATGTTTTCTGGATGTCCAGTGGCAAATTCTGCTGCAAAGGCCACAGTAAAAAGTGTTATCAGAAGTAGTTTGTAAGTACAGAGTGCAGACTCTACAGAGAGTAACAGAGGAAATAATTTTTATGGGAGAGTCCTTATTAGAAGTTTTGAGGTTTTATTTTTTACACCCCCTACTGTCTACAATGTAGCAGACAAAGTAGAGTAAGAAACTGGAAAACTTTTGCCCAAATGTTTTTTTTTTTTTTCAAGCCCGTAAGGGGATGTTGGACTCTCTCCCTATGGGATTTTGTCTGGGAGAGTGTTTTATTTACTTGCTTATATTTTGTCTCAGCAGCTGAAGTCCTCCATTTGGATCTCACAGAGAATGTTGCTGATCTTTTAATGTTTTTGACAAACTCATTTATGTGTTTTCTCCCCAATTCCAGATCCTAAAAGTTTGGAAGGATCTAAAACTAAAGCCAGGTGACTTTTGGATTGTTAAGAGACATTTATATATAAGGAAATGTTTGGAGACTCAATACAGCATCTATTTTATGTACAGTTTTGCAAAACTTGAAGGAAAAGTCACCTGGATCCACACCAGACACTGCAAAAATGACTAAATGAAAGAAATCTCTGTGTTTGTTTTGTTTCCCTCTTGTGATCACAGTCTAGGGTACTTTTTGACTCAATTACTTTAATTGTAAGGGATATATATATATTTGAAAAGTAGTTTAGCCACATTGAAGTCATATTTGTCTTTTGTACCTCTTCCATTTTATGTAGAATCGTCTGTGTTTACATATGCTGATAAGTCAGCATACCAACAATTAAGCTAGAAGGCCATTCTGGCCACAGGAGTGTACAGCCAGTACTCTGTAAATATGTCTTATCAATCATTTGTTTTTCACAGTGAAAAGTCATTTTGTAATGAAAAAAGATGCTCAGCTATTATTTTCTCCACAATGGAGTTTTTGCCTCTTTGGCCAGGACTACCTCCACCTAAGCGTGTGGAGGCTTCAGGTTAAAGGTGATAGCAGGTATGGTTAGTGATCAAAATATTGATCAAAAGAGAGGAGACTGTAATGGAAATTTGTAAGTTCTGTATATAATTGTATTCTATTTTGTATGTGTTGCACAATGCCCTCACTGTGCACACGGCACTAATAATGTTTTCAGTACATGTTTTGCATTATGATTAGAATTAGCCTGCCTATGTAACGCCCCTTGTTACCATAAACATACAATTGTAATATTAATGTGATACCTACGTAATCATGTGTATAAAAACCTTCAAATGCGTCATAACAAAGGAGAACGGTTATTTGGAAAGATGCTTTTGTGTCTGTTCCCTACTGCAGTAGTTATTATTAATTTGAAACCACTAATCAATATGAGGATAGGAGTTGCCTATCTATTAAATATCCATTTCAGTTACCATGTTTTGTCATGTCAATTCGTAGCCACTCGCAGCATCACCCATACCATGTGTTTGGATCCCGCAGTCGAACTTACGAATCATTCGTACGCACTTCTCTCATTCTATTTTCCACACTAAACTTTGTTGTTATGCCTTGTGCAAGGCATCACGCCACACCTTCCCGATACGTTGCACTCCCGCCACAGTCCGCCGTGAAGCACTCGCATGGCTCACTGTTATAGGTAAGATTCGTTACCACATTCTTTATTTCGTATCAATTCGTTGCCATTCGTTATCTCCCATGTCGTTCATTAATTCCCACTAGAGAACCTACGAATCTAACGGACATTGTCCTTATCCCTTATACTGCCCGCTTAGCGTACAGTAAGTTGCCAAACAAGCAAAGTGTTTCTATACTTTTCTCAGTAACCCAACTCTCATTCGTTGAGGCCCTTGCAACCATGAAAATTGTCTCAACAGCCTGACACCCTTGTTAAGACCCTTGCAAAACCAACTTCGTCTCAGCAACCTCTCACTCACTCAAAAAAACAAAAAACTCCCTTTGCCACCTCGCAATCTCGACCCAGCAACCTGACACCTGTTGAGACCCTTGCAACCATGCAATATCGTCTCAGCAGCCTGACACTCATAGAAGACCCTTGCAACCATGCAATATTGTCTCAAAACAAACCTCATACTCATTGAGACCCTTGCAACCACGCAATATCGACTCAAAAAACCAACATCATACACATTTAGACCCTTGCGACCACGCAATATCGTCTCAACAAATCAGACTGAAACCCTTGCGACCTAGAGATGCTGAACTTCGTGATGAGGATTATTCCTCAAGGCTGGCCCTTTTAATCACGGCTTTTAGTCTTCTTCACACCAGTTTAATGTTCAGCCGAGCCACCACAGGTGGTTACCAATGCCGCAGCCTCCACGGGCTTCGTGCCCATTTTCGGCCGCCACTAGTTCGCCAAACCTTGGCCCCTAGAAATTCTCTTAATCTCTGGTGTCGCCCAGTCTTCATCACTCTTTGAGCTGTATCCCATCGTGGCAGCTGTCCAGGTCTGGGGCCACACTTGGACAGGACAGATGGTGCTCTTCACCATGGACAATCAGGCCACAGATGACACCATCAATAAAGGTAGATCCAAGTTACTCCCGATCATGTCCTTCCTGGGCAGGCTCGTGCAGCTGTCACTTCATCACCAGTTTAATATCTTCTGTAGAAATATTCCAGGCAATGCAATATCGCAGCTGTTGTGCTGTCCCATTTCAACCTTACTTAGTTTTTCCAGCAGGAGCCTGGAGCTGACCAAACAACTACTCCTGTCCCACCCTGATTATTGCCGATGATGGAAAAAATAGCACCTTGTCAATGGAACCCAGCTCATCAACCGATCCTTGGCACACAACACACTGAAGGCCTATCGCACAACTTGGAACACCTACCGAAAGTTCTTGGCCTCTTGCTATGGGGCAACAATAGGTGACGTTGGACATGTCCTAGCCTTCATATCATATTGCCACATGCAGCTAGCCCTTTCTCACAATAACTGTCAGCCATGCAGTCAGGTCCCTCTTATGGGGCATACAGAAGCAAACGCCTACCTATCACGAGTGCCGTCTTCAGGGACATGTCTGAAATCCTCACTCCATTTGGGGTTTTGCCCAGTCTACTCATCCAAGCGGACATCTACTTGGCCTTCTACAGTTCCCTAGGATCTAGTGAATTTGCCATTAATGGCTCCGGCAGTCAGACACCACTCCTACGCAACCTGACTCTCTTTCAAAACATTACACCCTTCATCTTACAGTCTCCAAAACTCAACAAACTGGCCCCGGGGTTGACATGAACCTGTTTCAGACTAACAACGCCCGGTGCAAAGTGACGGTGCTCGACCAGCTACTGTCCCATTTACCCAGCCAATCTGCTGGTAGCTGTTTCTACCCTTTCTGACCAGCCGCCTGAGTGGCAGACAGTTTATGAGGCATGTTAGGATCCTCCTAAGCAACTTGGGATTCAATCCCATTTCTTCTGGATTGGAGCAGCTTCAGCTGCATCCCTGTATGGAGTACCAGACCATGTAATCAAGAAATTAGGCAGATGGAAGTCCGCTTGCTTTGCCACAAACGTCCCAAATCCTCAGATGAATATGGCACAAGCCTTCACCAAGCGGGCTCAATAACCACAAGAATCAATAAGGAATTATTCCCTATCTGAGTCTTTTGCCCCATTTTCTTGGCATACCAACCAGACCACCAAGGCACACTTCAGGTCTATTTATGTTGTAAGTCTTGTGTTTGTGATCCACATATCTATCGGTGATAGGGTCACAACCATAAATAAGAAGGCCAGTATGGTGGCCTGCATTTATGGGAGGAGCCTGGAGGGTATTTAAGCAGCCCACTCACCCATGCTCTTTGTCTGTTCCAGTGTGTGATACCCTCCCACCCTTCCCTTTTTCAGGGCACTTCTCGGCACATCCTCCATAAACTACCCATTACTTATCTTGGGTATGCCCCCTTTTCTTGGCATACCGACCAGACCACCAAGGCACACTTCGGGTCTATTTATGTTGTAAGTCTTGTCACGTGTTTGTGATCTACATCTCTCTCAGTCATAGGGCCACGACCATAAATAAGAAGGCGAGTATGGTGGCCTGAATTTATGGGAGGAGCCTGGAGAGTATTTAAGCAGCCCACTCGCCCATGCTCTTTGTCGGTTCCAGTGTGCAATACGTGTGTAAGTCTTGTCGCGTGTTTATGTGAGCCTCATCTCTCTCGGTCATAGGGCTATATATATATATATATATATACAGTGCTCAGCAGAAATGAGTACACCCCATCAGATTTGTCAGAAAACCTTTACTCTCCTTTCAGAATCAACATTTTCTATGGGACACTATACTACACAATACTCCTGAAATGGTGGAACATTGATTAGGTTAGTCTAATTATTCATTCAACAGTTGATTATAAAAGAGTGTAACTGAACTAAGGATACCCCCTTCTTATTTTGTGCTGTCAGCAATGGCACCACATGGCGGAGAAATGTCACAAGGCCTGAGAAAGAGTTTGGCACATCATGGATCTGGTTGACAGATTACTGGGAGGGGCTGGGGAAGACCCAGATGTCATGGTGCAGGTTGGCACCAATGACAAAGTCAAAGGCAGATGGAATGTCCTAAAGAACGATTTTAGGGACTTAGGAGCTGAATTGCGGAAAATGACCTCCAAGGTAGTATTCTCAGCAATACTACCGGTACCTTGAGCCACATCATAAAAGGAGATTAGGGAAGTTAAAAAGTGGCTGAGGAGCTGGTGTAGTAAGGAGTGGTTTGGGTTCCTGGAGAACTGGGCCGACTTCTCAGTCGGTCATCAGTTCTATAGAAGGGACGGACTGAACCTAAATGAGGAGGGTGCAGATATTCTGGAAGTGAAGATGGTCGAAAAGTTAGAGGGGCTTTAAAACTAGGCAACAGGGGGGTGGGGGTCCAGAGGTAGAGATAGTCAGCGCAGAACATATTCCAGAGGGTAGTATTGGGCGCATTAGTGGTAGGTTGACTAAAGCACATAAATCCGAGGTAAATATAGTAACAAGTCCTATTTGCAATCTAGGAACACCCAATAAGAGTACAGTATGAGACCTGTCTAAACTACGCAGCATGTTCACCAATGCCAGGTGCCTGGCAGACAAGCTGGGAGAACTAGAGATACTGTTGTACGAGGAGGCTCTCATGATTGGCTGGCAACCATTCAAGGGTATTACCTTTATCACAGGGATAGAGAGGGTAAAAAAGGGGAAGGGGTATGCCTGTATATCAAGAGTAATGCACAAGTGAATGTGAGAGATTATAAAATGTGGTAACTTAAGCGCTAATATGAAATAAATGAATGATTAATTAAATGAAAAAACAGCTGCAACTATTCAAATGTGTTCTGACACCACATAAATTATATATAAGAGATACTAGTGCGCTAAGTTTCAAAATGACTAATTAAAATTAGCCTCCAATAAATGTGACAAACTGTAATAATAATGGGGGAGTTTAATTATCCAGACATACTATACTATTGTATACTACTACTATACTATACCCCCAAGAGACTGTTTGGTTTTGGGAAAAGAGAGGATAATAAGTGTCCAAGATGTCAAGATACTGGGGACCTAGCGCACATGTTCTGGAGATGTCCCAGACTATTTCGATACTGGTCAGAAATTATCCACACTCTGAATAAAACGTTTGGAGTGGGAGTAGGGAGAGATCCCAGACTATGTGTGCTGGGACTGGTTGAGGGAATAGGGGGCTCATCCTGTACAACTAAAGCAATACTGAGGTGTATGTTTCAGGCAAGAAAGCTTATAGCACAGAGGTGGCAGGCAGAGAGCCCCCCCTCGGTAAGAGATTGGACAAGGTTAATAACAGAAACAATATGGAAGGAAAGGATAGTATATATAAAAAAAGGAAATCTGGATGGACAGGATAGGATATTCAATGTAGGGGGAGGGAGGTGGGGAGAGAGGGCTTCGGAGGGAGGTAACATTTTTATTTTTATTTTTATTTTTTTTCTCCTTTTTTTTTTCTTCCTTTTTTTTTGTCTTGGTTTTTGTCTGAAGGGAAATAATGCTGTGAAGTCAGATAACCGTTAAAACTATGAAGGATTGACTGTACCCTTGGTGTTCTAGCGGTTTCTTTTTTATATATGTTTAAAATTTTGATATAATATGATATAAAGATTGTATTTATGAAGAAAATGAATAAAGAGTATCTAAATTAAAAAAAAATTATCCAGACATAGACTGGGCGGAGGGAACCACACATTCGTCTAAGGCTCGCCAGTCCCTTAATGTCTTGCAGGACAATTTCATTCATTGGTCGGATGGTAGACACACCAACTAGAAACAAAGTGTTACTAGACCTACTGATTACCAACAATACAGACCTGATCACGAATGTGGACATAAGGGGCAATTTAGGAAACAGCGATCACAGGTCAATTAGCTTCAGTATAAATCACACAAATAGGAAACATAAGGGAAATACAAAGACGTTGAATTTAAAGAGAGCAAACTTCCCTAAACTACGATCCTTGCTAGAGGATATAAATTGGGATAAAATCTTAGGAACAAAGAACACGGAGGAGTGATGGGTTTGCTTTAATAACATATTAAATAAGGGCATTAGCCAGTGCATCCCATTGGGAAATAAATTTAAAAGAGCGAACAAAAGTCCTGAATGGCTTAACTCCAATGTAAAAATGCATATAAAAGCAAAGGAAAAGGCCTTCAAAAAATAGAAGGCTGAGGGATCTTCATCAGCATTCAGACTTTACAGAGAATTCAGCAAGAAATGTAAGAGTGCAATTAGGGCGGCTAAGATAGAGCACGAAAGACACATAGCAGAGGAGAGCAAAAAAAAATCCCAAGAAATTCTTTAACCACTTTCAGACCGGACCAATTTGCTGGTCAAAGACCAGACCACTTTTTGCGATTTGGCACTGCGTCGCTTTAACTGACAATTGCGCGGTCGTGTGACGTGGCTCCCAAACAAAATTGACGTCCTTTTTTTCCCACAAATAGAGCTTTTTTTTGGTGGTATTTGATCACCTCTGCGGTTTTTATTTTTTGCGCTATAAACAAAAATAGAGCGACAATTTTGAAAAAAACACATTATTTTTTACTTTTTGTTATAATAAATATCCCCCAAAAATATATAAAAAAAACGTTTTTTCCCTCAGTTTAGGCCGATACATATTCTTCTACATATTTTTGGTAAAAGAAAATCGCAATAAGCGATTATTGATTGATTTGCGCAAAAGTTATAGCGTTTACAAAATAGGGATAGTTTTATAGCATTTTTATTAATAATTTTTTATTATTTTTTTTTACTAGTAATGGCGGCGATCAGCGATTTTTATTGTGACTGCGACATTGTGGGGGACCCATCGGACATTTTTGACACATTTTTGGGACCATTGTCATTTATACAGTAATCACTGCTATACAAATGCAGTGATTCCTGTGTAAATGACACTGGCAGTGAAGGGGTTAACCAGTGGGTGGCAGTGTAGGGGTTAAGTGTTCCTAGGGGTGTGTTACTAACTGTGGGGGGGTTGGGTTTTCATTTAGTGAACACTGATCTCTGCTCCAATCACATGGAGCAGAGATCAGCATCACTGGTTGCTAGGCAGAATGAAGAAATGCTGTTTACAACGGCATTTCTTCATTTGGCCGCTCCGTGAGACGATCGCGGGGATGCCCGCGGCGATCTAGTCCGCGGGTCCCGCGACTGGACTCATGGGGGTCCCGACCAGCGCGGGAGCGCGCCGCCGGCGGCACGCTCCCGATGGCAGGGCGGCAAATTTAAAGGGACGTACATGTACGCCCATTTGCCTGCCCGTGCCATTCTGTCGACGTACATCGTCGTGCGCTGGTCGGCAAGTGGTTAAATATACAAACAGTAAAAAAGGGAGGACAGACCATATTGGCCACATAAATAATGAGGAAGGAAATCTGGCTACAAAGGATGGGGGGGTGGCGAAGGTGTTGAATTTATTTTTCTCCTCAGTCTTCACGAGGGAATTGGGGGGCTTCAGTAACCAAAACTGCAGTGTTTATCCCCATGACACATCACAGGAAGCACCCTCAACAGAATTAGAAATAGACTTGGAAAACGTAAAATTTTGGCCTCATGCACACTGGACATTTTTCGACGTTTTACAGCAGCTGTTTTTGGCTTTAGATGTTTTTTTCCACAGTCATTAAACTCCCCTCATGTTATCCTATGTGTGCACGCATAGGCTGTTATCAGCAGTTTTTGGGTGGGACTTTTTTTGGCTTTAAAAAAAAAAAACGAGTGGGTTCTGAGAGGAATTTTTCAGCTGATTTCAGCTGTAAAAATGCTCTAACATCAAAAAAATGCTGCTAAACACCAATAAATGCTCAAAAATGCCGCTCACCAGCGTATTTTAATGTTTTTGATCCATTGAAAAAGAATGCTACAAACGCTAATAAACGCTAAAAACTGCTATTGCAAAAACGTTGAAAAACTCACTGCAAAGCTACTGATGTTTTTATAATGTTACTTTAATGTCCAGTGTGCATGAGGCCTAATAAGTCCCCGGGACCAGATGGCTTGCACCCGAGGGTCCTTAGTGAACTCAGTCAAGTAACTGAGTAACTGACAGTCTACTGACTGGAATGGTACCAGCTGATTGGAGAAAAGTCAATGTAGCACCAATATTAAAAAAAGGGCCAAAATACATCCCAGGGAATTTTAGACCAGTTAGCCTAACATCAATAGTATGTAAGCTCTTGGGGGGGGGGGACTATATACAAGATTTTTGTAATGAAAACGGTATCATTAGCAGTAATCAGCATGGATTCATTAAGAATCGTTCTTGCCAAACCAATCTATTAACAGTCTATGAGTAGGTGAACTGCCACCTAGATAAAGGAAGGCCCGTAGACATGGTGTATCTGGATTTTGCAAAAGCATTTGACACAATTCCTCATAAACGTTTACTGTACAAAGTAAGGGGCATATGGTGAGTACGTGGATTGAAAACTAGCTGCAAGGGCACGTTCAGAGGCTGCTGATAAATGGGGAGTACCCAGAATGGTCCGGGTGGAAAGTGGGGTCCCCCAGGGTTCTGTGCTGGGACGAATCCTGTTTAATTTGTTCATAAACGACCTGGAGGATGGGGTAAACAGGTCAATCTCTGTATTTGTGGCCGATACTAAGCTAAGTAGGGCAAAAACTTCTCCGCAAGATGTGGAAACCATGGCAAATGAGGTTTAATGTGGAAAAAAATTTAAAAATCCATTTGGGTGGAAAAAATATGAATGCAGTCTACTCACTGGGGGAGAACCTCTGGTGGAAACAAAGATGGAAAAGGACCTGGGGGTCCTGGTAGATGATAGGCTCAGTAATGGCATGCAATGCCAAGCTGCTGCTAACAAAGCAAACAGAATATTGGCATGCATTAAAAAGGGGATTAACTCAAGAGATAAAGCGATAACTCTCCCACTCTGCAAGATCTGGCCTCACCTGGAGTATGCTGTCCAGTTCCAGGCACCAGTCCTCAGGAAGGATGTACTGGAAATGGAGCGAGTACAGAGAAGGGCAACAAAGCTAATAAAGGGACTGGAGGATATTAGTATGAAGAAAGGTTACGAGCACGAACTTATTCTCTGGAGAAGAGACGCTTGAGAGGGGATATGATTTCAATTTACAAATAACATGCTGGTGACCCCACAATAGGGATAAAACTTTTCTGTGGGAAGGGAGTTTAACCACTTCAATACTGGGCACTTAAACACCTTCCTGCCCAGACTAATTTTGAGCTTTCAGCGCTGTCGCAATTTGAATGACAATTGCGAGGTCATGCTACACTGTACCCAAACATTCATCATTTTTTTTCCCACAAATAGAGCTTTCTTTTGGTGGTATTTGATCACCTCTACGGTTTTTATTTTTTGCTAAACAAATAAAAAAAGACCGAAAATTTTGAAAAAAAAAATGTTTTTAATGTTTCAGTTTCAAAACTTTGTAAATAAGTACGTTTTCTCCTTCACTGATGGGCACTGATGAAGCTGCACTGACGGACACTGATAAGGCGACACTGATGGGCACCGATGAGGTTGCACCAATGAAGTGGCACTGACGAGGTGGCATTGATGGACACTGATATGTGGCACTGATAGGCGGCACTGATAGGTGGCACTGATGGGCGACACAAATGGGCACTGATAGGTGGCACAAATTGGCACTGGTAGCTGGCACGGATTGGCATGGATAGGCGGCATAGATTGGCATGGATAGGCGGCACAGATGAGCATGGATAGGCTGCACGGATGGGCACTGATAGGTGGCACGAATGGGCACTGATAGGCGGCACAGATGGGCACTGATAGGCAGCACGGATGGGCACTGATAGGCGGCATTGTATTGTATTATACTGTACTAATGGATGCCAAACAATAATGCCTGCCAATCAGTGATGCCCATTGTGGGCATTGATTGGCATCCATTGTGGGCACTGATTGGCATCCATTGTGGGCACTGACTGGCATCCCTGGTGGTCTAGGGTGGCATACCTGGTGCTGGGCATCCCTGGTGGTCTGGTGACATCCCTAGTGGTCCAGTTTGGGCATCCTCGGGGGGCTGCGCTGATAATCGATCAGCACAGACCCCCCTGTCAGAGGAGCAGCCGATTGGCTCTACTCTACTAGCGTCCCAGACGCGAGTGAGGAAAAGCCGATCACTGGCTCTTCCTATTTACACTGTGATCAGCCGTGGTTGGACACGGCTGATCACGTGGTAAAGAGTCTCTGTCGGAGACTCTTTACCGAGATCATAGTTGGGGGGTGTCAGACTGACACCCGCAACAATGATCGCCGCGATGTGCTCCCCCGGGGGGCTCAAAGATTTTGAAACCTTATGCCCTGTACACACGGTCTGACTTTCCGACGGAAAATGTGCAATCGGACTGTGTTGTTGGAAATTCCAATTGTGCGTTGGCTTCATCTGACTTTTTCCATCGGAATTTACGACACACAAAGTTTGAGATCTGGATCTAAAATTTTCTGACAACAAAATCCAATCGTTTAAATTCTGATCGTGTGTATACAATTCCGACAGACAAAGTGCCACGCATACTCAGAATAAATTACGAGATGAAAGCTTTTGGCTACTGGCCTCTTTATAGTCCCATTGTACGTGGTTTACGTCACATCGTTCTGAACGATCAGATTTTCTGACAACTTTGTGCAACTGTGTGCATGCAAGACAAGTTTGGACCAAAATCCATCAGAAAAAATCTGATTTTGTCGTCGGAATGTCCGACCGTGTGTACAGGGCATTAGACTGCATAGAGGATTCTTTACTGTAAGAGCGGCAAGGATGTGGAATTCACTTCCACAGTCGGTGGTTTCAGCGGGGAGCATCGATAGTTTCAAAAAACTATTAGATAAGCATGTGAACGACCACAACATAAAGGGATATACAATGTAATATTGGTATATAATCACACATATAGGTTGGACTTGATGGACTTGTGTCTTTTTTCAACCTTACCTATTATGTAACTATGTAATTTCTTTGCACAAGAAAGTTGAAGGCTACAAGAAGAACAGCAAAGCTTTACTTATCAGTCAGAATTAGGGTTGCCAGATCACCCCCTTAATCCAGGACACATATTAATTGCACAGGTTCTGAGGCTCATTTAATGCAGATAAGGCACCAATCGAGTTTAATTACCACCTCATTCAGCCACAGAACCTGTGCATTTAATGTGTGTCCTGGAGAGGCCTGTTCTGAGTGGAACCTGTCCTGTTAAACCAATGTATGGTCTTGGCTACCATTCTGCAACTCAGTTTCAGTGTCTTGGCAATCTTCTTATAGCCATTTTTATGTAGAGCAACCATTCTTTTTTTTCAGATCCTCAGACAGTTCTTTGCCATGAGGTGCCATGTTGAACTTCCAGTGACCAGTATGAGAAAGGGAGAGCAATAATACCAAATTTAACACACCTGCTCCCCATTCACACCTGACACCTTGTAACACTAATGAGTCACATGACACTGTGGAGGGAAGATGGCTAATTGACAGCAGTTTAGACATTGATGGCTGTGTGTAGAGTTATTTTTAGGGGACAGCAAATTTACACTGTTATACAAGCTGTTTACTCACTACTTTACAATACAGCAAAGTGTAATTTCTTCAGTGTTGTCACATGAAAAGATATAATAAAATATGTAGAAAAATGTGAGGGGTGTACTCACTTTTGCGAGATACTGTGTATATATTGTACAGGACGCCGTGGCTGGGTCCCTGAAGGACGCTATATTCCCCTGCATTTGGACTGTGGTGCCTTTAAGGGAACAAAAGGGTTAACTCACTGGTCAGAGGGGGTTTAAAAAAAGACAGGAAGTTGTAGGTGGGTGTGCAGGAGCACAGAAGAGACTGTGGATGGTGGTCGGTGGATTGGTGTGCAGCTGTGAGTATTCATGACAGTGTCCTGCCTGGAAACCTGCTAGCAGTGGAAGTTACCCTCTGCAAAACTCTGGGACTGATTAACTGCAATGGTAGTTCTGAACTCTGCAAATCGGTGAGACTTATATTTTCTTTTGTGATTTTGCTGCCGTGAAGCTGTTTGAGCTTAATAAACATTACTTTGATTCCAAAGCCTGTGTACTGCGATCTAGCTGGTTCCCCGGACTTTACAACTGGTGGAGGATGCGGGCAAGAGAGAGTAAAAGGCATAAGAAGAAAAAAAATGTTTCTATGTTTTTATATTGGACTTAAACGGACATTTAAACTGACATTGGATTCATGTCCTGGGTTAAAGCTGCATAAATCCAGAAATCTGAACCAATTGAGAAGCTAATTAAATAGATGTCCCTGGCTAATATACAAGAGCAGACTCGTCATGAGGAAGCTAATCAGTGCTTAGTAACCCAGCTGGAGGTACAACAAACCCACCAAAAAGAGGCGCTGGCTCTGCAGCAAGAAAGTACTCGCCTGTTGGTGGCCCATCTGGCAGTCCAGCAGGCAACCCAGCAAAGGGTTATGCAGGCTCAGGTGACTGCCTTACATGAAGCAGTGCAGCAGCTTTCCCAGGGGCATTAGCAAGCGTCTGTTGCCGCTGACAACCAGGTGACTGTGAGAGCTAGCCATTTTCTGCAGAAGTTGTCCCTGAGTGATGATGTAGAGGCATTTCTTGCCACATTTAAGAGGACAGCAGAGAGAGAAGTGTGAACCCAGGACCAGTGAGCCGGCCTCATTGCTCCTCTCCTCACCGGAGGTCCTCAAAAGGCCTACTTCCACCTGCCACCTGGTGACGCTAAAGATTATCAAATGCTAAAGGCAGAAATTCTGGCAGAAATTCTGGCTCGTCTGGGGGTGACTATGGCCAACGAGTGCACCAATGGAAGTATCGTCCAGATCAGCCACCCAGGTCTCAAATGCATGACCTGGTGCAACTGGTAAAAAAACCATGCTGGACCGATACCTGAGGTCCCTGCCAGACGACCTTCAATGGTGGGTCAGCTATGGAGACGCCAAAACAGTGAACCTCCTTGTTGTGATTCGATCAACTGCAGCACTTTGGAAGGATGTCCCAAGGAGCCCTGGAACAAACATCCTGGAAGGCCAAGAGTCACTCCCCGTACCTCCTCAGCGGTCTGTTCCTGTTCAGAAAAGCGGGCATGTACAATGTTGGCAGTGTCATTCCTGGGGCCATACCCAGGTACACTGCCCACTGCAAGAGGAGCCAAACAAGTTGAAGTTGTAGGTGGGTGTGCAGGAGCACAGAAGAGACTGTGGATGGTGGTCGGTGGATTGGTGTGCAGCTGTGAGTATTCATGACAGTGTCCTGCCTGGAAACCTGCTAGCAGTGGAAGTTACCCTCTGCAAAACTCTGGGACTGATTAACTGCAATGGTAGTTCTGAACTCTGCAAATCGGTGAGACTTATATTTTCTTTTGTGATTTTGCTGCCGTGAAGCTGTTTGAGCTTAATAAACATTACTTTGATTCCAAAGCCTGTGTACTGCGATCTAGCTGGTTCCCCGGACTTTACAACTGGTGGAGGATGCGGGCAAGAGAGAGTAAAAGGCATAAGAAGAAAAAAAATGTTTCTATGTTTTTATATTGGACTTAAACGGACATTTAAACTGACATTGGATTCATGTCCTGGGTTAAAGCTGCATAAATCCAGAAATCTGAACCAATTGAGAAGCTAATTAAATAGATGTCCCTGGCTAATATACAAGAGCAGACTCGTCATGAGGAAGCTAATCAGTGCTTAGTAACCCAGCTGGAGGTACAACAAACCCACCAAAAAGAGGCGCTGGCTCTGCAGCAAGAAAGTACTCGCCTGTTGGTGGCCCATCTGGCAGTCCAGCAGGCAACCCAGCAAAGGGTTATGCAGGCTCAGGTGACTGCCTTACATGAAGCAGTGCAGCAGCTTTCCCAGGGGCATTAGCAAGCGTCTGTTGCCGCTGACAACCAGGTGACTGTGAGAGCTAGCCATTTTCTGCAGAAGTTGTCCCTGAGTGATGATGTAGAGGCATTTCTTGCCACATTTAAGAGGACAGCAGAGAGAGAAGTGTGAACCCAGGACCAGTGAGCCGGCCTCATTGCTCCTCTCCTCACCGGAGGTCCTCAAAAGGCCTACTTCCACCTGCCACCTGGTGACGCTAAAGATTATCAAATGCTAAAGGCAGAAATTCTGGCAGAAATTCTGGCTCGTCTGGGGGTGACTATGGCCAACGAGTGCACCAATGGAAGTATCGTCCAGATCAGCCACCCAGGTCTCAAATGCATGACCTGGTGCAACTGGTAAAAAAACCATGCTGGACCGATACCTGAGGTCCCTGCCAGACGACCTTCAATGGTGGGTCAGCTATGGAGACGCCAAAACAGTGAACCTCCTTGTTGTGATTCGATCAACTGCAGCACTTTGGAAGGATGTCCCAAGGAGCCCTGGAACAAACATCCTGGAAGGCCAAGAGTCACTCCCCGTACCTCCTCAGCGGTCTGTTCCTGTTCAGAAAAGCGGGCATGTACAATGTTGGCAGTGTCATTCCTGGGGCCATACCCAGGTACACTGCCCACTGCAAGAGGAGCCCATGGAATGCAGAGTTCTGGGGGGGGTCTTTTTATTCCTCTTAAAGCATGCACAACACATCTTGACCTTGGTGAGGAAATATTTGAGTGTGAAGTTCAAGTGAACAACCTCCCTGCCAGGGCTTTATTGGACTCATCCCAGAGTAATTGGGAGGATCAGTCAGGTAAGCAAAACTTTACGGGTTGTGTGCATTCATGGGGACACTAGGGAGTACCCGCTCATCTTGTTGTCCATCTCCACAGCATGTGGCACTGGTACTCAAGAGGTGGGGGTGGTGAATAACTTGGTACATGATGTTATATTAGGACGAGACTGTCCATTATTTGCAAAACTGTGGGAACAAGGAGAAACTACATGAACGATCCAGAGAGGGGAATAACCCTGAACTGCCGAATGTTATTAATGTTGATCCAGATGATGAAAGTGGTAATGATTTGGTTAATGGTGATGAAAGTAATACTGATACTGTTAAGGATGCTAAGAACCTGCCAGAACACTGAGGGAGGGACTTTCTCCACTTAATGTAATGCTGGGAAAAGAGAATGAGGAAGTGGCCTCTACCCCTGCCCTTCCGGATTTGGGTGTTCCCCAGGGGACATTTGGTACTGCCCAGATGCAGAACCCCACTTTGGCCCGGGCACGGGAACAGGTTGTAGTGGTAAATGGGGTCTCCCCTTGAGCCAAGTACGAATGAACGATGGCCACACTTCACAGTATGTAATGAATTGCTTTATCGGGTTAACAAAGTGAGAAAAAATGCGGTAGAACAATTGTTGGTACCCCAACAGTATAGACAAAAGGTTCTGGACCTGGCCCATGGTGATGTTTTAGGGGAACACCTGGGAGTTGAGAAGACAGAGGCACGGATCACTGATCGGTTTTACTGGCCAGATCTGAAAGCAGAGGTCAAGAAATACTGTACCTCATGTCCCACCTGTCAGTTGACTGCTCCGGTGATTCACTTTCGGAGCCCTTTGGTCCCTCTGCCCATAATTGAGGTCCCATTCAAAAGGATAGCCATGAATATAGTGGATCCCTTGGTAAAGCCTGCTTGAGGTCACTCCTACATACTGGTGATCCTCGACTATGCCACTCGATATCCTGAGGCGCTACCCCTGCGGAATACCCCCTCTAAGGCTATTGCCCGGGAGTTATTCCAGTTGTTTGCACGGACTGGTTTTCCTAAGGAAATACTCATGGGCCAGAGCACTCAGTTTATGTCAAGGGTTATGGCCGATGTGTGCAAGCTGTTCAGGATTAAACAGCTGTGCACATCGGTCTACCATCCCCAGCCTGGTAGAACGCTTTATTAAGACTCTTAAGTCTAGTCTCAACAGAGTGGTACAAAGAAATAAGAAAGACTTGGACTGCCTCTTACCAGCTCTCCTGTTTGCTACCCAGGAAGTGCCCCAGGCCTCCGTGGATTTTTTTGCCCTATGAGTTGGTGTATGGGCAGAGATCTCGTGGACTACTAGACTTTGTTAAAGAGGATTGGCAGTGAACCTGTTCAGCATAAGAGTGTTCTTGAATATGTCTCTCAAATGCAGGAAAGGATCTTAACCATGATGCCACTGGTCAAGGAACACTTGCAAAAAGCCCAGGAGGCTCAAAGATGTGTCTATAATATATATATATATATATATATATATATATATATATATATATATATATATATATGCAGTGTACAGAGAGCTAATTGAGACTCTTGACACTTCCTAAAGTGTCTCATAAAATATCTGGTTGTATGTATTTAAAGCTAATTTCACTTTTAATCCCATTAGAAAAATTAATAACTTCTTCAAAAGGAGAATGGTATACGGAACTTGGTTTTCCTGAAGAATTTGCTGACTATGAATAAGAAGAGTGTATGATTATGATTTATTACAAAACTTAGAGACATTCTCATTAAATTTAGGATCAATAGTAGAACATGTATTTAGCATAGCCTGCCTCGATCTGTCTCAGGCATAGAAGCACTTACTCTTGAAAGGAATTCAGTTTAAAGAATGACAGAACCTTGGCAGAGAAAAAAACTCTTTTTTTTCCTCTGGGAGTTTCCAAGGTCCTGTGGGTATAATTTACACCCTGGGATTTTGGAATTCTATAATTATCTCTCTGTGTTGCTGTTTTGATGGGAAAGTTGAATCTACTAATATTAGCAGCAAATCAGCAATGGGAAAAGAAGAGATTAAAACGCATGCTACCTCCAGAATAATAACATACTCTACATACAGTATTAGAGTGGTAACACAATCATTCCAAATTTAGACTGCCTAAACGCTACATAAAGCATGACGATTTTATAAAGGAAACACTGTCTATTATTGTTTTTGGCTGTGATTTGCCGTTAATAACAACAAATTCTACTCTGCTACTATAAATTGAGTAAACTGGGCCAAGTGTAGAAACCCATAGATGTCAAATACACTACACATATGGGTATATTGATTAAGGAAAAATACAACCATTTTGCCATCCATAGCCCGAGAGGCTTAAAAGCATTTTACACAATGGGCTTAGCCTGCCCATTATAGGGCGGATGGATGAGAAGACACATCTGAACCTGCTTCAGGGCAAGCATTGCAATGAATGTTGAAGATCTTTTTATAAACTTGCATGATTTGCTCTGCTCATCCTGCAGGTTTGTGTGAATGGATGGGGAGGGGTAGAAGAGTGGTGCTTACAGATGCTACCAGCGCCTCTTCTGCATGGGAAACAATAGCTATTGGCAAAGATTGGCATCTCAAGGGACCTGTAGGCATGAGATTGTGCCTATTGTCAGACACTATGGCTAGAAGAGAATTATATAATAGTTTGGTGATTATATTTTCAGGTTATTAGTTCAGTACTACACCTGAGAGTACCTCAGAGTACATTTGGAATGGCATACTCTAATGCCCCATACACGTTTTGAATTTTGGTCGGAAAAAGCTCTGATGGTTTTCCCAACGGAATTCCGATGGGATCTTGCTCGAGCTGTCTTGCATACACATGGTCACACCAAATTCCGACCGCCAAGAACGCGGTGACGTACAACATGTACAACGGGACTAGAAAAAGGAAGTTCAATAGCCAGTAGCCAATAACGTCCATCTTGTAGTTGAATCTGAGCATACGTGAGTATTTGCACCTCGGAATTGCATACACACGATCGGAATTTCAAATAGAAACGTTTTCCGTCTGAAAAATTGAGAACCTGCTCTCAATCTTTTGCTGGCGGAAATTCGGCCAGCAATATGAATTTGGAGATTTTAGTGTTGCGCAATATACAGGAAAGTAGAGGGGGGAGGAGGGGGGGAAGGGGGGGGAGAAGGGGGGGAAATAGGCAAGGGAACAAGGAAGTTGTAGATAGAGGGATAATAGTGAGAGATTAAAAGTATGGATAGTGACTAAATGTACAAAGTGCTTTTTAGATTAATAAAGTGCGTGATAAACTAAAATGAGCAATAAAAATGACAGTCATATATAAATGCCATAAAAAATGAAAATATCAATCGTAAATAGATGCCTAAGCTCATAAATACTAAAGATCAAAGAAGCTGTGCAAAACTGCAATATAATGTGCCAAGTGAAAAAATAAATAGAGTGACAGTCCAAAATATATAGCCAAAAATATACAATTTACAAATATTCACATAAGCACAATCCCATGTGACATGCCGAGTGAAAAAAGCAAATCTCAATGAGTCCAATAAACATATAAACAAAATAAGTATCCCATGCAGTGCGTTTAAGTGCAAATGATGCTAGCAACAATACAAAACGTAACAATTGCAAGTGAAAAAATGATGAAAAAATGAATCAAACGAATAAAGTGCTAATAATCAATATGAGCTATTCAAAATTGTAAACGTGCTGTGTTCTAAAGAAAAAGCACTTTGCCTCAAACTCCAGTGACACGTGCAGGCATACAGGTGCAGTGACTTTTCCTTCCTGTTATCCAGTGAATGAAAGGATGTGCCCTTACCTCACGGCTGTGAGGTTACAGCCTTAATCAAATAATGATGAATAGCTTGCTCCAGTTCCTAGGGTAGGTGTGCCTCACAAAATAAGGAGATGATAACCCATAGTGTAGTAGTTTAAACAAATCCAGTTTATTAAGTAAAACAACAGGGTACTCACATTAAGGAGTAAATATATACAGCAATATGTAGAGCAACGAACAGTGCGTTCCAGCGTCCTTCCTAGTGTCTCTCTCACTTCCTTCCTTGCGCATTCGTCACCGTCACGTGACTTCTTCAGGGAAATGAAAAGGAAAGGAAAATTCCGATGGAGCATACACACGGTCGCATTTTCCAAAAGCTCTCATTGGTCTTTTGCTGGCCGAAATTCTGATCGTATGTACACGACACTAGGGTTCTTTCACATGGGTGTTTCATCTGTCTGTTTTTCATCCATCCTTTGGCGGATGAAAAATGGGCAAACAGATGTAGACAGATGATCATCCATTTACATCTGTGTCTGTTCAGGAAGCGAACCTAAACTGATGTAAACAGACAAGCGGTCTGCTTTTGCATTGGTTGTTAGGAGCCGACATCTGGCAGCATTCAACAACCCTGCTGTCAGCAGCAGTCATTGGTTGTTAAGGAGCCGGCACCCACTGGCATCCTAACTACCACGACTCATCTTTGCTATCAGTGGGGAATTCCTCGCCGCAGAAAAAAAAAGAGCTGATTTTTTTTAAAAAATTGCATGAGGTCCCCTCCAGTCCATACCTTCGGGGTCTGATATGGTTTTTGGGGAGGACACATCAAAAATGAAAAAAAAAAACGACTTAGGTCTCCCCCAAGTGTGATACAAGATTTTTAGCTAGCAGCTCGGCAAGCCAGGAAAGCGAGGGTCCCCTCCTGATAAAGTTGGTGATCTTATAAGTCATTCCCCACACCCCTACAACCACTGAGCCAGTGTTGTGGGGAAGAGGCCGTTGTCCTCATCAACATTGGGTCTCCCTGGCAAAGTACCACTCCATGTTGAGCGCTCGTGGCCTGGTATGGTTGGGGGGGGGGGGGCTCGCTCTTCCCTCTCTTTCTTGGCCTGCCAGGCTGCATACTCAGATAAGGTCTGGTCTGGATTTCGGGGGAGACCCCACGCCAGTTTCTTTTTTTTTGGCATGAGGTTCCCCCCAAAATCCATATCAGAAGGAGTCTTTTTTTGTACTCGTGGCTTCAAGTTTTGTCTTTTGTTCCCAGTCTCTTCCCATGCTTGCATTCAGTGCAATGTGAATGAAGGTCTTATTTAAATGATCTGACTCCATTAATAGTATATTTGATCGGTTACAAGGGGTTACAGCTTTTTGCAAATGATAATTGCCCTTTTGTAAGGTCAATAAATATCTTTCTATTAGGAACGAAAAGTGAATACATTTTCAGTGAGTGAGTGTTACTTAGCAACCCTGTTACTAGCAGTTGACAGTTTAAAGTAGATTATACGTAACTCTTTAATTTATACCTGCATATATTATATATCTCAATCTAAATAAGTAGGAGATATTGAGCTGTTATATGTATTAAGAGTTTCAGATATTTATTCTATATCATTCTATATCATTATTTATGTGATGATTTAATTACTGGACAGTATTTAATTCTCTGTTGTATCGAAAGCCCCAAAAACAGTACAGCAAATAGTGGCGCTGAAAATAGTAAACTGCTACTAAAAGGAGAAACAATTTAATGTGATATTAAAAAAATAAGTGATGTAAAAATATATGGGAGTGTAATGTATTGACACTCCACATACTTCTATTTATGTTTACTGGTGGGGGGGGGGGGTATATACATGACATGTGAAGGACCTAATCCACAGTCGGTTAAGCCACCCGTTACACATAATATCCAAACCCTCCAAACCCCCTCACAAATGACATGACAAGATTTTTGGAGTAAATGGCATTGACGGCCTTTTATTAACAATTACTTTTAAACTTAAACAAATAACATTTTTAAATAAATCTTAACCCAACTTATGTCCTCTTGGGGTATTCGAGGGTAACACACATCACTGGTCACTGCGACAAACTTCTTTTAACTTTAGGCCTCCAGTCGCAAGCCCCCCTGACCCGGAGACGGTATTCAACTTTTGCAGTGACCTACCTTTTACCCCTTCCAGGTTAACCCCTCATTAACCGGAAGGTACCTGATAACCCCATCCACTGATGGGTACCACCATGTTAATCCCATACCACAAATGGGTACCAACCATGTTAACCCCATACCACAGATGGGTACCAACCATGTTAACCCCATACTACAAGATGGGTACCAACCATGTTAACCCCATACCACATATGGGTACCAACCATGTTAACCCCATCCACAGATGGGTACCAACCATGTTAACCCCATACCACAGATGGGTACCAACCATGTTAACCCCATACCACAGATGGGTACCAACCATGTTATATATGCATATAACAGCCATATTCTCCTCCTCCAAAGACCCAACCACTGCCACAGCACGAAAGGGGTAAAACCTTACCCTTGCATGCGCCTCCACACCCTCCTTGCTCGCTGTATGCTTTCCTGCAAACCTAGAGTCCGAAGATCGTTTCCCACTTCATTAAAGTGCACCCCATCGCTCCTAAAATACCTCCCTCTAACCACCTATAGCACTCCATGACGTATAATCCCACCCCTGTTCCTAATCACAAACTTACTCACTTCCGTGTTTTCTTCCACTCGGGTCCCATCAACCTTTTTAGCTGGACAAGACGTACTGCCCGCCATATCTGACCAACCAATAACCATCCCGGCTGAACTTCCTGACTGGGGATGCCCCACTGCCTACTGTTCGGCTGAACACAAGCTCTTCTGGCCCACCCCAGGAAACATATGAGTGACCCAGGATCCACTTGGCCAACTTCTGCACCTGTAAACAATAAAATGACAGACCAACCAGCAATTTCCCCCATACTTAACACCAAAATAAAGCCTGAAAAAACACATCTTTAAACCAATTCTGCCACGAATGTGGGAGACTATACAACTCAAGTCCGTCCGAGCCCCACATACCAAGGCGCTTATGTGTTTCATACTTTTTCTTGCAAGGTTTATTTTTTTATGAGGTTTACAATCTCTTTAAAAAAGTAATGCAGATTGAGGAGATTATGGCATAGAAGATTATGCAATACTGGAAAAATAATGAGTGCCTATACAGTAAGAATATTAAAGAGGACCTGAACTGTGCAGGCTGTACCCTGTACACCAGTGGTTCTCAAGCTCATTTCTGGTAGGTTACGGATCTTTTCTCTTTTACTGATTTGCCACGTGTAGTACTACTCTTAGAGAAGCTCCTGGTTGGATGAGGTGAAGCTCCTTCTTCTTCCTGTGGTGATGACCCACTGGCACATTTAGAATTTCAGTCATTCAAGAAAAAGCTTCCATCCTGCTCCTCTGAATTTTCTGATCACTACAATAGAAAAATAATGTCAGTTTGACTTCAATAACCATTAGAAAATTGAATGAACGTTCTAAAAACAAAGATTTTTGCACAAAATTCTACTTTCATATGACCAGTTTAAAACTATAAACAAAATGGCTTTACATTCCACATTAACCACTTTCACCGCCTTCCTGCCCAGGTCAATTTTCAGCTTTCAGTGCTATTGTAACTTGAATGACAATTGTGTGGTCATGCAACACTGTATCCAAATTAAATTGTTATCATTTTTTTCACACAAATAGAGCTTTCTTTTGGTGGTATTTAATCACCTCTGAGTTTTTTATTTTTTGCTAAACAAACGGAAAAAAAACACAGCGATCACAGAGTGCACCTCAGGGGGTGCACAGGAAGCATGATCACGGGCGTCCATGTCTCCTCCTTCTGGTAAAGTAAGCCCACGCTGTAGCCATCTTTCAGCTATAGCGCAGACAGGAAGGGGTTAAAGCTGAAGTTTAGTGTGATGTATTATTTTTTTATTATTTTAATCAGCACACGAGGTGGCACTAGAGTGTATTGGTGGCTGCCCTTTTATTTGAAATCTTCAGTTTTCTGCCCCTGGATACCCCCACAGCTGTGATCTGGTGCTGTGAGAGTCAATATGGGTGGCTCCACCTGTTACAGGCACTTGTCAGTAGTGCCCACTATGCACACGCCCTCTCCATATTTGGACCATGATGTCACTGCTATCTGCACCCCTTTTTTTCAGTGATGGGATTCCTGGTGGCGCCAGTGGTTTCTAGGGATGCAGTGCATGCAAGTACCTGTGACTTCCTTGAGAACCCGTGACAGCGGGATGCTGTCATATATAAAAGCAGTAGATTTCAAAATTTTCTTTCAGCTTGTGAACTACCTGATTGTAATCCCCTTCTCGTTCAAAACAAGTTATAATGTCATCAACATAGATAAGGATGTATATCCATCTGTCTTCTTAATTCCTGGAGTAGAGACAGGCATCTGCTTTACTTCTTGAGAATCCCTCTCTGGTAAGTACTTTGTTCACTTTCTCATTACACATACTTGCAGATTGCTTAAGACCGTAGATGCCCTTCTGAAGTTTACACACAAGGTTGTCTCCTTGCTCAAACCCTGGTGGTTGCTCCACGTGGAGGTCTTCCTTAATCTCTCCATGTAGTAAAGCAGTCCTAACATCTAGGTGTTTCACTTGCATGCCCAATGCTAAGAAGTGCTGTGATGGTGGAGAATTTTACGATGGGAGCAAATTTTTCATTGTAATCTTCACCAAGTTTCTGGGAGTAACCCATGGCAACTAGTCTGGCTTTACATTTATGGATATTCTCTTCTGCGTCTGACTTTACTTTGAATGTCCACTTACTTCCTATAGTTTTGCAGTTAGGAGGGAGCTCTGTGAGTTTACAGGTTGTATTTTCATGTAGTGACTTTAATTCTTCTTCCGCTGCCTTCCTCCATTTATTGGCTTCATGTTTTGGCAGTTTTCTATGTCTTGCCATGATGTTGGTTCAAGTATGCTGTGTGTGTAGACAGTGTATGACAGCTTGTGGGGTGGTATCCCCTTTGTAGTCAGAGTGGCTTTTCTGACTTCAGGCAGTTGAGCAGGATCTGGTGGGGAACTTTATTTAGGCATTATGAGTGCCACCTCTTGTTCTGGCTCCTGCACAGGTTCGCTTTGGTCGACCTTTTCTTCTGGATTGTTTGGCATATTCACTTCACAGCTTTCAGGCATCTGTGTTTCTTGTGATGGGCTCTTATCAAAATAAACACTATGGCTTATTGTCATGTTGTCAGTCTTTGTGTGTAGGATTCTGTAAGCCTTAGTTTGCTCAGTGTAGTCTTAATAGAATGGCTCTGTTCTCCAGCTTTGATTGCTTTTCACTTGGAATATAGGCATATGCTTTACATCCAAACACTCTGATTTGCCCTATGCTAGGCTTTGATCCATGCTACATTTCAAATGGAGTACTTTTAATGGCTCTTGAAGGTAGTCTGTTCTGTAGGTAGGTTGCAGTCATGACTGCTTCTCCCCAGTACTTGTGAGGTAGGTTAGCATCTGACAACATTCATCTGGCTTATTCTATAAGAGTGTGAGTTTTCCTTTCTGCTATACTGTTTTGTTCAGGAGTGTATACTGTGGTTGTGTGGTGTAATATTTCTTGTCTCCATAGGTATGAGGCCACTTATTTGCTTGTGTATTCTCCCCCATTGTCAGTGCATGTTATTCCTGGTTTCCGTTGGAATTTGTTGCTAGACATGACAACAAACTTTTGATGTTTCTCTGACGTTTCATTCTTGTGTTTCAATGAAAGTCAGTCGATATCTGTTCCCGTCTGACCTGGGAGTTTTCATTGGACCGCATACGTCACTGTGTATGAGCTGCGGGGGGGGGGCATTTTTCTTTGAGAAGACTGTGGAAGGGGAGCACGTGTGGCTTTTGCTTCAATAGAGTAAATGCATTTCATGAGCATTTTGCAAAGCGCTATAGTCAAATCTTCTGATAAGCCTCTCTTTATAATGTCCTCTTTAGCTTCTGAATTTCTGTTCCCCAGCCGCCTGTGCCAGAAGTGAATACATTTGTTGTGTACGTGACTAGAGACTATATTGGCTTGCTGGTCTGTGTTGATGCGCCTGTATAGGTGATCTTCCAGTTTTCTTTTTGTGAGGAATTGCTTATTATTGTGAATTTTGCATTCATTGTGCATTGTCTTTTGAGCTGTAATCAATGTTTGTGAAGAAGGTCTCATCACTAGTCATGTGGCTTGTCACTTTGGAGTCTATGCACCAGCCGCATGTCTTGCCACTCTGTGTCTCTTTAAAGGTGCCACTCCATGATGCGTCTTCAGTTTCCTTTGTGATTGCTTTGATTCTTTCTTTTGTGGATAGCTGTAGCTTTCACTGCTTGGCTTTCCAGATAGAACAGTCCTTTTTTAAGTGATTGGTCCTTCTACAGCGAAAACAGGCTTTCTTTGTTGTGCTTTGTGCCTTTATACATCTTAAGATCTTTGTCATCATGGTCCATGTTTTCTTTCCTTCGGTCATATTCATCAATTAATTTGCATTTGACATATTCCAGTGTCAGTTCCTGCTCAGGTCTGGTTTCTAAAATGTGAAAAAGAGCAGTATATGTCTCTGGAAGGCTTCAGAGGAGCAGGGCAACAATATGGTTATCTTTGTTGTCCTCTTTGATGGTGCACAGCTGCTCTATGATACCTAGCATAGCTTTCATGTGGTCACACATTTTCTGGCCTTCTTCTAGTCTCATTTTATAAAGCTTTCTTAGTAGAAACAGTTAGCTGTTGAGACTTAAATGCTCATGCAGTTTTTGTAATGAAGTCCACATACCTTTGGCTGTTTTCTCTGTTCGTATGTGGATAAGTTGCTCGTCTTCCACTAGTAAGCTTATGGTCGCTTTTGCCTGCTTATCCTTCCTGCCCCAGTCCTCTGTCTCTCTGTCTGTGGGTCTGTCTGTATTCAGCACTTGCCACAAGCCATCCTTGTTCAGAAGCATTTCCAGTTTAAACTTCCACAGCTGCCATCTTTCTGTAGCTTGTATACAGTACTCACTGATTTGTAATAAACTCTCCAGTGCCTGGATGCTGCTGGGTGCACTGGGTGCGCTGGGCCCATAACCTGTTGTGCAGAATATTGAAATAATTAGGGCTGCAACTAACGATTATTTTCATAATCGATTAGTTGGGCGATTATTGTTTTGATTAATTGATTAATTGGTTTATAACAAAAAAGGTAATTTTGCTGCGATTTGCATTTTTACATTTTTTTTGGCCAATTTGTTTTTGGGCAGATTAAAAAACACAAGTTGCCGCAAAAAAGCATTATTACATGCCTTTCTGCAGCTTCTCCATTGAAGTATATTGAAAAAAAAAAAAAATAGCACGTTTTGCGTTAAAAAAAAAAAATCCTTGTCTTTTCCAAATATGCAGCAGCTGAAAAAATCATGGATGTGAACGTATCCCATAGGAAACCATGTAAATGAACTGTAGTGTGTTTCTGCAAAAAAACACAGGTTTTGAGGTGTGACCCAGGTCTGAGAAGTTTTTTTAATTACATAATGGGGTTAAAAAAACTAAAATTAATACAAAAAGAGCAAATGATTGCTACTGTAAGGGGTTCATTTTTTACTATGGGACAGTGAAAGTAATATTTACAGTAGCGATTTGCTCTTTTTGTACTATAAAGGGCTAATTTTAGTTTATTTTTAACCCCATTATGTTACTGGCCGATTAATTGATTATGTAAATAGTAATTGATTCATTTCTTAATTGATTAGTTGTCGATTAATCGATTTGTTGTTTCGGCCCTAGAAATAATATGCTGGAAGCTTCTTGTATACAGCATACAGCTTTATTTTTATGGAGAATTATTATAACATATGTTTTCAGCATGAAGACAGAAACAGGAACTAAACATAAACAAGTGCACTGAACATAGATAGACAATACATCCTGTTACGTCATAGAATACATGAACTATACACTATAATACTACAGCGCCACCTGCTGCCTAGATAGGTATAGAGCATACAGTATTTAGTTCACAGTACTTTACATTACATGCTGTTGTCCTTCCAACAGTCAGAGGTGAGACTGCTTGTAATAACCCCAACAGCACTGGAAAGTCACCCATGCGGGGGTATCTGGGAGGCAGAGGACAAACAATTTTAAAGAAAAGAGCAGCCACCAGTACAGGAGACACTCATCATTCGTATCGTCCCTGGTGCTCAGTTTTAAAAAAAACACTAAATTTCAGCATTAAAAAATGTTCAAGAGATTACCCATTGCCTGTAAATATTTTTAGAGTTTGAAGGCTGCCATTATAGTGGCCAAAATTAGTTTTAGTCTGTTTCTATTGATTCATTTAAAGGCATGCTAAAGTTCTATTTTAAGCCAGGTGTTTGGCAGAAAGTTAATTAAAAGCACAGCGGTAGACACACTCCAATTACCTCCCAGAAACCATTGCAGGCCTGGCAACTTACTCAAGAGGTTGAAATGTTAGCCCTCACCTCAAATGTTATTTGGGTTTATTTAATAAAACACATCAGGGAAAAAACAAAAAAAAGCAAAACAAAACGTCTTTTACTGCTAAACCTGCCCTTGATTCATTTATAATGGCTTTACACTCCGCATAAACCAGCCTGTTCCCATTCAGTGGGAGGCCTGCGCTAGTACTTAACTTGGTGTTATTAGTTGGAAGGCAACAGGATACAATTTAGTGAAGGGATTTTCTCCATAAAGAATAACTTCCTCAGGGCCTACTTTATATGTGGAAACCGGTCCAAGTTAGAGTACAGGCTGATTAATTTCAACATGCATCTTCAAAGAAAACGAAGGGGAGCACAAATGTGTTTATTTTGCAAACATGTTACTACCACTTACCACTTGGTTGCAGGAAATCCATTCAAGCATTGTCTAAATTAAAGGGTGCAAAGAAACTCAAATCTCCAAATAAGAGATTAGCATTGATTTTTGAAAAAAAAATGTATAACCTTTTTAGAATGTTTCTTTCTTTAAGGGAAAGATTTGAAAAGAAAAAAAAGAAATTCTACAACAAGTAGCTGATATACTCAAAGTCTGTCAGAGTATATATTGCCAAAATATTACACAGCCCATATTTGGAATCATTCACATCTGGATTTTTAGTGCTCATGGCAGAATGTCCATGCTATTACTTTTCTGCCCAGAACTGTGAGTATTATATATATATCACGGTGCTGGTGTTAGTGCTTTATGTCACGCTGCTGATGTCAGTGCTCTCTATCACGGTGCTGTTGTCAGATGACTCTATCACGGTGCAGGTGTCATTGCTGTATGTCACGCTGCTGGTGATCATCTCCTGCACCCTCTTCTTTGCCTACCCTGGTCCCTGACCTTCCCTCTCCTCCATTGCCTTCATGTGCTCCACAGTCCTGAATTGTCACAACAATTTCCCATATAAAAAAAGAATGCTTGTAGTTGTCGATCCCAGATTCCCCTCATACATGTGTTATGTCATTGGCCATGTGGTGGGACTATGTTTGCACAGCTATTAATTATTTTGTGGCTGCAAATTTGACCTGTAGGTTTGCGAAGTTCGCCTCCCATTGAAGTCAATGGGGCCCGCCGCGAACGTTCCGGGTTCGCGAACTATCGGCCGCGTTCGCGGTCCGCGTTCGCGAAACGTCCCGTCGGAAGTACGTCCATCACTAGTGGTCATCTTGGAGGTGTGTTTGGGGTCGTTATCATGTTGGAATACTGCCCTGCGGCCCAGTCTCTGAAGGCAGGGGATCATGCTCTGCTTCAGTATGTCACAGTACATGTTGGCATTAATGGTTCCCTCAATGAACTGTAGCTCCCCAGTGCCTGCAGCATTCATGCAGCCCCAGACCATGGCACTCCCACCACCATGCTTGACTGTAGGCAAGACACACTTGTCTTTGTACTCCTCACCTGGTTGCTACCACACACGCTTAACACCATCTGAACCAATTAAGTTTATCTTGGTCTCACCAGACCACAGGACATGGTTCCAGTAATCCTAAGTCCTTAGTCTGCTTGTCTTCAGCAAAGTGTTTGCAGGCTTTCTTGTGCATCATCTTTAGAAGAGGCTTCTTTCTGGGACAACAGCCATGCAGACCAATTTGAAGCAGCGTGTGGCGTATGGTCTGATCACTGACAGGCTGATCCCCCACCCCTTCAAGCTCTGCAGCAATGCTGGCAGCACTCATATGTCTATTTACCAAAGACAACCTTTGGATATGACACTAAGCATGTGCACTCAACTTCTTTGGTCGACCATGGCGAGGCCTGTTCTGAGTGGAACCTGTCCTGTTAAACCGATGTGTGGTCTTGGCCACCATGCTGCAGCTCAATTTTGGTGTCTTGGCACTCTTCTTATAGTCTAGGCCGTATTTATGTAGAGCAACAATTTTTTTTTCAGATCCACAAAGAGGTTCTATGTTGAACTTCCAGTGATCAGTATGAGAGAGTGAGAGCAATAACACCAAATTTAACACACCTGCTCCCCATTCACACCTGAGACCTTCTAACACTAACGAGCCTCATGACATTGGGGAGGGAAAATGGCTAATTGGACCCAATTTGGACATAATCTCTTAGGGGTGTACTCCATTTTGTTGCCAGCGGTTTAGACATTAATGGCTGTGTGTTGAGTTATTTTGAGGGGATAGCAAATGTACACTGTTATACAAGCTGCAAACTCACTACTTTACATTGTATCAAAGTGTAATTTCTTCAGCGTTGTCACATGAAAACATATAATAAAATATTTACAAAAATGTGAGGAGTGTACTCACTTTTGTGAGATACTATATATACATCACTAGCCTAGTCTCAAAATACCAACCTAATCATTCTCTTCGTCCTCTCAAGAACTCCTGCTCTCTAGCTCCCTCGTCACCTCCTCCTTTACTTGCCTTTAGGACTTTTCCAGAGCCTCTCCAATCCTATGGAACTCCTTACCCAAACCTGTTCTATTATCTCCTACTCTATTAGCTTTTAGACAATCCCTGAAAACCCTCCTCTTCAGAGAAGCCTATCCTACCCACACCTAACAACTGCATTTTCATTTTCTCCATCAGTTCATACCCAACAGCTATTACCTTTTGTTTCACTTGACCCTCCCTTCTAGATTGTCAGCTCTAACGAGCAGGGCCGTCTGATTCCTTCAGTATTGAATTGTATTGTAACTGTACTGACTGTCCTTATGTTGTAAAGCACTGCACAAACTGTTGGCGCTATATAAATCCTGTATAATAATAATAATAATAATATAAAAAAAAATTCCAGGACTGGTTAGGGAGGAATCCAAATCCTTCAACAGGTAAAACCACTAATATATATGTATTTTATATGTATATTTAGCTGTTTGCCTGGAGTTCAGATTTAGGTACCATGTTGGGGTTTAGTGCAAGTGTTGTACATTCTAGTAGCAAGCTAACGGAGTTTAGGGTGTCGCTTATTCTCTGTACTAAAAACCACACTCCAAAAAAACTACTACTAGCACTGGAAAAAGAACTAACTTGCCAATTCACATCTATGCCTACCTCTGAAGGAACTAACAATAACATGTTCCTACCAAGGTCACTTTAGAGCCATCTTGGTGAAACACCAATCAACCTATTGGTTTGTTTTCGGGAAGAACCCACAATTGCCACATTAGATTTAATTTTAGCTGTAAGAGGTGGTCAAATGCAGTGATCAATATTTAAAATGATCAGTTATAAAATTCTGCATAAAGGGTGGATAAATGGGGCATTCCAAGTCCACTAAAAGCATGGTCCATGACCAACTCTGTAATAATAACGTTAGAATTTTGTCAATTTTGATAAATGCTTTAATCCAATAAAAGTGCAGCGGCCATTATTTACCATAATTTATTGTTATCTTTATTATATTCTTGGTGGTTAGGTAATGTAATTGTGGGGTTGGTGTGGCCTACAATCTCATGATAAAAGAGGGGCACTAATTGGGACCCCCTTTCCTGAGATTGTGGCTTCCCCAGCCCCATTTTATAATATTAGTGATTTCTACTATTATAAGTATAGGCAGTGTTAAAGGAAGTACTGTCTCTTTAAATGTTAAAAAACTGTTCCATTGGGATCCAATGGGAACACCCGGAAATTTCTGGAATTTCAGGGATAATGCTTATAAGGGGCTGCAGAGGCAGGGACTTCCTCTTTGACTCGTCCCGCTGAAGAACTATCTGAACCGATGAGCTTTCTGTGAAAGTCCATCGGGTCTTGGAGAAGGCTGGTGAAGAGGGGGATGAGGAGTGGCTGTGCAGGTGCCCGGGACTGGTGTTGGGAGAAGAGCCAAGCATGTCTTAGGGAGGAGACAAGAGTCTGGAGATGGGCACGGAGGAAGAGGGGAGGTGGCTTGGACAAGAGGAGAAGCGTGGCCGGAGTTGGTGGGGACTGATGAGCAGTATACCGATGGAGCGACAAGTGCAGGTCTCTGAGGTAGGAAGGGAGGACCGTGCACCGCCTAGTAGGGAAGCTGAGCATGCCGAAGGAGTGGCTGGGCGGATCCACCGCGCCAGCAAGAAGAGGTTGACATAGTCACCATCCCCTGCAGGGAGAGGAGGAAGGAGAGGCGGAGCTAGACGTCCAGCAGCAAGTGAACCAAGAGGGCAGCTGCCTTCGCCACATGCTTAAGTAAACACTGACAGACCCGCTCTGCTGAGAGATTGGAATCGTGAGAAGAGAAGCAGTGAAAATGGCTCCGGGCATATGCAACAAGGGCTTGATCCTGTAGAGGCGTAGGAGGAAGCAAGTCAGAATGTACCAGTTAAACCCTCAGTGCCTGGTGAGTTGCTGCATTACTCTGCATTATTTGAATTAGTGGGTTCTCTCTCTGCTCTAGTTAAAAATCTTTCTCCTTTAGCACAGACTTCTGCAAAAGCTGTTCCTCCTGTCTTTGCAAATGTTACTGAACATGTTAACCCTTCCTTTGCTGCTCCAGAGGTATTATCTGTTCCCTCCCATTCTGTTGTCATTCTCATGGAGGTTAGGAGTTTAGATAATGTAAGTTATGTATTGCCCATACACACACCTAGTATGTCTGTCAGGCTGAGGGTTTCTGAGGCTTGCTTAAAGGAGACCATGCCCTGTGGTAAAGGAAAAAATACGTAAAGGGGAATTTATGGATGAGTTGTCCCTCCTGCCCTTTCATAAGGAATTTGTGAGCAAGGTAGATAAAAAAGGGGATGAGAAAATGGAGGACGATAGGTGCAGGCCTGTATCCAGGTCATTTCATAAGTGTCTGCAAACTTATTGCATTTTCTCTAGCATTATGACTGAGAGACTCCCGGATTTATTTGGTGGGTTGTTCCAGCATTTCAATCATGTGCTAGAGGCATACAGGAATTTTGGTGGCTTAGGGTGGTACTCGTATGATGAATCTTTCAGAAAACGTTCCATTCACCCCGCTCTTAAGTGGGGAATGAAGGATGTGGGACTGTGGCTAAATTTGATCCTGCCTCCTAAACAAAGGTCGTTTAAGCAGCCTGCAGCTAACTCCTTGAATGTAGCTTATAGAAAGGGCTACTGTATTGCTTTCAATGAAAGCCAATGTCGTTGGGGTGCTTCGTGTAAGTATAAGCACGAATATGCTTAATGTTCTGGGGCACACCCAGTGATAAAGTGCTTTAAGAAAAACTCCCAAGTAGGGACCAGTCAAATGCAAAGAGATATTTTTCCGAAAAGCCTGCATGCCAGTGAGGCTGGAAAAAATGTGGCCTTGACTTGAGCGATACTGAGACAGAGAGTAGGCTTGATTTCTCATTGAGGGTTTTGCTAATGGTTTTCCATTACCTTTTTTTCAAGGGAAGGATGGACAATTGTTAATAACTTGAAATCAATGCAGCCTTTTCCAAAAATTGTTAGACAAAAAATTTACAAAGAAATAGCAGAAGGGTGGGTGGATGGTCCTTTCCAGGCGCCTCTTTTTCATAATTTTTGCATCTCCCCTTTTGGGTGTTGTTCCAAAGCGGGAGCCGAATGAATTTTGCATAATTTGTCCCCTTTAATTTCCTAAGAGTGATTCCCTGAATGATGAGCTAGATGATGCTTTGTGCTGTTTCATATTCGACTTTGAGGACACGGTTGGCAAAATCTGTTCGTTTGGCCCGGGAGCCCTGCTGGCCAAAGCTGATATCAAATTGTCAATAGCCAAAAAGCCAATCTCACCCTTGGCTTTTAACTCTTTGGGTTTTTACTTTGATGGGTGTTATTTTTTTTTATAAAAGTCTCCCAATGGGTTGCGCAGTGTCTTGCACTTATTTTGAGACCTACTCCACATTTTTGCAATGGGTAGTTTGTGGCGAATTAGGTATGGATAGTGTAGTCCATTACCTGGATGATTTCTTATTCATCAGGCCAAGTGATTCAGCAGCTTGTGGCCAATTGCTGCAGACTGTTCATGGCATCTCCAGCACTTTTGGAGTGCCTTTGGCAGAGGAGAAAACTTTTTTGCCTACCACCTCTTTGGAATTTTTAGTCATAGTAATTGACACACAACTCATGGAGTTTAGGTTGACCACAGCAAAAATTCTGAAACTCAAGTCTCTGATTGCCAACTTTCTTAGTCAGCGTAAGGTCATCTTGAAGGAAATGCAATCCCTTCTGGGAGTCTTGAACTTTGCTTGCCAGATTATGCCAGTAGGGTGTGTCTTTTCTCATAGACTGTATCTTTCAATTTCAGGGCTAAAGTCACCTTTTGCTCATATAAGGCTTTCTAAGTTGTTAAAAGAGGATCTTGCTGTATGGGCAAGATTTCTTGATTCATATAATGGTCATTCTTTTTTCCATTTGGATATTATATTTGCACCTGATTTTCACTTATTTACAGATACTGCAGGCTCCAAAGGATTTGCTGCCATTTGGGGAACGCAGTGGTGCTGCGCAGGATGGCCGGAGTCCTGGCATAGTAAGCAGTCTACAAGAAATGTGGTTTATTCCCGGTCCTGGTGGTGCTTGAGTTTTGGGGAGGGCAGTTTGCGAATAGACGTATCCTTGTTTAAATGGTTAATAAGAAGGTTCTCTTTGCCATAAACTGCCTTTCATCCCACTCTTTGTTCGTGGTTGCAGTTTTAAGACGTAGTTTTGAGAAGTAATTTTAAATTTAACATATGGCTAAAGGCCAAATATACACTGGGTGTTTTGAACGATTTAGCTGATGCGCTATCTCATTTTCAGATGAACAGATTCTGTGGCTTGCTTCCGGAGGTGGGAGAAGAAGGTCTTGATTGTCCAGAACACTTATGGGATATAATCTAGACCTGACTACAGCAGCCATACGGAGCTCAGTGGCTCCAAAAATATGGGCTTGTTATACGCATGTGGATGGGATTCATGGGAAATCTAGGTGTGGAGGTTAATGGCCCCTCTGAGCAGGCCATTTCAGCATTTATACAATTGCTCATGGAGCAGCTGTTCTTGTATAGTTATGTGTCCAAGACATTGGCTGGTATATCATTTTTCTTCTGCTTACATGGGTACTCAGCTTGTGTTTTATATTCTTCTGTGAGACAGACACTTAACGGGTACAGGAGGTTGCATCTTACTCCTAATAACAGAAGGCCTATTTCAGGACAGCTTCTACGCCATCTTTGGGAGGTCCCTAAGTCAGTGTGTTTCTGAAGTTATGAAGCTCTGCTTTTTACCATAGCATTTGTGGTTGCTTTTTTTCGGGGCATTCAGGATATCAGAATTATTCCCTGGCTCTAAAAAATGCAGTTCTGGCATTCGTTATGATCATGTTTTGGTGGAGAAGTTGTTGGTGCGTTTCTTTCTCCAAAGGTCCAAAATGGATAGCTTGGAGAGGGGGGTGTGGATCTCCTTGCAGGCACAGGGTGATAGTTCTCTATGCCCAGTGGCTTTGATGAAACAGTTGGTATTGCTTAGACCTCACGTGGGAGGGCATTTTTTCATACATACAAATACATTGCCAATCAATAAGTACCAGTTCAATTTTGTGTTGCACAAATGTTTGGGACACCTGGGATTAAGTAATTACCAGTTCTCCTCTCACTCCTTTAGAATAGAACAGAGGCTGCCAGAAGGGGTTTAGCGGTACCTGCTTTTAAGTAATTGGGGAGGTGGAGGTCAGACTGTTTTAAAGTGTACATAAGCTAACCTTTTTCTTACATTTTTCCAGGTTTGAGTCAGTGTCTATGGATACTGGGGCATTCATACATATACTGGGAGCGTAAGAGAGCAGCTCAGCGCAGCTATTCAGTGAACCTGTCATTGTTGCCGGAATGCTTTACGTTATATTGGAGAGGAATAAGAGGCCTTCTTTGGTTTCAACTGTATTTTCACCTTTCTAGGATGTACCAGGTTTGGCCTCCACCATCTATTTTAGTTATTCATTTAGGGGGCAATGACCTAGGTAATATCAGGACATTAGATTTGCTGTTTAGGATTAAGCAAGATTTGCACCAATTTAAATTAACATCACCGGATACGGTGATTGTATTTTCTGAAATTGTTCCTCGTCTCGCTTGGTTTTCCTCCTTGCAGCAGAAGGTGATGGAAAAAATGAGGAAGAGGACCAACAGAGCGATGGCTAAGTATATGCCTTTGATTGAGGGGTTGTCATATACACATGTTGACCTTGAAGGTAGCATCCCAGGTTTTTATAGGCAAGATGGGTTCCACCTCCCAGATGTGGGGCTGGATATATTTAATCTGGGCCTACAGTGTGGTATAGATATGGCCACAGCTTTGGGGGTGGGCTGTGCTTGAAGTCTGAAGCTCGGCTCGTGGGGACTTTATTTTCTTATTTAAGTTGTATTATTTAGCTCAAGTTCCAAAAACTGAGCAATTGTATTGTTGTTATGTTGAATATGGTCTTGTAATAATAAAGTTTGAATTTTGTAAATTTTGATAAATGTTTTAATTTAATAAAAGTGTTACAGCCATTGTTTGCCATAATTTATTGTTTTATTATATTTTTGGTGGTTGGGTAATGTAATTGTTGGGTGGGTGTGGCCTACAATTTCATTGTTCCTCCAATGAGTCAACTCTATTTTAGGGCTCACAGAAAAGGGCATAAGTAAAAGCTTGTTTACACTTTTGTTAGTACTCTAATGTGTGTTCCGTGGTTTATCACTTTTCAGAGGGCATTTATTAGGTGGTGATGTTATGTAATTTCCTCACTCACTGTTTTAACCCCTAAATCCCACACCACCACACAAAAATCACATGCATTGCACACATAGTTTCACTTGTGCAATATTGCTTGTCAAATGCAACAGCAGGAAAAACTTTTGTGTATACTCCCTACAGGTTCCTTTCCAGATTATAAGGGAGTGGTTGGGATTCCCCCAACCTAAAGTGTAAAATAAGCCAAAAAAAAATATTATTTGCCAGATTGCCTATATACAAAAACTTGGAAGGTACAAAGCATTCAGGTACTGCCGTCACGTACAGTGATTGCAGCACCTCTATGTGGTGTACAACCAGCCTGAGGGCAGAAGACATTAGCGGAAGGCTAACAGCATAGCTATACCTCCCCTGAGCAAAGATAATCACACAATATTCATTTCCGTAACTTAATTAAAATATGGTTCAGACTGAATTAGAGTAATAGCATTGTACAAATCCCTTGTAGATTGTGGCACAGCAGATTGACTAGAAAGGGGGGAGAGAGTGATATTACTTTATAAATGTGTATGTTATGTAAGTGAAATGATTGCTGTATGTAAGCGTTCATGCTGGGCAGTAAGCAACTTCACACCAAATAGCGTCTTGTCCCTAAATGCAGCATGTGCAAACCGAGCAAACTGAATGACTTGAATCTGTGATAAAAGTTACATTTGGGTGCTGAAATAAAGTGGATGATGTTGTGCAGAGTATTGAAATCATGCACTGGAAGCTTCTTGTTTGCAGCAATAGCTTTGCTTTTATAGAGGATTAGCAATGCATATCTTACAGCATGAGAAACACGAAAAAGGAACTAAATACAAACAAGTGCACTGAACTTAGATAGATGTTAAATCCTGTCATATCATAGAATACACATTATAACACTATAATACTACAGAACCACCTACTGAATAGATAAGTATAATGAATACAGTATTGTCAGTTTATTAGCAACCATGCTGTTTTTTCCAACACCCCTTCTCAACAGCAAGTGCTTTGTTAAATTACATTCAGCTTCTTCTGGATATAACTATGACGTTCCTTCAATGAAGGCTTAGTAAGTGCACTGGCAGTTATCTCCTTTAGCAGGCAGTATTGAATGTCAATAATACCTTGCTCTTAATTATCCCTCAGTATGTGATACTTGACGTCGATGTGTTTGGTTCTAGGATTGACCCTTTCTGATTGTGTAAGCTTTATACATCCCTGGTTGACAAATCCATATCGCTTCTTGACACGTGTGTGCTACTTCAATTTACGTCAGTTGAAGATAGGTTGACAGTTGCTTGCTTTCGACTAGACCAACTTATGGTTCCTTCCCCATACTGGAAGATGAATCCACTTGTGGATTTGCGGTCTGTATAGTTCCCGGCCCAATCAGCATCCACATACCCAACCAGTTTTGGATTGGATGTTGATGGTGACCGTAACTTCATCTGAATTATTCCTTTGAGGTACTGCATCACTCTTTTTACTGCATTCCAGTCATGCTGACAGGGAGTTGAGACGTTCCTGCGTAGTATGCCCACTGCTGCGACTATGTCTTGTCTTGTCAAAGTAGCAACATATAGCAGCTTACCGATTGCTGTGCGATACATATCATTGTTGGGTAGCAAGTTTTCTGCTTCCTTGCTATTTAGATAGGTTGGTTCCATGGGAGTTTTCACTTCCTTTGCATCTTTCATATGGGATTGTTCCAAGATTTCTGAGATTTTCTGAGATTGGTTGAGAAGATGACTTCCATCTTCTCTCTCTATTTGGATTCAGAGATAGTAGCCTTTAGTCCCTAGCTCTTTGATTTCAAAATTTTTCTTTCAGCTTGTGAACTGTGAAGAATATAATCCCCTTCTTTTTCAAAACAAGTTATAATGTCATCAACATAGATAAGGATGTATATCGCACTGTCTTCTTGATTCCTGGAGTAGAGACAAGGGTCTGCTTTACTTCATGAAAATCCCTCTCTGGTAAACACTTCATTCACTTTCTCATTCCACATCCTTGCAGATTGTTTAAGACCGTAGAAGCTCTTCTGAA
Source organism: Lithobates pipiens (assembly GCF_037356315.1). Classification (NCBI taxonomy): domain Eukaryota; kingdom Metazoa; phylum Chordata; class Amphibia; order Anura; family Ranidae; genus Lithobates; species Lithobates pipiens. The sequence goes on along the minus strand of NW_027507758.1, from coordinate 533,411,862 downwards.
GTTTACACACAAGGTTGTTTCCTTGCTTTAAGCCTGGTGGTTGCTCCATGTAGAGGTCTTCCTTAATGTCTCCATATAGACGTTTTAACATCTAGGTGTTTCATTTGCATGCCCTTCCTGGCTGCAATGCTAAGAAGCACTCTGATGGTGGAGTGATTTACGACGAGAGAATGTTTTATCGTAATCTTCACCAAATTTCTGGGAGTAACCCTTTGCAACTAGTTTGGATTTGCATTTGTGGATTTTCCCTTCTCTGCCTGACTTTACTTTTAAAGTCCACTTACTTTCTATAGTTTTGCGGTTGGGAGGGAGCTCTGTGAGTGTCCAGGTTTTATTTTCTTGAAGTGACTTTAATTCTTCTGCTGCTTTTCTCCAATTATTGGCTTCACATTTTGGCAGTTTGTCTATGTCTTCCCAGTATGTTGGTTCAAGTATGCTGTATGTTTTCACAGTGTATGACAACTTGCAGGGTGGTATCACCTTTGTAGTGTGAATGGATCTTCTGATTTCAGACAGTTGAGCAGGATCTGGTGGGGAACTTGATTTCGGCATTGTGAGTTCCACCTCTTGTTCTGACTCATGCACAGGTTCGCTTTGATGAACCTTTTCTTCTGGTTTGCTTAGTATATTCACTTCACAGCTTTCAGGGATCTGTGTTTCTGATGATGAGCTTTCATCAAAATAAACACTACGGCATATTGTCACTTTGTCAGTCTTTGGGTGCAGAATTCTGTAATGCTATGTACACACGGCCGGACTTTTCAACAGCAAAGGTCAGACGGAACGAATCCATCGGACAATTTAATCGTGTGTGGGCTTCACCTTTGCTGTCGAAAAATCAGACGGCCTTTAGATTTAGAACATGTTTCAAATCTTTCAGACGGACTCGAGTCTGGTTGAAAAATCCATTCATCTGTATGCTAGTCCGATGGATGAAAACCGACGCTATGGCAGCTATTGGCTACTGGCTATGAACTTCCTTATTCTAGTCCAGTCGTACATCATCATGGTCAAATCCGTTGGACTTTGGTGTGATTGTGTGTGGCCAAGTCCGTTCGTTCAGAAAGTCCGTCGGAAGTCCGCCGAAAGTCTGTCGGAAACATCGGACTTATGCCCCGTACACACGAGAGGAATTAAGTCTGACTGACCTCCAAAGGAGTTCCGCCGGAGTTCCGCTGGAGTTCCGACGGAGTTCTGGCGGACTTTTCGACCGAACGGACTTGACCACACACCATCACACCAAACTCCGACGGAGTCGAACGTGATGACGTACGACTGGATTCGACGTAGGAAGTTCATAGACAGTAGCCAATAGCTGCCCTAGCGTCGGTTTTAGTCCGTCGGAGTAGCACACACACGAGCGGATTTTTCAAAGGGGACCGGGTCCGGCGGAGTTCCGTCGGGAAAATTTGAAGCATGCTTCATTTCTAAAGTCCGTCAGACTTTAGCTTCGCTAAAGTCCGTTGCAGCCCACACACGATCGGATAGTCCGCCGGACTCAGTCCGTCGGAGTTTGGATGTCGAAAAGTCCGCTCGTGTGTACGGGGCATTAGTCTGCCGGAAAGTCCGGTCCTGTGTACATGGCATAACTCTTTGTTTGCTCAGTGTAGTCTACTAGAATGCCCTCTGTGGCTCTGTTCTCCAGCTTGGATCACTTTTCACTTGGAATATAGGCATATGCTTTACATCCAAACACTCTGATGTGCCTTTTGCTAGGCTTTGATCCATGCTACATTTCAAATGGAGTACTTTTAACTGCTCTTGAGGGTAGTCTGTTCTGTAGGTAGGTTGCAGTCATGACTGCTTCTCCCCAGTACTTGTGAGGTAGGGTGGCATCCAACAACATGCATCTGGCCTATTCTATTATGCCCTGTACACACGGTCGGAATTTCTGACGGATCGTGTTGTCTGAAAATCTGATCGTATGTGGGCTCCATCTGACTTTTTCTGTTGGAATTTCCAACACACAAAGTTTGAGAGCAGGATCTAAAATTTTCCAACAACAGAATCCAATCGTTTAAATTCCGATTGTGTGTAGACAATTCCGACAAAGTGCCACGCATGCTCAGAATAAATTAAGAGACCACAGCTATTGGCTACTGGTCCATTTATAGTCCCGACGTACGTGTTTGATGTCACCTCGTTAAGAACGATCTGATTTTTGGACAACTTTGTCCAACCGTGTGTATGCAAGACAAGTTTGGCACCAAATCCGTCAGAAAAAATCCAATGGATTTTGTTGTCGGTATGTACAACGGTGTTTACAGGGCATAAGAGTGTGATTTTTCCTTTCTGCTACACCGTTTTGTTCAGGAGTATATAGTGTGGTTGTGTGGTGTACTAGTCCTTGTTTTTTCAGGTATGAGGCCACTTCTTTGCTTATGTATTCTCCCCCATTGTCGGTGCGTATTATTCCCTAGTTTGCATTGGAATTTTTTGCTAGACATGGCAATGAACTCTTAAAATTTCTCAGATGTTTCATTCTTGTGTTTCATCAGAGAGTAGTTGTGTACCTAAAATAATCATCAATGAAAGTCAGTGAATATCTGGTCCCGCCAGACGTAGGAGTTTTCATTGGACCGCATACACCACTGTGTATGAGTTGCAGGGGATGGATAGTTTTTCGTTAAGATGCCTGTGGAAGGGGAGCGTGTGTGGCTTTTGCTTCTATACAGCATTTGCATTTCAGGAGCACTTGGCAAAGCGCTATAGTCAAATCTTCTGATAAGCCTCTCTTTATAATGCCCTCTTTAGCTTCTGAACTTCTGTTCCCCAGCCGCTTGTGCCATAAGTGAATATATTTGTTGTGTATGTCACTAGAGACTATATTGGCTTGCTGGTCTGTGTTGATGCGCCTGTATAGGTGATCATCCAGTTTCCTTTTGCGAGGAATTGCAAAAAATGTATAATTAATAAGAGAAGCTTCTTGTTTGCAGCATTAGCTTTGCTTTTATGGAGGATCAGCAATGCATATCTTACACCATGAGAAATATGAAACAGGAACTAAATACAAACAAGTGCACTGAACTTAGATAGATGGTACATCCTGTTATATTATAGAATACTCATTATAACACTATAATACTACAGTGCCACCTGCTGCATAGATAACTATAATGCATACAGTATTGTCAGCTCTCCAGAGGTTGCCAAGAGTTTCTTAAGCTGTGACTTAAGGGTCTATAAGGGTGGCAAACTGACCACCCCTGTAATGCCCTGTACACACAGTCGGACATTCCGACTACAAAATCCATCTGATTTTTTCAGACGGATTTTGGCCCAAACTTGTCTTGCATACACACGGTTACACAAAGTTGTCGAAAAATCTGATCGTTCAGAACATGGTGACATAGAACATGTATGACAGGACTTTAAAGAGGGCAGTAGCCAATAGCTTTTGTCTCCTAATTTATTCTGAGCACGCGTGGCACTTTGTCCATCGGAATTGTCTACACACGATTGGAATTTAAATGATTGGATTTTGTTGTCTGAAAATTTTAGATCCTGCTCTCAAACTTTGTGTGTCAGAAATTCCCATGGAAAAAGTCTGATGGAGCCCACACACGATCAAATTTTCCGACAACAAGATGCAATGGAACATTTTCTGTCAGAAAGTCCGACCGTGTGTACAGGGCATAGGGCAAGCCACAGATGATGCAATGTTCTTGAGTCTCAAATCCCTCCCGAAGCACTATTGAGTTCTGCTGACAGAGAGCCTTCTCCACCGGAACAGTAATCGCATGCAAAAATACAACAGGCTGGTTGTACTGAAGTAGATCAATGGATCCACTTCTGTACAACCAGCCTGCCCATACATGGATCAAATCTATCTATCTATGGCTGGCTTAAGGGTTGTATTTTTCCTACTAACCACCGATGCAAGGGCATTTTCGCCTTTGACTGCCCTTGAATTGGTTTTAGAAAGAGTTCCTCAAGATCAGAAAATGATTTTGTTCCTCTGGGGCAAAAAAAAGCTGAGAAAGACTGATCTACGTAATACAACCATCCCCTAGGTTAATCTCCCAACAAGCGGTGGCCGAGTAAGGCACCGAACCAAGCTTCTCTCTCCAGTCACCACTCTAAAGTCTCTCTGAAGTGCTGCTCCAAAGTTTCCACTCCTAAATCCACCCTGCCTCTACTCTGCAGGCCCTTCTATTGTCACTCCACAGTCCCCCATCACTTCTCCAAAGTTTCTCCTACCCATCTCTGGTCCAAAGTCCCCCTATCCCCGCTTTTGCAGTCCTCTTTATAGCTTTGTTCAAAATCACCCCCAATTGTTTCTACAGAGTACTTCCCCTAATCACCAATCCAAAGTATTCACTCAGTTGCCACTCCAAAGTTCCCTTCTCATCGCTGCTCCATAGCCCCCACATTGTTGTTACAAAGGAAGAACGCCAAATTTCAGCAAACTTAATTTTTCAGCAACACTATTAACTTTATGTTCACCAAAATCTCACCAAATTTGATCTCTAATTCAAAATGGCTAATTAATTAAAAATATATATTTAATTACAAAATACCTTCATTATCTAAAGCTACCTACAATGTCACAACATTGCTGTGTGACATGGCTTTGTCATTTAAATGAAATCATGTAATTCTCCATCACTGTATTGGATTCTTGGCTTAAAAATGGAGTTATGTATGTTTGGGAACAAATCCATTCATAACACCCTGCTGTCATGGCAGTATATTAGTGAATCAGCAGCATCCATACTTGATCAGCTTACATAAATTTGAATTGATGTGTCTACCTTCACACCCATCCATATATTTTGAATGTGTTTGTAAGTAAATCATTTCCATTAATAAGTGATGGAGCACATCAAGAGACAGCATTGCTGATTCACTCACTTGACAGTAGAGTACTATGAATTGATTCCCTCCATAAAGATTAAAAAAGTAAAAGTATATGTAAACAAAAAAACGTTAAATATATTTCCATTCTGGAGGACATCTAGCATCAGCTAGGCAGCGCTTTTCCTCCCCATTCTTACTGTCCCTGGCCCACCGTTTTTATTCATTGGATTTCATTTCTTTCAACTGTGGAGGCTCAGCATCACATATGAGCTTTACTTAGGGGGGCCTGCTCCCCCTGGCTGATATTTGCCTATCAAGGCATTTTTATATTTGTATAACCCCTCTCAAGAACCAGCCCAGTGCTAGTGCCAGGGCTGAGGGCCTTGAGATGAGTACTGAGCTGGATGGGTGTTGTGATGTCTCTGGAAGCTATATACCACCAGCCATGACCTGACTGCATTCCACAGAGACCCAATGATAATGTCACCAAGTCTAAAATAAGGTGTGTAATTAAAAAAGGTTTTATTTAAAAATGTAATTCTTATGTTGATGAAGGGGATAAGAAGATAAACCATCAGCTTCAATAGATGAAAAACTATATATTGTTCAGATTCACATATACTGTATACATATGTTTAAAAAAAAACGAAATTTAAAAAAAAAACTAAAAGGTCCATGGATTACTTGTAAAAGCTGTAATTCCTTCCAAACTTACAAAGAAAAGTCTCCTTTACCTAACTTTCACTGGTATCATTTTATCCCATTATTATTGCGTCCCAGCTGAGACAATCTGTCTTTGGTTTTGTGCACTGATTGTAGCTCTCTTATCCCTCTTAACGCAATGTGTATTGTTTTAACCTATGTTATGTCTTTTGGAATATTACTTCTGCAGTAAGTGTATGAATAATGACATTGGAATGTGACTGTGTAGTTTTATCTAATGCCAGCTCTTGTCTGTAATTTCCACCTTCAAGTGTATTTTGATAAATTACAAATGTTCTGCGTCCTGCACTTCCCTTCCTTCAGTGTTTCATCCTGACTGCTGAGACTTTCACATCGCCCTTGTTCTCCGGGTATGTCATCCATTCTCTCTTTTGTATTCCCAATTCTTGCAAAATTTTGACAGCAAAATCATATTTTCTAATGATAACTGGTCACACTGTAGAACTTCTGTGGAGGGAAAATCAGGAACAGAGAGAAATTGGTTTCAATTTATTTAACTGATGACTCACTGTTCAGCGTGTAAAGAGGTTTTGTGAGCAGAAGTCGGTGCGAGTGCTGGTAGAGCTTCGAGAAGAACTTTGCTAAGCTCTATAGCAGTGGTTCTAAACCCTTCTAGCACTGTGACCCCTAGATAAAATTTCCGCAAGTTTTGGGGACCCCTAACAGTAAAATTATTTTCGTAGCATGGGTTGTCAGCACCCAAAGCAAGACAAGTAATTTGCGCCCCTAACCCACGGACATTTAGCACTCCCTGAGTCCCTTCCACTCGTACAGTATTAAAAGCCCTTATGGTAAGTTTTAGGATGTACCACTCTCTCTTTGTTCTCCTTTCTTTCACTTTTATCTCGCTATCCTAATTTCTTGTTTTTTTCCCCATCCCTCTCTTTAGCCATCTCTTTTTCTTCCTCTCCCTCCTTTCCTCTCCCTTCCATGTATTCTCTATTTTTATTCCTTCTCTTATTTTTTGGTGGCAGGGAGTTGGGTTGAGTGGCAATGCTGGGGGGAGTTCTGATCAGCCAACTTAGGTGCTCTTGATCAAGGTCACCTGCTGATCTGAGAACTGTAGTGGGAACTTTTAATGGCAACTATAATCACAGACAGTATTACTCACTGTGTCTCCAACTTTGTAATGTCTCGTGGCAGTGACCCCTATGCTGAAATAAGGAGATAGGGTCTCCTCCAGCCCCTCCCACTTCACATTCCTCACCAGTCAGTTGACCTCTAGTCTTTTCCCCCCAGCCATGACATGAACTGAATGGATGGCTGCGAAGAGGCTGAGTGGGTGGCTGCGGGCTCCAGGAACAGCCCAGCTGAGCGGCCACAGGCGCCAGGGACAGCCCTGCTGGGCAGCCACAAAAAGGCTGCGAGAGTGGTGCAGGGACAGCCCAGGATATAGTGACCCCAGGCAAATCATCATTCGACCCCCCGAGGGGGTCCCGAACCCAGGTTTAGAACCACTGCTCTACAGTATATGAAGCTAAATTGTCAACATAATATAACCTAGTGGTTTATGTAAAAAAAAAATCTAGACTTGGGTACCTTAGTGCCTTTAACTGTTATAGTACATGTATAGGAATTCAAAAATGATTATCTGATTGTGGCCACTCCTCCTCAACATACCATAGCTGAGCAAGCCTGAATATGGAACCAGTAGAAACTTTCCTTCATGTGCCTAATGTGTCAGCCATGATGATGCAATGGTGGTGTTGAGTAACAACATAGCATGTCTTCATTCTATGCATGAAAGTAAAAAGCCTTATGTGTGCAGCAGCCCCCCTAAAACTTACCTGAGCCCCATCTCGATCCAGGGATGTGCACAAGAGCCTCGGGTCTCTCCCGTGTCTTTCTCTTGTCATTGGCTGAGACAGCAGCGGTAGCCATTGATTGGCTCCTGTTATTGTCAATCACATCCATTGAGCCGATGGGCAGAGTGCTGGCCAGGGCCAAGGCCACGCTGCATGTGTGAATGGAAACACAGAGCAGCGGCTTGAGAGTGAGCCTGCTCATCTGCCCCCATAGAAAACTGCTTGCTATGGGGCACTAGGTGGGGGAGGGACCAGGAGTGACAGCTGGGGATCTAAAAAAAGGATGAACAGGGCTGCTCTGTGCAAAACCATTACACAGAGCAGGTAAGTATAACATGTAAAACAAAAAAAACTGCCTTTAATATCAGTTTAAAGGCGTACTCCATGCAAACAGCTAAATACACAGATACAATGCATATATAGGCATTGCTTTACCTGCCAAAAGGATTTGCATTTATGCCTAGCACAGCTTTGTCTGGTAGGGCAGGAGGCTTGATTTTTGTGTCCTGAAGTAAAGTAATACTTAAGCCCCATACACACTATCAGTTTTTCTGCTGAGTTTTTCCTTCAGATTTACCAAAACCATATAATATGAGGTCAAACCTTAGGAGTTTCAATGTGTATGCAATCAGGCAGGCCCTTCTACTACATGGTTTTGGTAAACCTGAAGGAAAAAGTCAGCAGAAAAACTGATAGTGTGTATGGGGCTTTATGCCTCGTACACACGATCAGACTTTGTCCCAACAAAACCGTGGAATTTTGTCCGAAGGGCGTTGGCTCAAACATGTCTTGCATAGACACGGTCACACAAATGTTGGCCAACAATTACGAAACACGTCACGTACAAGACGTACTACATGTTTTTTTTTCAGCTCTTTAACGCCACCCTTTGAGCTCCTTCTGCTAATTTCGTGTTAGTAGAAGTTTGGTGAGTGTTGATTTGCACTTTTCTTTTTGCGTTTTTCATTTCGCTCTTTTCAGTTAGTTTCTGAGCGGCCATTCGTCTACCAAACATGTTGCGGAATCGGAGGAGGTAACGTGTTATTTATTATTGGCCTTGGAGTTATTGCTTTGACATTATTTTTTTTGATTGAATAATGATTTGATTTGGTATATTTTTTCTATTTTTGGATGCATAGAATGCACTTTTTGGTTACGTTCTATTGGCAGATAGAATGTCTAATTGTATTTGTTTTCTTTTTTTAATGCACAATAAAAAAAATTGTGGAGAATAATACTTGGCTTGTGTTTTACTTCAAATGACAGTTTGGCAGTAGGCAGTTACATTTAAACAAAAAACAATGTAAACTTGACAAGGGACACCAACATAGTTGTATCTTTGTTCTTAAAAACTACGGGATAATGGTGTTGTGGTACAAATAAAGAAAAAAAAAGCATAATAATATTATTCTTGATATCACTAGAAAAAAAGCCTTTGAAAATGTGTTTGCGATAACTCTATCAGTATCACCAGCAAAGAGGCTTCATTATTATCCCATTAAAGAAGAAGAAAATTGTGTGCTGCGTTTGGAGATTACATAATTTTCCACATCACAAATGTTAATTCTCCATTATAAACGCTAGTTTACAAGACCGACCGCTTCTGCTTCCGAGCATGCGTGCTTGTACTTTGGACTTTTGTCTGACAGACTTGTGTACACTATCAGAAAGTCCAACAACACACATTTGTTGGTGGAAAATGTGAAAACCTGCTAGCCAACATCTGTTGGCGCAAAGTCCGACAACAGTTGTCCGATGGAGCATACACGCGGTCAAATTGTCCGCCAACAGACTGACATCTAACATTTCCCATCGGAAAGTCTGATCATGTGTACGGGGCTTTAGAGTTCTTGTTTCTCCCCCAACCTATGACTAGACAGTGAAAGAAGAAGCAGCAGATTAATGAGTTGATCTCTCTATCACTCTGCTCTCTCCTCCTATCAGCAGGTATGTTGTTTTTACATGAGCACTGCAGCACAGTGAATTGGCTCCCTGTGCTTCTTCCTAATGTAGCACTGACTCCCGAAGGAGTGGCTCATTTAATTGGGCTTACCGTTACCTTCTTCACCTCGTGTGTGTCTAGGGGTTTCCCGAGGTAGATGGCCCAAGAACTGCAGAGACTGATGCCAGATCCACTTAAAGGGATTTTTATTTGCAAAAATAGTTAACGAACACAGTCTCTCAACATAGGGTTAGAGGGTTTAGATCGGAAAGTCCAGGTACTCTTAGTGCTAGTTCAAATAGGAAAGGTCTCTCACATTAGGAAATCCATTCACAGCCATTCACAGCTGGATCCTCACCCTTATCGGATAGTCCTTCTCTCACCAGGCCTAGCAACCAACAGGGTGTTTTGATCAGACTAAGTCTCTGCCACAGATTTTCTGTAGAACACTTAAGTTATATTGAAAGTTTGTAGAACACTTGGAGAACCCTCATATGGTACCAGTATCTTGCAGGTCCGGCGATACCACACGAGATCAGATTCACTTGGGGTCCTTCAACTTGTCCAGTCTCTTATTAAGAGGCCAACCTTTGCGTGGCCTTATCCCGAAGAGTCCTCCCCTGGATACCTTCACAGTTGCTGGGCCTCTCCACTAACCGAGACGGCACCGGACCACCTTTGAATCCTTCTTTCAGTTTCTTTGCCTCGGGCTAGCCACCCCCGAGACCTGTAGTCGTGTGGATCCGCACCCCAGGCCATGAAAGTCCTGGGGGCTGGTCAGGAGGATGAGGACCATTAGCCAGAAAGCACTTCTGGACCGGAAACCCCGAAGCACGTGGCGTCAGCACCTTAAGTACCCTCTCCCAGAAGACACAGCAAGAGTGACGCTCCCACTGGGCTGGTTCTGAGAGAGAGTAAACCCTTAATGCACCCAACTAAACCGTGTTCTACACCCTGCCAGAGATGGCAGCGCTACCTATGGTCAGGCAGAACACAAATGTAGAGCAATTAAGCCCAAAACCAAACTGCGGTTCAAGGGTAAAGTTAAAGCGGAGGTCCACCCTAAAATGGACCTTCCGCTCATCGGATTCCTCCCCCCCTCCGGCGCCACAATTGGCACCTTTCAGGGGGGAGGGGGGTGCAGTTACCTGGATAATCCAGGTAACTGCACCCACTTCCGGGCTAGCTCTCTGCGGAAAGGGGCGTACATTACGCCCCTTTCCGCAATTGCCCGCCCCCTTCCGCAAGTGCCCCGCTGCCTGCTGGGAAACACACAGATCCCAGAGGCAGCGGGGACTGTCCTCATTGCGCAGCGCGGCTCACGCATGCGCAGTAGGGAACCGGGAAATGAAGCCGAAAGGCTCCATTTCCTGATTCCCATACCCAAGATGGCGGCGGCAGCACTCGAGTGTCGATCTAGAGATCGGCTTCGGGTGCCGACATCGCGGGCGCACTGGACAGGTAAGTGTCACTATTTTAAAAGTCAGCAGCTGCAGTATTTGTAGCTGCTGACTTTTTAAAAAAAAAAAAAACGCGGAGTCCCGGCGGACTCCCGCTTTAAATGACAAAACACATAGCGCGTGCTCTTCAGGAGGCGGCGCTACATGATTCCCCTGCCAATTTAGACAATGCCCTCATCGTCTGGGAAAGAAGAGAGAAACCCAGAAAGAAAAAACTAGCTCTATCAAAATTAAGTACCTGAAGAACAACATTCTGAGTACTGATCCACAGGGGGCTCCATACCAAGTCAGGTTTGGATACTTACACTGCTTACAATTATTATTGTATTAATGTGGGCCTTCCCCCTCCTTAACAAGTTACTTTCCCCTTTTTTCCAGAGTGTCATTGATCTGCCCACCGGACATGTCAGAAATCTGTGACACCATTTAAAAAAAGAGTCACTGGAAGAGCAAGCTAAGGTGCTGATGTCATCAAATGTCTGGCAGGGAATAAGGAGGAAGAAGCTGGCCCAAAGATGACATCTGCTCCTTATCTTTATTGCCGCATACACACGTCGGACTATCCGGCGGACTTAGTCCGGTGGACAATCTGACAGACTTTGCAGCTGAGGTCCACCAGACTTTCAAGCGAACGGACTTGGCCACACATGATCACTCCAAAAGTCCAGTGGATTTGAAAGTGATGAGTAGAATAAAGAAGTTCATAGCCAGTAGCGAATAGCTGCCCTAGCGTCGGTTTTAGTCCACCGGACTATCACACAGACAAACGTATTGTCCGCTAAAATCCGAGTCCGGCGGACAATTTTGAAGGAAGTCTTATTTCTAAGTCCACCGGACCTTTGGGAAGAAAAAGTCCGCTGGAGCCCACACACGATCGAATTGTCCGCCGGATAGATTTATATAGCGCCCACAGTTTGTGCAGCACTTTACAATATTCCATGAAATCTAGCGAGAGCTTGAAAGAGAAGAATTTCTTTTTTATAGTCGAGATTTCCATAAAAAGCACTGGTGATTTAGCCATGGGGGGGGGGGGGGGCAGCATTGAGGCTCTGGCTATGTAACATGTACCTCTGATTTCCCAAATTAGAAATAAAAGTAAGTACACAAATGTAGCGGCCATAACCCGTTGCAGGGCGGCCTTGACTTAATGGGCTTACCAATTACCTTCTCTCGCCCTGCTTTTCCACTTCTAGGGGTTCCCAGGGTTGATACCCAACGATTTGTACACTGACACAGATGAAGTCCTTTCGAAAAGGTTTTATTCTGCAGTAGAACTTTCAATTAACACAGTCTCTTAGGGAACAGAGGGCCACGGGTGAAGAACTCAGGCACCTTGAACTGCAGGTCTAGCAAAGTCTCTATCTCCACCCAGAGAGTAGCCACTTGCAGCTGGGTACTTCAAGGCTGAACAGATCTCTAGCCAGAGATCATGGCAGTCAGCACGTTGACTCAAACTTGAACAATCAACTAAGGGTGAACAGGAACCTTTTTCCTCAGTACCTGGAACGTTTCCTGTCTCCTCAATGGTACTGGAAAAGTGTGAATTCGTCAATGTCCTTCTCAACTCAGTAACCAGGCACTTCTCAGGATGCCACTTGCCGGCCCTCCTCCGAAGAGTCCTCCCCCTGTCACTTCCACGAGCTGCGGTGTCCCTTCAAGCCGAAAGCACACCCGGACACTTTGACTCCTCCCTCAGTTACATGCGCCTCGGACCAGCAGGTTCCGAGACTCAGGAACGGACAGATCCCTACACCAGACCAGGCAGGTCTATCAGGGGCCACTGACAGGAACATGTTGCAGGGTGTCGAACACCCCGTGACCATGATCCCTCGCGGGGCTACCCTGGTCCTGGACCAGACTAGACCACACGGGTCTCTTGAACAACTCCGGAACCCCAAACACGTGACCCACACCCCTTTAAGTACCCCTTCCCATTGCTCTCCCATTCCCATGTCTGCTTACAGCTTAGTGGCAGCATAGAAAATTACTCTTCAACCTGTATGGGGCTGGGCACTTGTGTGAATCAGCCCTATATCTACTTGGAGTCAGTGGCGGCTGGTGATCAAAATTTTTGGGGGACACAAACAGACTGAATTTTTTTGAAAAATACGTTAAAAAAACATCAATTGCAGCCTCACTGTGCCTATCAAATTCAGTCACTTTGCCCATCAAATTCAGCCACTGTGCCATCAATTGCAGTCACTGTGCCCATCAAATGCAGCCACTGTGCCCATCATATGCAGCCACTGTGCCCATCCACAGTGCCCATCAAATACAGCCACCATGTCCATCAAATGCAGCCACTGTGCCCTTCAAATATAGCCACTTTGCCCATCAAATACTGCCACTGTGCCGATCAAATGCAGCCAGTGTGCCCGTCAAATGCAGCCACTGTGCCTGTCCAGTTCAGCCACTCTGCCCATCATATGCAACCACTGTGCGTATCAAATGCAGCCACTGTGCGCATCAAATACAGCCACTTTGCCTTTAAATACAGCCACTTTGCCATCAAATGCAGCCCCTGTGCCCATCATATGCAGCCACTGTGCCCATCATGTGCAGCCACTGTGCCCACCAAATACAGTCACTGTGCCCATCATGTGCAGCCACTGTGCCCACCAAATACAGTCACTGTGCCCATCATATGCAGCCACTGTGCCCACAAAATACAGTCACTGTGCCCATCTTATGCAGCCACTGTGCCCACCAAATACAGTCATTGTGCCCACTGACTCCCCCCACTCGCGGGGCTCGCAGCTCTGGCAGCACCCCCTGGCACTTACCGCCATGCAGAAGGTCCTCTCCAAGTGCACCAGAGTGGCGGCGACCTCTGCTCCAGCACGTGTCTCCTCCACTCCTCTTCCTAAGCACCAGGCATCCAATAGGGCGCTTTGACCAATCAGGGAACAGGTCTGAGGCCCTGCCTCCTCATTGGCGGGGAGAAAGATTAGTGTGAAAATAGCAATCATTATTTTGCTATCGTTACACAATTGGGTGGGATCAGGGTACACTCTCTGCGCTCTGAGCATACCCTATTATGAAGCCTATTAGAGCCTCCTCCCGCCCCACCATAGGAATCCATGCATGGATGGGGGCGCCCACAATGCGTGGTGTGGGCATTTCAGTGTTAGCCACTATGCTTAAACTTTTGTGCCTTCTCCATAATTAGAATCAGACTACAACATCTACCGCTTGTAAATAAATTCTACCATCCCATAAACTGATGCACAAATGTAACAAACTGTAAAGAAACAATTAGACTCACTGAAGTTTTAACAGAGATGAAAAGAAAGTCTGCGTCCTCTGCAAGTGATGGAATTCCAATGCAGACTGATTTACAGCTGACTGTCTAGATCATAAAAGTGCATCAGGCCAGTATGAAATACACATGAATTGGTCTTTAGTAAATGGTTTTATGTTTCAGACACAGACAGTAAAGCTCTCTCTGATAATTTTCTATCTGTCATCAGTGTGTGATCCAGACCACATCCTGCTCATTTGTATTTCCCGTGAAATGTTGTATAGACAGCAGCAGCTGACCTACAAGATGAGAACACATATTACATCAGCTGAGGTTCTATGCAGAGGTCATTATCTAAGTGGCTATTGGCTTAAAAGACGAGACCTCAAAGGAAACTGTACTTTTATTATAAAATTCATATCAGACATGTATTCGTTATGCAAGCCAGTTTGGCTGTTACTGCTATTAAAATGACTTTAAAATTTCATTTTCTTTGCAGTCTGAATCCAGCTATGCATTATTAAAAATGTGAAAAAAAAAAGAAATTGTTCTTTGGACCCCTAGGAGCTGTATCCAAATTTGGGGCATGGTTTTCCACATTTCACCCCCCCCCCCCCCCCCGTGCCTTTAATTGACTCATTGCCTCTCCTAGATGTATAGAGCCCGAGTACAAAATTCAAACATCCTAAATGTCCGAAATGTCCTACATAGATTTTTCAGCTTTGGTGAGATACTTGCACAGAATATTACAGTACACGTTGTATGCAGTAAATAGGAATATATGGCCAGCACACCAACGGCAATTGGCATCCAAAAGTTTATTGAAGCAATCACATTACAGCATACAGTAGTGCCATTTTGGGGCCAGACAGGACCCCTTCTTCAAGCCTGAAGAATAGGTCTGTGTGGGTCACATGCTTGAAGAAGGAGCCCTGCATGGCCCTGAAACATCAGTACTTTATGCTGTGATGTAATCACATCAATAAACTTATGCGTGCTATTTTAAAGATCCTTGGAGTGCTGGTGAATATTCCTTTAGCATCCTGGTGTTTAGACATTGTTGCTAATAGATTTAGTTTGTCAGGTATTAATCATCCTGGCTGATTGTTAGAAGATCCACTGATTCCTTTCTAACTCTGGATTGCTGTACCTTTTCTCTTCTGTCACTAGGCGGCACTTTCTGGTGCCATTAGATTGACAAAGGTGTAGCAAGGTCAGACTATGAATGGATGGGGTCTCTCAGCCAATTGGCAGGGGTTTCATTGGTCCCTTGGCCTGCTGGGAGAGCCTGTTTATTTGGGTGGAGTCAAGTGATCAGGGTTCAGTGCCACTTGGATGGCTGTCTGGCTGGACGTGTTTTATGTCGCCCTGGGCTGCTAGGCTGGAATCCTGAAGCCTATCCCGGGGACACCTGGTGGCTAGGCTGCCTGAGGCCTATCTAAGAGCAAGAGAAGCAGCGTAGGGTTGGAACTGCAGGATTGAAGTCCAACCGAGTTGTGAAGGTTCACTCAGATGGGGAATCAGTTGTGGTCAGAGGTAGAGGGGAAGCTGTTGCCACTAAGGGGCCATCCATCTTGTTACCAGAGACTACAGTGAGTAAACTGGAGCCAGTACCAGAGCAGTCTTCTCCCCAGCCGGGGATGGTGAAGAAGAGGGAAATCTTCAGTAGGTGCCAAGCCAGGGACCTAGCAGGACAACAGGGGTGACACTTGAGGAGCATCGAGTACCGAGGTAGGGACCAAGCAGGATAGCGGGGATGACGCTTGAGGAGTATACAGCGTGCTAGCTGTGGAAGAGCTCAGGAGATTCAGTGGCAATTGGATCTGGAGGTCTAGTGAGAGACTATTGGATTTGGAGGCCTTCCCCTGTATAGCTGTCTACCTATAGAAGTCTCAAAGTCTGCCAATTACCATCGCATAGACTTAAGGGTGTCCTGGCCTGGACCCTCTCTCCCACAGTTGTGTTAAGAGACAATAAATCTATTTTGCATTCAAAAAGTGTCTGGCGCCCATCACTCCATCTTGCATCACACTCATCATACCTTGTAACCCACTCTACAAAAACGGATGTCAGCTATCCCTGACTCTGGAGGTCACCATTAGGCCTTTGGGGGGTCCAGGACCTTGCTACATTCCTTAACCTTGTGTCGATATTGTGTCCCAGCCAGCGGTCGCTGCAGCACCCATCTACTAATTAACAATAAACAGGAATGTGTGTAATGGGAATATGTTCCTGGACTGTTTTATGCAGGGTGTTCATAATTTCTTATTATAGTGGACTCATCACATGACTCTCACACTTGGTGATCGTTTTCATCACATGCATTGACAGGGTCCATGTTAGTTATCTATAAAAAAGCCATATGGGTGCAGCACTACCCCCAAAGGAGCCACAGGCTGGCCAGACGCAGTTAGGTGTAACAAGAAGGACTTTATTCATGTTATACATGTTATGCTGAACTTACAGTAAACGTTGTTCAACTGCTTTTAGCCTGCTTTGAAGTTATTCAAGGGGTGCATGTTGGATCTTGGTGTATTCCTAAAGAACCTTGGTCTGTAACAGCTCTATGGGGTATGCGAAACACCACTACAAAAGGTTAACTTGCAAGGCAAAGATGAGGAGGTAGTTGCAACGGGTAACTCAAAGGAGGAAAAGCTACAGAAACCAGTTGTTGGCGTGGTGCCTGGTTGGGTGACAGGACCTCCAATAGCAAGGGGTTTGGTGCCCTGACTCCCTCCCTAGCTGTATGTCTCCTCTGGTCCTGGGAGCAGACTAGCGTGGCAGAGATCTAGGGGCTGATCATTAGGTATGGAAAGTGGAGAGTTAACTCAGGACATGTCTGAAACCCACACTATGGGGGTTATTTACTAAAGGAAAATCCACTTTGCACTGCAAGTGCACCTGAAAGTGGACTGAAAGTGGACGTAAAGTTGCTGTAGATCCGAGGGAGACATGAAAGGAAAATAAAAAACAGCATTTTAGCTTGCACATGATTGGATGATAAAATCAGCAGAGTTTCTACTCATTTCAGATCTACCCTCTTTAGATTTAGAGCGACTGCACTTTCAGTGCACTTTCAAGTGCACTTGCAGTGCAAAGTGAATTTGCCTTTCGTAAATAACCCCCTATGTGTCTGGTGGGGTTTCATTCCTAGGGTGGGAGTGGGGTGGTGGAGGTGGACTGGTGGAGTGGGCAATGGCTCTGCATGTCCCTCTGAATGCAACACATACATCACTACCACTACTGCACTGTAGTGGCTCAGCTCTGAGTCGGGGACTGCCTTAAAGTTTGATTTACATCTCCCAATTAGATACAGACCCTCCCATAATGGTGTCCTGATTCCATAGCACAGTAAACATTGGTCCTGTGCCATGTTCCCCTAGAAACAGTAGTAAACAGCAGTCACGTGACCACTTTGTTTACTACTTATGCAAAAACCAAGAAGTAACTGAGCAATCCTGGACTGCCACATCACTCCCTCCTTTTTAAGCCCAACAGAACAGTGGAAGTGCAAATCGGCAAACAACAGGTACCACCCCCTCCTATCTACAACCAAACATTAGGCTTCGGTGCTCTCATACTCCATTTTATATATTGAATTTACTTATTTGTTCCAGAGGGGAACACAGCTAACATGACTGTGCTCTCCCAGGATGGAAAACACCAAAAGCCTTTACATTGTGTTCCAAGATAGAAATCTCTCATTTAGAGGTCTCAGGGTGCAAAGGGTTCAGCCCCAACTGAGAATCCAGCACCTTTAAAGTGACATTAATCTCTGGAAAAAAAATTCTGTTCAAGTATGTGTTCTAAAAGTGGAACTACACTGTATCTGAGCACCAGAAACAAAAGAGCTATTTAACCACTTGCTGACCAGCCACCGTCATTATACTGCAGCAGGTCGGCACGATCCCGCAAACCATTGAAGCTGTATGTTGATCCTTTTAAGCGGGATAGCACGCGGCGCCACTGGAGGCGCGCCCGCTGCACAGCAGGGGTGCCGATGCTTGTGACCGGTGGTTGCGATGACTGTCGGCCATGAGCGATCGCGGGCATAAGAGGCAGAACAGGGATGTGTGTGTGTAAACTTTATTATAGCAGAAAGTAAAAAATAATGTGTTTTTTTACACAATTGTCGCTATTTTTTTGCTTATAGCGCAAAAAATAAAAACCGCAGAAGTGATCAAATACCAAAAGAAAGCTCTATTTGTGGGAAAAAAAGGATGTCAATTTTGTTTGGCGGCCATGTCGCACGACTGTGCAATTATCAGTTAAAGCGACGCAGTGCCGAATCACAAAAAGTGCTCTGATCAGGAAGGGGGTAAATTCTTCAGGGGGGCTGAAGTGGTTAAAACAAGTAAAAATGATATTCATTCCTATCTATTTACTAATGCTAGCAGCATAAGGATTCAAAATAGTCAATGCTAATGACTATTCCACTTTAACTCAAAAAATGCGTTCTATTGCTCCCGACCTTCTCCAAATCTCCACATTCCTTTTTTTTTTCTGCTAGGATCTGCCGGGACCTGACTTCTTTTTAGAAGGTGGCTACGTTTGTTTTCCATGTTCCTCACTGCATGTAGGAATGTAACCATCCTCTCTTGATCACTTCTAATGCCGTTTACACACGAGTGCACTTTTCGACAGACTAGGTCCGACGGACTTTCGGCAGGGTTCCGGCGGACTTTCCGAATGAACGGACTTGGCCACACACAATCACACCAAAGTCTGACGGATTCGAATGTGATGACGTACAACCAGACTAGAATAAGGAAGTTCATAGCCAGTAGCTAATAGCTGCCCTAGCGTCGGTTTTTGTCTGTCAAACTAGCATACACACAAATGAATTTTTGGACTGGACACGAGTCTGTCGGAAAAATTTGAAACATGTTCTATTTCTAAAGTCCGTCAGATTTTTGGACAGCAAAGGTCCGATAGAGCCCACACACAATCGAATTGTCCGATGGATCCGTTGCAATGTCCGGTCGTGTGTACGCGGCATTAGATAGACTATGGAATATGTAGTGTGCATGGAGCAGTGCACGTTATCGCAGCTAACGTGCACTGCTCGTTCCACTCAAACAGAAGTGAGGCGAAAAGGAGAGGTCACTGTGGATGTAACAAGGAGTCAGGAAAACACAGTAAGAAATTATTAAATAGAAAATACATTACAGGGCCCATTAAGTAATGAAGGTGTATGGATTAGTTGTGGAGAATAGGAATATCCTTTAGTGTCACTTTAAGTACAGTCACTTGAATGGAAGATAACGATCCAATCAAAGAAAAAGCAGAGGGCGAAGATGTGAATGGCTCGGTATTCTCTGTAAAGTATGTTGGAACTAAAATGTCAATGCTCCATGAATAAGTAAGCCAACAAGAAAATGGAACCTCGGGAGTGCCGTACTTACTTACACTTCTCCATTGCAGTATATTTTTTGTTACAAAATGACAGGGGCACTTTAAAGAGGCCTCTACCGAAAACCCTTTACATTTTATTCTTCTTGTAAACAAGGACAACAAATATAGATGAAATTGATATTGCTGCTTAAGATGAATGGGGATGCTGAACTTGAGAGATTAGCAATGCAAATGGCACAGAATGAGTCTTGATTTCCGCTAATGGATGCATTGTTTTGAATCAGCCCATTGTTAGAATGTGTGGTGCTTGTGTGTGGGAGGAGAGAATGCAGAGGGTTATATTCCAGCAAATTATCTCTCAGCTGCTTCCATTATTTCATTAGAACGATGAAATAGTCCACATTTTTCTAATGCTCATTCTAGATTTTTTTTTTATTGAAAGTTTCTTTGTGCATAATGACATCAGGCCATTAAAGTGTATAATGCATGTGTTGATGTGCACCATGTTCTGTTTTATTGTGCACTCCGTATAAAGTATATACAACATTTCTGAACCCGAAAAGAACAATTATTAAAGAGGATTTTTGTAGCCTTTTAGTTGTTTTTTTATTTTAATATATGATAAATGGTATAAGCCTAAAGCACAACTCCAGGAAGCTTGAAAATGATCCCTCCTGCACCCACACTGAAAGGGTTAATTAGTTGTGAAGGTCTAGGGCAGTGGTTCTCAACCTCAGTCCTCAAGTACCCCCAACAGGTCATGTTTTCAGGTTTTCCTTTATCTTGCACAGGTGCTTTAAATCAGAGTCAATGGCTTGGTATTTTGGGCAGCTTTTATCTACGTGAAATTCCTAGAACATGGCCTGTTGGGGGTACTTGAGGACTGAGGTTGAGAACCACTGCCCTAGACCTTCATAAGTAATTAACCCTTGCAGTGTGGGTGCAGCTCCACTGTGAAGGATCATTTTCCAACTTCCTGGAGTTGAGCATTAGGCTTATACTATTTATCATATATTAAAAGAAAAGCCAGTTAAAAGGCTTTAAAAATCCCCTATAATCATTTTTCTTTTCAGTTCAGAAATGTTGGATATACTTTATAAGGAGTGCACAATAAAATAGAACATGGTGCACATCAACACGGGTTATGAACCACTGGTCTAGGGGGAATCTGTTAAAGTAGATTTACTTACCTGATCCTCTACTCCTCTGTCTCCACAACCTCTCCTCCCCCATGCTCCAACGGTCTAAGGCAGGCGTCTCCAAACTTTCTAAACAAAGTTTATTGTCCTTCAGACTTTAGGGGGGCTGGACTGTGGCCAGTGGAAATGGAAATTGTCCTGATAACAGTGGGAGTAAAAATCACCACATTTGGTATGAGATTCATATTATTGGGAGGAATAGTGCCCCAATGTTGGCATCAATAGGAAAAAATGGTGCCCCATTGTTGATGTCAGTTGGCAGAATAGTGTCTCGTATCAGTGGGAGAAAAGTGCCCCAATGGCCAGATAAAGGCAAGCAAAGGGCTACAGTTTGGAGACCACTGGTCTAAGGTCCTGACATCATCAAGACCAATGCAGGTTCCATAGTCCATAGCTGAATTGTACGTGATGAAGCCAAAGGACAGTCCACTCTTGCAACATGGGGGAGCATTGTGCGCTGGGGGAGTGGAGGATAAGTAAAAGATTAAACCTCTACACTAAGCAAGCAATTAACCTTGGCAGTGGGGGCGCAGCCCCACTCCAAGAGATAGTTTTCAAGTTTCCTGAAGTTAGGCTTTAATGTAAACAGAATGTGAAGAGAACCAGTCAGCATTGGATTTATGGAAGAATCTAAACCTTTAGTTATATACGATCATAACTCTTCAGACCTCCCTGTAAACATGTAGCGCTATCCCCGCAGGGGTCACAGAATTTTAACTGGTTCTTTTCCAGACAATACAGAGGCTACCAGACACCCAAGCAACAGTCCATTCAACCCAGCTCCAATAAAGGGTCTAGAGGTTTGTCTTTTTTGTGATTTATTGCTTGCGAACTTGTACAAGAGAGGGATCGAGGCATGGGATACTCCAAAACAGCTAGAAACATCAATGAATGGACAGTCTAAACCCTCACGGCTGGGGAATATGAGGCAAGTCCCTTTGGCACCTGGTTACTCTTCACAATTGCACAGCTATAGATACCCAGTGCAATCTCAATAACACTGCACAGTAAAAGAGGGCACTCGTCACTAAACACATAGTCCAGGATCCTTCTGAGGACAGGGGAATAGCAAATGTCTGAGACCCTTTAAGAGCTGTCTCAGTCAGAGCAGCTACGGGCACTTATATTCCAAAAGTATACAGTCATCGGGAATCAGTACAGGGTCAGGGTCAATACTCACAGGTCGTCAGGACAGCTGCCGTCTTCGAGCTGCCTCTGGACAAGTCTCAGAGAGTGAGTAAGATCCTTCTCAAGACAGTAATCCTTTGGGTAAGTCCTGCAGCCAGTTCCAGATCCCTTCCAGATCTCTAGCCCCTAGACCTCAAAGAACAGCAGTGCAACCTAAGGCTTATCTCAGAGTGGCAACAGACCACTCTAAGGTTTTGAACTCCCCTTGGTAATGAAAGACAATCTCTCCAGTGTTCCATACTATTCAACACCTGCCCAGCCACCATCTGGCACAACTCCCCAGAGATTGGCTAAGCCCTGATAAAGATTCAGACTGGCTATTTGAGTCCCCCTCCCTATGCTCTAGAAGCTTCTTCTAGAGGCAAGGGGAAGTAATCAAGCTTCTAGCCTGTGAAACCCTTAACAAACCAGGCTAAACAATCTCTGCTCCTTGATTACAGAGACGAGATGAAAACAACATTTACCTAGTCGCCTTACTAGGAGGATGCTACATCTGATTCATATTTAACCTCTTATTTAGGAGGGTGGCTTTTGGAGTCAGAGTTGAGAGGTGTGCCTGAAATTTAACAGTTGCAACTCTGCCAGCTGTCTGAACCCATGCTAATGACATATGCTTTTGTGTAGCTTCTAAGGCAAAAGGAAATTCTTGTTGAGGAATCTAACCCTCTGATCAGTATATTTTTCATGAAAGTACTTAATCCAATAGATCAATAGTACAGCCAACCTATCCATTGAAGGGATACATATATCTACTACCTTACTACTAGTGGGCCAGATGGACAGGATTGTCCATCAGATGGTACATTGAGATTGTTCTGTTTTAAACGTTGATTTATGCAATAAATATACCCTCCTAAAACCCAGTTTGTGTGGACAGCAAGGCAGCTAACTTACTCAATAAAATCTACAGGCAGTGTCAACTCATTAAAAAGACTAAAAATGAAATCCAATGTAGTTTACTTCAGACTTAGTACATTACAAGGATGTTTTCTAGGCACTTCTTGAAGGTGAAAAAGCATTAAAGTGATTGTAAAGTCAGAAGGTTTTTTATCTTAATGCATTCTATGCATTAACCTCCCTGGCAGACTGATTATGTCATTATTTTTGGATGTCAAAACGGTACATTTGTATTGCATGGAAATTTGTTGTTTTATATTGTAGGCCTGTAATTCTTAGGAATAACTTAATCTGTCCAAACAAGAGTCTAGTAGACATCTTGGGTATGATAAAATTTGAAACACGTAATCATAAATTATAATAGACATGTGCAATTTGTTTTGTTCCAAATTAGTTTTTTAAGGAATTTCGACAAATTCATTAATTCATAAATGTCCGAATTAACGAAAACCCATTTAACAAACTTTTCCGAATATTCGTAAGATCAAATATTAGAAAATTTGTAAATTCAAAACAATTCGTAAATTCAAAAAATGAATACATTTGGGAATTCGAAAAAAAATCATAAATTTATAAATTAGAAAAAAACATAAATTTGAAAAAAAAATCGTAAATTTGGAAATTCCCCCAAAAATTGGAAATTCAAAAAAAAAATTGGAAATTCAAAAAAAAACGTAAATTCTGGAATTCAAAAAAAATTAATTCGAAAAAAATTGGAAATTCGAAACCTCGAAAATCTGAAATAATAACTAACTAATAATAACTTAAGTATTACTAACTATCAAAGGGTATGTTCACCTTTACAGAAAACTCTCTAAGGTGAACTTACTCAAGTCCCCTACTCACCCCCCCTGGTCCCGCTGACCTGGACCGCCCCAATCTCCAGTTCTAAGCCCTGGTATATACACGTCAGGAGTCCAGGGCTTAGAAATCCTCTCTGCAGCCACGAGACTTCTCCATAGCTGACAAGACAAGCTATGCGGCTGCTGATTGGTCGGCACCGCCCATTTGACGGAACTGACCAATTAGAATGCTCCAAAACGTCCCCCTGATGAGCGACGTTTTGAACAATCAGCTCAGTGGATTTCTAAGCCCTGGACACCTGGCACAGATATACCAGGGATTTACCTTTCAATAGTTAAAAATAGTTAAGTTATTATTAGTTAGTTATTATGTTAGGTTTTCAAATTTTTCGGGTTTTCGAATTTCCAATTTTTCTCAAATTTCTGAATTACCATTTTTTTTAATTTCCGAATTTCCAATTTTTTCGAATTTCCTATTTTTTTATTTTTTAGAATTTACGAATTGCAACCATAACGAATGACCCAAAAACGAAGAAAAAAACAAAAAGGAATGAAATGAAAACAAACAATTTTTCAGCAGGCACATGTCCAAATTATAATATAATAAATAACTATAAATAATTATAAAAAATAATAATATAATAATAATACATTTTATTCAATAATGTAATCAAACCAAAAACACTGAAATTTGTTCAAACAAGGGTGCAATATTACTAGTCACTGTAATACTAGACACAGCATATTGGTTTAGTAAACATCCCGGGTATGAAAAATTTTGAAACATGGGACTGCACAAAGTCCAATGTCACAATAAAGACAATGGAACCTGGTTTCCTTTCGGATTATCTTTCCACTGTCATCTCGCTTCAAGCGAAAAAAAAACACGCGCATCCTTGTGTAGGTGCTGACTTTTTATCGGTTGGTGGTACGTAGTCCATGAACTAACGACTAGTTAGGCATTCTGGGTTGACAACGCCAACAGCAGGACGTCCAGCTCTATTCACAGCCATTGGCGTTTGATGGTTCATGAAGATCAGTTCGGCAACTTTCCAAATGAAGTCAGAATGAATCACAGGCTTGTCACTCTTTTTTTTTTACAGAATGTAGGCATTCCACAAGCATTGCTCAAGAAGATGCCTGAAGATCTTCTTGTAATACTTATTTTGCTGTTTCCCCATTGCTGGGTAGAATGTCATTACTTGGTCGGCTCTGTCGACACCACCCATGGTGTTATTGTAGTCTATTACTACTTGTGGCTTCATTATTTCTTTCCCATCTTTTGTGCGTACCATAATAGTGGAGGTATTATGGACTGTACTCATGATGCCGCGTACACACGATCAAACAATCGGGTGGAAAAGTCCGGCAAACTGAAGTCCGCCGGACAATCCCCCCGTGTGTAGCCTCCGGCATACTTTTTTGACCCGAAAGTATGGCGGACTTAGAAAGTAGTTTTGCACTCCAATCTTCCCGCCGGACTTGCATTTCGGCGGACAATCCGGCCGTGTGTGTGCCAGTCCGCTGTACTTTTGAAATGAACGGACTTTTGCCGCCAGGAGAAAAGTCCGCTCATTTCGAGCGGGTCTCCAGGTAGGCGGGTCCCGCGAAGGAGATGCCACTGGCCCCGCTACCTGGTATGGACTTAAAGGGGAACCCCAACGCCGAAAAAAATCGGCGGGGGGTCCCCCCCAGGTCCACATCAGACCCTTGTCTGAGCACGCTACCCGGCCGGGCCAGGAAAAGGGGGGACGAGCGAGCGCCCCCCCTCCTGAGCCGTACCAGGCTGCGTGCCCGCAACATGGGGGGTGCCTTGGGGAAGGGGGGGCCGCCCGGCCCCCCCACCCCAAAGCACCTTGTCCCCATGTTGATGAGGACAAGGGCCTCTTCTCGACAACCCTGGCCGTTGGTTGTCGGGGTCTGCGGGCGAGTGGCTTATCGGATACCGGCCCCCCACCCTATGTGAATGAGTATGGGGTACAATGTACCCCTACCCATTCACCTGTGAAAAAAGTGCAAAAAAAAACACAACACAGGGTAAAAATAGTTTATTGCACAGCTCCGGGGGTCTTCCGTCTTTGGGGGGTCTTCTCGCCGGACTCCTCCGCTATCTTCTTCTAGCTCTTTTGCTAGCGGAGGAGCCCGGCTTTCTTCCTCGCCGCCGCCCTTCTTCCGACTTCGGGGGTCTTGTCCCCCTCTTCGGTTCTTCCCCCGGGCCACCGCACCTTCTTATAGCTCTTTTACAGGCGGTGGCCCGGTCTTCTGTCGCCGCTGTCGTCGCTGTCACCACCTTCTGTTCTTCTGTTCTCTTCTTCTCTTCAGATCTTGACTCGTCGCTCCCCCGGCTCACAATGGCCCCGGCGCGAAGCGCGGCGACTTATATAGGGACATCGCCGGATGATGTCCCCGCCTATTATGATGTCACAGTCCCAGCATCCTCTGAGACTGTGACACCATAATGGGCGGGGACATCATCCGGTGATGTCCCTATATAAGTTGCCGCACGCCCGGTCCCCATCATTGTGAGCGGAGCGAGCGACGAGGCAACATCTGAAGAGAAGAACAGAAGAACAGAAGGCGGCAGCGGCGACGACAGAAGACCGGGCCACCGCCTGTAAAAGAGCTATAAGAAGGCGCGGTGGCCCGGCAGAAGAACCGAAGAGGGGGACAAGACCCCCGAAGTTGGAAGAAGGGCGGCAGCGAGGAAGAAAGCCGGGCTCCTCCGTTAGCAAAAGAGCTAGAAGAAGATAGCGGAGGAGTCCGGCGAGAAGACCTCCGAAGACAGAAAACCCCCGGAGCTGTGCAATAAACTATTTTATCTTGTGTGTTGTGTTTTTTTGTACTTTATTTTACAGGTGAATGGGTAGGGGTACATTGTACCCCATACTCATTCACATAGGGTGGGGGGCTGGTATCCAGGGGCCCCCTTATTAAAGGGGGCTCCCGGATTCCGATAAGCCCCCCGCCCGCAGACCCCCACAACCAACGGCCAGGGTTGTCGGGAAGAGGCCCTTGTCCTCATCAACATGGGGACAAGGTGCTTTGGGGTGGGGGGGCCGCGCGGCCCCCCCTTCCCCAAGGCACCCCCCATGTTGAGGGCACGCGGCCTGGTACGGCTCAGGAGGGGGGGAGCGCTCGCTCGTCCCCCCCTTTCCTGGCCAGCGGGGTAGCGTGCTCGGACAAGTGTCTGATGTGGACCTGGGGGGGACCCCCACGCCATTTTTTTTCGGTGTTGGGGTTCCCCTTTAAGTCCATACCAGGTGGCGGGGCCAGCGACGTCTCCTTCCCGGGCCCCGCCTACCTGGAGACGCGCTCGAAAGGCGGATAGTACGGCAGACTTAGTACGCCGTATTAGTTCTCTGAAAAAGTGCTGTGTGTGGGCAAGTAGCTCGTTCGGAAAGTCAGACGGACAGTCTGGCGGGAAGTCCGCCAGACTAGGTCCGTCGAATAGTCGGCTACGTGTGTACGCGGCATTAGGTACACATCTTTCTTGTCATGCCATCGCAGTGCCATCATTTTACATTTCTTCCAGGCAATCATTTCTCCAGTCTTCAGCTTCTTATTGCCAAACATTGGCGGCATGTCTCTCCGGTTAGCCCTAACGGTTCCATAGGCATCTGTTTTGTTTTGCAGAAGAAACTCATAAAGTTCAGGAGATGTATAAAAGTTGTTGGTTGTTACGCAATAGCCGTGATTTAGCAATGGCTCAATCAGTGAAAGAACGGAAGATGTTGCCATTCCATAGTTGCTTTATGTTGGATTGTATTTTGTTCCTTTTCCAGTGTATATGACTGAATTCCAAATGCCAGTTGACGATTCGCATAGCATGTAGGATTTTACGTCAAATCGTGCTCTCTTTGCATTGTACCCAGCTGAGCCTTCCCTTGTAGGCCATTAGACTTTCATCTATGCAGATATCTCTTTCTGGTGCATAGCTCCATTGGAAATTCTTTAGAATCATTTGAGATACTTCCCAAATGTTCTTTAATTTTGGTGCAGGATGAGTAGTTTCATCAAATTCTTTGTTGTTTTTGAAGTGTAAATATTTAATGATCAGGGAAAATCTGTACTCTGACATGACCGTGTCAAGGAATGGAGTGGCTAGTAATTTATTAGTTGTCCAATACCATTTCTGCAGGGGTTTCCCCACTACTCCCTGAAGTATTATTAGGCACAGAAATTTCCAAATGTCATCTTTGGTCACTGGTTCCCACTTTCTACTTCTTGGAAACTTCTGATGCGTAGTAGCTAATTGTTGCTCGTACCAGTTTGTCTCAGTAACAATTTTTTCAAAGACATCATCGGTCGGAAATAATTATAAGTATGCCAAGGGGTTGTTGTTTTCAACATCTACCGTATTTATCGGCGTATAACACACGCCGGCGTATAACACGCACCCCACGTTTAGGAGGGAATTTTAAGGAAAAAACTTCTAGGAGGGAAGTTTAAGGAAAAAAAAACTTACGTTTAAATGCCCATCAATGCAGCCTTATCAGTGTCCATCTGCAGCCTTGTCCAGTGTCATTGCAGCCTTGGGTCATTGCAGCCTTGGGTCATTGCAGCCTTGCGTCATTGCAGCCTTGTATCAGGCTGATTATTTAAAACTGGCGCCGATCTCCACTCCACTGAGGGTAGAGGAGGAGCGCTGCCGACATACACAAAGCCGAGTGTACCCGGCTACTCTAGGCTCCTCTCACAGTCCTGCCCCTATGATGGACATTAGACAGGTCCAATGGTTGGCTTGGTGTGACTGTGAGCAGAGCCGAGCCTAGCCGAGTACACTCGGCTTTGTATGTAGGTGGCGCTCGCTCCGCTCACAATCAGCGGAGCGGAGATCGGCGGGAATCTGCGTTTAACACACACCCATGATTTTCCCACCATTTTAAGGGAAAAAAAGTGTGTGTTATATGCCGATAAATACGGTACTTTCATACCAGGTGCTCCAGTAAATGGGAATCTTGGGAGCGCTGCCTGATCCGTAGCACAGTCAACAGAGCACCAAGTTCACACATGACTGAGCTTAGTCACAAAATTGTCGCAGTCGTCACTTTCAGTGTCTGATGATGAATTTCCCCACTAATCACTATCACTCAATTCTGCAAGTAATTCTAATTCACTATCGCTGTTTTCTAGCTGGTCTAAAACCACATTTGACCTCAAGGGACGCTTTTTGGATGCCATGGACGTTCTCAAGTTTCCAGACAGAAAGAATGGTAAAAGTGCAGGCAGGGCACTGGACGAAGCACTAGGGACAAAATTGAGGTGAAATGGTTTGATACAGTCATGTAATCCTAACATATTACAATGTATTGTGTGTATGTTATGTTTTGTACTTGGATTTGTGGCTGGGCTCCACCCCCCTGCATTGTGATGCTCGCAGGGAAAGGAACCCGGAAGACGGATGAATTGGCCGGAGGATCGTTGGGACGTAAGGTAAGTAAGGCCGCGTACACACGCGCGGACTGTTTGCCCAACCTTGTTCGTCAAACAGTTTCGGCAAACAGTCCGCTCAAAATTTGCATGAGCGGACTTGCCCACACACGAGCGGACTGTTTCAGCGAACTGTTTGCCAAACAGTCCGCTCAACTTTTGAAATGAACGGACTCGCCCACGTAAGGAGGAGGCAAATCCGCCCATTTCGAGCGCGTGTACAGGTAGGCGGGGCCCGCGAAGGAGACGTCGCGGGCTCCGCCGCCTGGAATGGGCTTAAAGGGGAACCCCAACGCCGAAAAAAATCGGCGTGGGGGTTCCCCCAAAGTCCACACCAGACCCTTGTCCGAGCACGCTACCCGGCCGGCCAGGAAAGGGGGGCGAGCGAGCGCGCCCCCCCTCCTGAGCCGTACCAGGCCGCGTGCCCTCAACATGGGGGGTGCCTTGGGGAAGGGGGGGCCGCGCGGCCCCCCCACCCCAAAGCACCTTGTCCCCATGTTGATGAGGACAAGGGCCTCTTCCCGACAACCCTGGCCGTTGGTTGTCGGGGTCTGCGGGCGGGGGGCTTATCGGAATCCGGGAGCCCCCTTTAAGAAGGGGCCCCCGGATACCGGCGCCCCACCCTATGTGAATGAATATGGGGTACAATGTACCCCTACCCATTCACCTGTGAAATAAAGTACAAAAAAAAAACACAACACAGGGAAAAAATATTTTATTGCACAGCTCCGGGGGTCTTCCGTCTTCGGGGGTCTTCTCGCCGGACTCCTCCGCTATCTGTGTGTAGCTCTTTTGCTAGCGGAGGAGTCCGGCTTTCTTCCTCCCTGCCGCCGGCCTCTTCTCCCGACTTCGGGGGTCTTGTCCCCCTCTTCGGTTCTTCTGTCGGGCCACCGCGCCTTCTTGTAGCTCTTTTACAGGCGGTGGCCCGGTCTTCTGTCGCCGCTGTCGTCGCCGCCGCCGCCTTCCGTTCTTGTTCTTCTTCTTGTTCTTCTTCTTCTTCTCCTGGAGATGTTGACTCGACGAGCTCTCCGGCCGGAATGCCAGAGACGCGCTGTGCGGTCACTTATATAGTGACAATGGGGCGGTGTCACATGGTATATGTCACATGGGTTGGTCACATGGGTTGATGTCACATGGGGACTATGACATCGTAAGGGGGCGGGGTCACCATGTGACCAACCCATGTGACATATACCAGGTGACACCGCCCCATTGTCACTATATAAGTGGCAGCGGAGCGTGTCCCTGGCATTCCGGCCGGAGAGCTCGTCGAGTCAACATCTCCAGGAGAAGAAGAAGAAGAACAAGAAGAAGAACAAGAACGGAAGGCGGCGGCGACGACAGCGGCGACAGAAGACCGGGCCACCGCCTGTAAAAGAGCTACAAGAAGGCGCGGTGGCCCGGCAGAAGAACCGAAGGCGGCGACAGAAGAACGGAAGGCAGCGGCGACAGAAGACCGGGCCACCGCCTGCAAAAGAGCTACAAGAAGGCGCGGTGGCCCGGCAGAAGAACCGAAGAGGGGGACAAGACCCCCGAAGTCGGGAGAAGAGGCCGGCGGCGGGGAGGAAGAAAGCCGGACTCCTCCGCTAGCAAAAGAGCTACACACAGATAGCGGTGGAGTCCGGCGAGAAGACCCCCGAAGACGGAAGACCCCCGGAGCTGTGCAATAAAATATTTTTTCCCTGTGTTGTGTTTTTTTTTGTACTTTATTTCACAGGTGAATGGGTAGGGGTACATTGTACCCCATACTCATTCACATAGGGTGGGGGGCCGGTATCCGGGGGCCCCCTTCTGAAAGGGGGCTCCCGGATTCTGATAAGCCCCCCGCCCGCAGACCCCGACAACCAACGGCCAGGGTTGTCGGGAAGAGGCCCTTGTCCTCATCAACATGGGGACAAGGTGCTTTGGGGTGGGGGGGCCGCGCGGCCCCCCCTTCCCCAAGGCACCCCCCATGTTGAGGGCACGCGGCCTGGTACGGCTCAGGAGGGGGGGGGCGCGCTCGCTCGCCCCCCTTTCCTGGCCGGCCGGGTAGCGTGCTCGGACAAGGGTCTGGTGTGGACTTTGGGGGAACCCCCACGCCGATTTTTTTCGGCGTTGGGGTTCCCCTTTAAGCCCATTCCAGGCGGCGGAGCCCGCGACGTCTCCTTCGCGGGCCCCGCCTACCTGTACACGCGCTCGAAATGGGCGGACTTTCCGAGCGGGAACAGTTTGCTCATTTCGAAAGTAGCCTACACACGGGCGGACTGTTCGCTCAAACACAGTTTCAGCGGACAGTTTTTCGGA
Organism: Lithobates pipiens; assembly: GCF_037356315.1. Classification (NCBI taxonomy): domain Eukaryota; kingdom Metazoa; phylum Chordata; class Amphibia; order Anura; family Ranidae; genus Lithobates; species Lithobates pipiens. Next base: position 533,380,736 of record NW_027507758.1, on the reverse strand, counting down.
ATTTCCGAAAGACTTTGTCCGTCCAACTGTCCGCTGAAACTGTCCGCTGAAAGCCCACACACGGACGGACTGTCCGCCCAAACACTGTTCAGCGGACAAGGTTGGGCGAACAGTCCGCCCGTGTGTACGCGGCCTAACTGTACAGGGATATCCCGAGTGTGGCTCAGGGTTACCACTTTTGGTACTTTCAATTAACACTGAGCCACACTCAGGATTACCGCCAGGGAGGTTAAGATAAAAAGCCTTCTGTGTGCAGCAGCTTCTTCAATACTTACCTGAACCCCATCTATATCCAGCAATGTCCATGAGTGATTGGCTAAGACACATAAGCAGTGCCATTAGCTCCCGCTGCTGTCCATTAAACTCAATTAACTAATCAGGAGAGAGAGGGGGTCGGGCCGAACCACAGCTCCATGTCTGAATGGATAGACGGAGCTGCAGCTCGGCTCAGGTGCCCCATAGCAAGCTACTTGCTGTGGGGGAACTCAACAGGAGAGAGGAGCTTTTCCCAGAAGACAGCTAGGGAGGCTCGCCACAGAAGAGGACGTGACATCCCGGGCCGCTGCCAGGCTGGACCAGAAGTGCATTCAGTACTTCCAAAAAAGGTACTAAAGGAAAAAAAAATTAAATATCCAGAAACGAGGGGTGGAGAAATGGTCTTTCACTTAAGACCACCTCTCAAAAGTGGGTGGAACTCTGCTTTAATATTTAAAAGAGAAGTATGGGATTTATTTTTATTTTAGAATCATACTTAACTAGATGGATACAGCATCAGTGTGATGCTGCATCTCTCCCCTGCCAGTTCTAAGGCTGAGAACCAAGCAATCAAACACAGCTGATCGCTCAGTTCTCAGAGCTCCCTGAGCAGAGAGCCAGTGACTATCAGTCACCGGCTCTCTGCTCTGCCACTCCAGCTCTCACTGGAGCACTGGGCTGTGGAGGGGGCGGAAGTGGCTGGCTCCAGCTCTTAGTGGCTCGCTGAGAAGCTGAGCTGGTTGCCAGTCCAGGCATGTGGATGGATCCAGACCATATCGTCAAGATATTATTATATAGAGTCTGGACTGGCTCTATGATGTCAGCCAACAGCGGGCTTGCTAAAAACATGTCACAGGAGTGCAGAACAGACTGCACTCCTGTGATATACAGGAGAAGTATGGCCAATGAGCTCTCCTTTAATGTTGATAATGTATTCAGGTAATATGTGCAATGGCATTACAGCCAAAATGGTTTTAAAAAAAAGGTATATTTTGCAGAAGGTATTCCAGTTGCACTTCTGTTTGTCAAAAAGCAATATTTTTGTTTGTTGATGGAACTTGGTCTTATTTAAGACATTATACTGTATATTACAATGGCTAAGCCCCTGGTTCACATTAGTACAACTTGTCATGCGATTTGACAATTCAAAATCACATGACAAGTCGGACCCTATGCGTGCCTATGGAACCAAGCCACTCGTTGGTCTCAGTCAAGAAAATTACCCTTTTTTTCACTAAGACCAAAGAGTGGATTGGATGCATGGCACCATACCACAGTAATTGCCCAGTCAAATTGTTTGAGAGAGGGAGGTTTCCTTATGGATAGTGACCATCTATCTAATACTCCTATATTCATAGGGACAGGCTAAAAAAGATTAGCAGATTAGCAGTACTAGTGTATCTATCTACTGTACCTCTGCTCTCCTACAAAATGAATATGCTTTCCACCCTGTGAGTATAAACATATACTCATTTGCTTTTTCTTTCTTTTCATGATATACTTTATCATCAACAAAGGTTGATTTTTTTTTGTCTCTCTCATTGGCCATTGGTGCGTGGGCATGCAAACCCCCATTTCTAGTTGTTGTCAGTAAAATTCTAGAGAAATGCTTAAACAATGCATTACAATTTAACTAAACCCATTTGATTTTAGTAGACTAAAATGTACTACAGATTTTAGCCGACTAAAATACAACTAAAACACTTCAGATGACTAAAATATGACTAAAACTAAAATGGCATTTTAGTCAACAAACTATGAATAAAACCAGTGGTGGCCACTCATGCAGGGCACAGGGGCGACGTCCCCCCCCCCCAATCCATGCGTCCGGCCCCTAATCTATATGCAGAGCACCGGGCACATGGATTCCAATGTTTTATTTTTTTATTGTTATAAGCAAATGATTAGAGCCAGAGGCTTTAATTGGCTTCAAAAAGGGTAGGCTCAGGGTGCAGAGCACTGCTCAGGAGCCCACCCAGTTGTGGGACGAATTGCTATTCGGTTTGGTCCTCCTGTTTCTCCTCCTGGCCAATCAGGAAGCGGGTACTGAGTCCTTATTGGCCAGGAGTCCTAAGACCCAATTAGCCATGGGTCCTAAGTACTGATTGGCCCGGGAGGAGAAGCGACCGCTGGGACTCAGGGGGAGACATGGAGGGGGGATTCATGACTTGGATGGGGTAAGTGCAGGGGCTGGCTGACAGGGGGCCTGCAACGGGCGATCAATGCAGTGATCGAGCCTTGGGGGAATCGGCGATCGTTCAAGTGAGTTGGCCTGGCTGGGGGGGGGCATGGCTGCCTAGTGAGGCTGCGGGCCGCCCCCCCAAGAAAATTGAGCACCAGCCGCCACTGACTAAAGCTGAATCGAAATTTGGCTATAAAATAAACTGGTGCCACAGCAGTAGAGAAATTCATATGGGCAAGTAGTCAGTATAGTGACACCGTGTGCTTTCTACTACTGTTAATAATCTGGCCTCGTTTTACCGCATTAAAGATCTGTAGCACTGACACTGTTATAATCAAAATAAGTGATGCCAGGGATGTAAGTGATGAATAAATAGTGGTTGACTGAAGAGCGGCTTAGAGAAAGTAAGGTGCTGAATAAATTAATGGATATGACCTGGAAGTTCTGGAACAGATGAAAATAGGCAGCTGAGTTTATTCTATCATTTTCTGTAATGGAGGAGCCCTTTAAGTTTAAGATGGCATCAAGAAAAATCTTATTGCAACAAAGATGAGTGTGCAGAGGAGACCCAATGTAAAGGGGTCCTCTATGGCTTATTCCCACCCCAACCCCCTTTGTCCTGGAACATGTGCGTTTCAATGACAATTCAATTTACCTATGTATGCTTGCTTAACCCTTGGGCCTGCTATATTGTGCCAACCCCTCCTACCTCAAATAGAATGTTATCCTTAGTATCATACTAGGCAACCAAACTGATAAGAAGCATGGAGGAGCTCAGCTATGAAGATAGATTAGAGGAACTGAATTTATTCCCTCTTGAGAAGAGGCGAGTAAGGGGGGATATGAGCAATATTTATAAATACATAAGTGGTCCATATAATGTACTCAGTGTTGAGTTATTGACTTTAAGGTCATCACAGAGGACAAGGGGCACTCTTTACATCTAGAGGAAAAGAGATTTCATCTCCAAATACGGAAGGGTTTATTCACATTAAGGGCTTCTGGTTCTGGCCAGCTAAGTAGATTGCTTTTAAAAAAAGGCCTGGATTCTTTCCTAAATGTACATAATAATATAACTGGGTACTAACATATATAGGTAAGGTTGATCCAGGGAAAACCTGACTGCCTATCAGAGATCAGGAAATAATTTTTTCCCCTGCTGGAGCAAATTGGATCACGCTTTGCTGGGGGTTTTTTTTCGCCTTCCTCTGGATCAACTGTGGGTATAGGATTGGGTATATGGGATTCTATGATTTATTTTTTTTTTTTACTGGTAGAACTAGATGGACGTGTGTCTTTTTTCAACCTGACTAACTATGTAAGTATGTTTATTACTAAAACAAAATGTTGTCATCACCCATAAGGTTTGAGATGGAAAGCCTCACCTAGAACTGATGGACAGAAGAGTAGGAGAAACTGGAAAAATTGACAAATTGAGGTTGATTTACTAATACTGGAAAGTGCAAAATTTGGTGCAGTTGTGCATAGAAAATAAACTGCTTCATTTTTTTTGTCAAAGCTTAATTGAACAAGCTGATGTTAGAAGCTGATTGGCTACCATGTACAGCTGCATCAGATTTTGTACTCTTCAGTTTTAGTAAATCAATCCCATTGCGCAATAATATAAACAAGGACCCAGCTGGACTGCACTGAAGGGGTAACAGCCTGAACCCTTTTTTATACATATGTTACTGACAATCAGCAAAGTGATGTGTAGGTGTCTTTGTGCCACCCTTGGCAACCCTGCTACCCTAGGCCTGTGTTGGCTTTGTAGAAATCTGGTCCTGAGATCCCCTTAGCAGTCTTAACATAGATGGACAAAGATGTTCAATTGATCTGAATGTTCATACATCAGGCCAGTCCAGAAAATTCCTAGGCAGCTTTAGAGTGAAATGAATGTGCATCTTTGTAACAAGGGGATATAACCTTTTCTATCAATATGTTGCTGTATGAAGGCCTTGAAGAGCACACACTGTTACTATGCTGTTGTTCTGGGTTTCAGTGCTCCTTTGGCAAACGGCAAAGCACATTATGATCCTCACCTCCATGAAAGATCTTATTGAGGCAGCATACCAGGTCTATGCACTAGATGCTGGATCTCACACTTTAGAATTCACCACAAGGCCACATTCCAAGTCCTTTTGACGCAGAATCACACTAAGCCTACAGAACTGCCATGAAATGTCCTTGCTTCAACTCAGTGTTATGACCCTTCATTAATCACAAGGAACAGCTATGAACTGTATATGTACACTAGATTTTCAAAAAGAAATATTCTGTGCACTCTTAGAAGGGTGCAGTAAGAAAAATAATGTTTATACACTGGTTTATTTGTACCCTGCTAACCAGATCTGGAGTGACGGGGTGAGGTATTAAAGCACAACTCCACTTTTGTCTGTTATGGCAAATTTAATTTTGCAAGCCAATGCAAGGAAAAGACAGTGTTGCCTACAGAGAGAAGACTGCTCGCCAGACTCGTGGTCAGGCCCATAGTCGTAAACATACAATTCCTTCATAAACATAGGTTTTTTTTTTACTCAGAATAACATATTTTGCAAAATACTTTTGAGATATTGCCAGATAATATTAAAATAATGCTTTCCAGGAAGATGTTTCAAGAAACAGGAAATGTACTTGTAGAATTATTTTTACAATGGAAAAATAGACAGGCATAAAGATCATACAAATAGTCAGGAACAATTTAAAAATGTCTGTTTTATGTTTGGTTAAATAAATCAGTTGTTAAAATCTCTTTACAAAAAATTCTCAGTATTGACTCAAATCCCATGCTTTATGTCCATGGATAGTCTAAGCCCTTGTACACACGGTCGGAGATTCCGACAACCAAATCCGTCTGTTGCATACACACGGTCGGACAAAGTTGTTGGAAAATCCAACGTGATGACGTTATTTCATTACGACGGGACTACGTTCACGCTAGTAGCCAATAGCTTTGGTGTAGGAATTTGATCTGAGCATGCGTGGCACTTTGTCCGATCGGAATTCTCTACACATGATCGGAGTATGTCCGATCGGAGCATTTTGTCTGAAAATGTTACCAACAAGTTGGAAAACTTGGTCCGTCGGATACTCCGACGGAAACAGTCCGATGTAGACCACATACAGTCGGAATATCCGACAAAACGGTCCGATCGGACACATTCCGTCGGAAAAACTCTGACCGTGTGTACAAGGGCTAAAGCTGACTATTCACTGAAATTATTTTTTTTATTTAGCATGAAGGCTATACAGCACAGACAGAAGAGTCTGCAGTGCCAGCTATTGTATTTTGACAGCCAACATTTGCAGCTGTCAGAATACCCGAACAACGGCTGCATCTGTTTCACCTGACAATTTTCTGCTCAGCGCCTTCAATTTTTCAAATTGAGGGAGCCACCCACAAAGCAAATTTCAACCAGTTCCCAGGGAGCTGGCCAGCTTAGGATCAGCCAGGTCCATTTCCCCTTATTAAAACTTGAGGTGCAAGTGTGGCGAGGTGCAGCGTAGTGCTGCGGCAGTAAACACTCAAAGTCCAGACTCTGTGACAGAATTGTATTGTAGTTAAAGCTCAACAAGCACAAATACCTGGTGGAAAGTCAGCCAGATCAGGCGCACTCACAGGATTTTGCAGCAAACAGTGTAACAGCAGGTCTTGGATGTTCCTACAGCATTTGTCTCGATGGATAGAAAGAATGCGGTCTGGCCGATCTGTGCCCAAACAGGGAGGCTCCCAGGAAGGATAGTGTGTCTCTGTTCTTTCCTTACTCATCTGGAACCTCTTCCTATCTCTAATACTGTCCCTGTCAGATGGGTGATCTGTCCCTACACTACTCACGCGCAAAATGCATACCAAGCCATGGAGCCAGGGCCAAGATGGCAGCCAGAGTCACATGAAGTAGCAACGTCCAATCGGATAACTCTACCAGTGACCCAGGGGTGCGTGTATTGTAATGGTGGCATATATGTAATGGCACTCTCCTAGGAATCCTGTGGTGGTGAAAGCTACGCTGAGCAGCAAGGTGAGTTGTGGAGTTGTCACACAAATTTGACCATGTCAGAAAAGACTGAGGTGTAGGAGGAGGATGTGTTAGGACTTCTAAGGCTGGCCTGGGAGCTGAAGGGTGAAGGTTGGGTCCTGCCTGTAGAGGAATCAGGAGAGTTTCCTGAGCTGTAGAAACTAGGAGACCCCCAAAAAGAAGGCTCATGAACATAGCAGGTGAGCTTGGGTGCACTGAAAGTCTATGGCCCTGGAGGTTCCTGGTGATAAGCATTGTTATAGCAGAAGCTAAAGGTGCTGGTTCCAACAAGCTCTGTGCCATTGAGGGGGAAAGTGAGTATTGACACATCAAAAATAATTAAAAATATAAATACAATATAAAATACAAAATTTTCTGTGCTTTTGCATGCAGCTTTTAAGTTGATGACTGGGTCTCTTTAAAGAGTAATTCAAAACAATAAATGCAGCTATTCAAAAAAATGTATGTTATCCAGCAAACACTGCATTGATCCTAAAATCTAAATGTTCACTCAACTAATCTTCATCTGAGTTTTGCATAGCCATCTGCTACAATGATTTCAGAGAGCTGTTTCTAGGGGGTTCAGATTTCTGCAAAGTGCAGCTCTCAGACAACTTTATGCACCATCAATCACGTTCAAATATCCAAGACAGGTTTGTTTCTGCAATGTGATGTTAGCAATGATAAATTCACACAATGTCACTGAACCATTCAGAAAAGTTTACTAAAGTAAATAATGAAACACAATGAAAAACATGAATAAACACAAATTGTACACAAATTGTAATTGGTGTCACTTAATGCAGATATACAGAACTTAGAACCTTATATTCGCTTTTCAGGAGTATATGTGAACAGGTGTATAGAGGGATAAGTACTCAATCTTCAAAACATATATTAAATACCTTCCCACTGAGGCCTCAACACACAGACCAAAATGCAGTATAATATTCTTTACATTCAAGAACACAGTGTAAAGTCTAGCACATACTCAATGGCTCCCCCTAGGCTATAATTCAGAGTTCAATTTATAAGTAGAGCAGCAATGCTTGATAAAAGAGGAAGATGGTGAAAGTTCTTTTAACTCCGAATATCTTCAGCTAGCCTGATGTTTAAACTGCAGTATTTGTAATCCACAAAGGCAAACAAAAAGAAATAGACTGTAGAACAAGTGTCACGTACCTTGTGGTATCGAGCCTGAATTGCGGAGGGAGGCCTCCCTTACGACTCCCACTACCGGTTTCCTGGTAAGGTAACAGGGAACACAGGAGTAAGGAGGGGTACAGGTGCCTGGCAGGATCAACAGATGGGAAGGGATGAATAGGCGGGGTCAGCTCTGCAGACTGGAGCAGCTAGGCAGACAGAATCAACACAGCAGACTGAAACACAACAGCAGGTGGAATCAGCTAGCAAACTGGATCGCTTAAACGGTAACTTCAGCAGATGGATCAGTTCAGTAAACTGGATAAGCTTTGCAGGTAACTACAGCAGATGGATCAGTTCAGTAAACTGGATAAGTTTATCAGGTAACCACAGCAGATGAATCTGTTCAGTAAACTGGATAAGCTTAGCAGGTAACCACAGCAGATGAATCGGTTCAGTAAACTGGATAAGCTTAGCAGGTAACCACAGCAGATGAATCGGTTCAGTAAACAGGATCACCTTAGCAGATGGGATCAGCTCAGCACACTGGATCAGGCAGCAGATAGGATTGTCAAACAGGCCGGGTCAGGTATCAGACTGGAAGCGAGGCACAAGGGAGCAGGCAGGAGAGTAGTCACAACAAGCTGAGGTCGGGTGCAGGCAGATAACAGGTAGGTCACAGGCAAGCCGGGTCAAATCAAAGATGAATACTACGGATCAGGTTCACAGGCATATAACGATGTAGAGCAGACAGCGGAGACCGTCAGTAATAGACAGGTTTAAATAGCCTGTTTGGCGCCAACATGGGTGCGCGTGCGCGCGCACGATCGCGCGGTGGCGCCCGCGGCTGCAAGCCAGAAGGCCTGGGGTTCAGATTCTTCATAGAACTTCCATGACAACAAGAGATATGCGGATGACTGCTTAACTGAAGAAATATCACCACTTGTAGATTCCTCCTTACATGTGAGTGCAATACAGTACTGACCTTACAGTGCAGGGGGAAAAGGCAAGGCCCCGAAGTTCAGCTGTATGATGCCTGTGAAGTAGATTCACCTCCGTGGAACTACAAGTCTCAACAGCAGTCTGTTGAAAGAACTCACTCAGCAATACTGTACTCTCTACTGAAATGGACAGGTGCCCTCTCACCACAATAGACTCCAATGGCTGTGAGGCTCCATCCGGAATCCCCTCCTGGTGTCTCTATCTGGTGAAGATGGCACCGCCGTGCCACGCTGCAGCTCCTAGTGGGCTGAAGTGCAGGGGATTCCAGTTGCTCTAAAGCACAGGCTGGTGCACTTGCTAGGATAGCAAAGCTTTACTTTGAGATCCCTCAGAGGTGGGCGATCCAGCTCTCTGCTGTATAGGCCGCAGTCTCTACTCCACAGACCACCTGTTGGCAGGCATTGAATGCCGTCCAGAGAGGCTGAAACCAGGCCGTGCTGGTCCTTTTATCACTGCTCCCAGCAGGCAGTCTGTATTGTAGTTCACGGCTGATCCAGCTAACAGTGTCACTTCCTCCTCCAAACTATATCTTCCACAATACTTTTCTGCATTCCTTTTCATGAGGTAAGGAAAAATCCTACCAAAGTCCTGCAGCCACTAGAGGGAGCCAAACTCATTTGAAACAACAACAAACTGTTCAACTAGAATAATTATAGTAGCAAACCTTTGGCTACCGTTGTGTCTATTAATGTCTAGGATAGATCGGTTATTTGCTATAACCTTCCATTTTGTGACTTGCTACCATGGTACAGTCTGATTACTAGAGAAGAAGAAACTAAGGAGAGGTCAACCCAGCTTGAAGCAGACTGATGGCATCATCTCAAGCTAGGCAATGTTGCTTGATTTAAGCCCAAGAACTGCTTTTTAATTAATTTTGAAGAACACTGAATGCTGGAAATTGTGACATGTTATGAATTAGTTTATGTAGACTTGTAAAGATCCACTTTGCCTGTTGACAGGTCAGTTAAGACATTGTGTGAATAAATGGTATGGACTACTGCAAATTTTGCTAATATTTTGCCTTGCTAAATCAGACTAATTACTTTATAATTCTGCTTCAGTTTCCATTTACCTTTCCATAATTCCTGTATAAATGTAAAGTACTGCTTTTGTAATGCACTGTATCTCTTTGACCTCACCACTTTCCAGACGTCGCCAGCCAGATTGGCTCCCATAAGCCCTCCATATAACTCGCAGATTCGTGATCACTGGTATTTTACACATTTTAGGGAAAGATTACTTGATCATTCACATCACAAGAAAAAGTGAAAAAAAAATAAAAAAATAAAAAAGAGCTGTGCTGTATCTTGGATTCATGAAGCGTCTGTGGTTCACCTCAAAGCCCACACGTGTTACTGAAAGATTCATTTTTCACAGCCATTCAGTGTGCACTCTACAGCTAGGGATTCCCCTGCTAGTTCTACTGCTTATTAATATACAAAGGATCTTCTATGAAAATGTGCTGTATTTTACAGACATATCTTCCCAGTGACTGGATAACTGTATTCTGCAGTCTTTGTATCATTGCAGGAGTAAAAAACCTAAATAAAAATGTTAGTACAAGTAAACTGTAAAATATGTAAATAATCCCCAATAACTGTTGTCTATAGCCAAGTAGCCTGGTCAATCTAGAACCATCCCACTTATGGCTACCTCTCAGTCCTTGGTGACTAACTCCCTTCCTCATTCACTTTGCAAGTGGTACGCCAAAGTGATTAATTTTTAAAGTTTTTCCTTTTTCAATCAAAGTGTAATTCCGCTATACATCTAGCAAGCTTTAAAACTGTCCATTTCGCCTCCTAACAGCTATGCTACCTAACCTTTGTAAGAAAGATGTATATACGAGTACCTACCTATTCCCCAGGCTGCTCCAGTCTGGTCATGTGATCCACCCCATTGAAGCTAGTGAAGGCTGCAGGGGACATGAGAGATTGGAGAATCTTGTATGATCTACTCTTGCCAAGTCAAGTATTAAAGGCATATTAAAGGCTTTCTTGATTTTTTTTTTTTAAATAACAAACATGTCATACTTATCTGTTTGTGCAGTAGTTTTGCACAGAGCACCCATGATCCTCTTTTGCTCAGGTCGCTTGCCAGTCCTCTTACCCCCTCTCTCCTCCCAAGTGCCCCCAGAAAAAGCAGCTTGCAATGGGGGAACCCAAGCAGGCTCATTACCGAGCTGTGGCTCTGTGTGTCTATTTAGACTCAGTAACGCATGTAATAAATGCACAGTATATCCAAATGCTTTGTTCCAAGTCTACTGTATTCCTCCTTTCGCACACTGCAAACATTTTAACCCAGTAAATACCATTACAACCATACAGGCCTGAATAATTTTGTATGTTATAATTCTATTTAAAGTTTTTTTTTCAAATGCACCCTAAAATGTAATTATGCACCTTTCGTTGGATCTTACTTCAGTTTGGATGAGTCAAAAAAGAAGGAATCCCAAGAGAAATCTGTGTAGTCCACTTTTTCTCTGTCCTTTACAGACTAAACAACTTAGAAATAATGATGATGATTATAGTCACCTTCCCATGTTTGCTAACACAGTGCAGATATTTAAAATTTATCTCTAGAGGCTTATTACGTGTAATAATACATGTAAAATTACACTATGGCATTTCTAAATAGCTCCCAATTGTCCTTTATTTGAAAAGACTGTCCATTTTTTGGGTCCCTCATTTTGGTCTGATATATGAAATTCATTATTTACCAAGCTCTAATTTTGTGAGTATGTTATTTTTAAGTCAATTATGAAGGAAAAGCAATGTTTAAAAAAACCCTTGTTGGTTAACTAATCATGTTTTGTATGTGGATTCTATATTCTCCACCTAATGAGGGAGTGACAAGGGTGTCCTTTACCTACATATTTGTGCTGAATAGTGTCTCTTTTTCCCATCTCAGAAAGTGGGGAGGCATACCTGGGGGGGGGGGGGGGGGGACTGCCAAACAAACCATTAAGGACCAATAACCCTCCATAAATAGGAAGGAGCATCTAATAGTACACACAACTATGCATGTAAAATATACTGGCTTGTAGGAAACTGATATATTTGACAGTTATGACATTTTTCCACATATTATGTTGCTCTATGTTAGCTGCCAGAAATGATTAGTCAGGAAATTAGTCAAATGTTTGACAATATTATTCAACACTTTATCACCTCATTCTAAATCTATTGCATAATTACTGACATTTAAGGTATTCAAACTATTCTTTACAGCCTAAATTATACACGCCAAAAGGTGATTACATTAACAATGCAAATTATTTTGGGAAAACTCTAGAGCCCATGGTCAGAACCAACATTGCTGGCACATATGTACATACGTATGTACTATATTCAACAGCTATGTCAAGTTTACTCTATCAGTGTAAATGTCCCTTCTAAGCCCTTGTACGCACGGTCGGACATTCCGACAACCAAATCCGTTGGATTTTGTCCGACGGATTTTGTCAGACAGATTTTGCCCGAAACTGTTGCATACACACGGTCAGACAAAGTTGTCGGAAAATCTGATCGTTCTGAACGTGATGACATTATTTCATTACGACGGGACTACGTTCAAGCTAGTAGCCAATAGCTTTGGTCTCATAATTTGATCTGAGCATGCGTGGCACTTTGTCCGATCGGAATTCTCTACACACAATCGGACAAAGTCCGATCGGATCATGTTGTCGGAAAGTTTTATAGCCCAGCTCTAAAACTTTGTCCGTCGGATATTCAGACGGAAACAGTCCGATGGAGCCCACACACAGTCGGATTATCCGACAACACGGTCCGATCGGACATTTTCCGTCAGAATGTCCAACCGTGTGTACAAGGGCTAAGAGAAGTCTTGTTGGGCTACTCACAGTTCTGTTGTCCTTTACTTTAGGTTTATTGCCTGCAGATCTAGCATTTCAATTCCAACACCATGTTCTGATACTGTGCTCATGTCTTTGTAACACCTCACTGTAGGCTTTGCAGGATCCTTATAGCATGTGGTTTTTGTTAGTTGGAGAAAAAGGAGACACTGGAAATGTGGGTTTAAGATACAGTCAGATTCCCAATTATACTCTCCCACTGGCCATTGACTTAATTTACCTAAAATGAACATGAGTACCATGTATATTATTAAATAATTTTATATAAAAAAAGAATACTTTTCAAGCACCATATGTATCTACCAAACACATTTTCAGACTAATATAATTGACCTGGCTTTATTCACATATAAGATTGATTCCATTGTACATATTCCTAAGATTATATTCTGTATATAAGGAGTTTGCAGACCTGTTATAATTCAGCTATTGTGGTTACAAGGTCACGTTTTTTTTTTTGCTTTTTTTTTTCTGTTTTTAAATGTCTTTGGGGTGGTCTACTTTTCATCTAGGGAATCATCGGTTAAATAAAGTTATAATTTTTTTTATACTACACACCATTTAAGCCTGTGCCTTGAAAGAAATATGGTTACAAAACTATTAAAAATATGTGTATATATAAATAACCAAACAATAATACAAGTTACAAAAATGAAAAATTTGCTGCAGCCTCCTTAAAGTGGTGTTCCATCCATTTTTTCATGATCCTTGCAAGACAATGCCCACCAACAGAACAGTATGTAATGCCAATTATTTCTTGTTTTGTTTTTTCTAAATACCTAATTTTATCTGTGCAGTCTGCACTTCCTGTCCCAGCCGCCTAGGCAATTTCATCATTAAGTGATTCCCTAGGACTCCTGGGATATCGGCGTCATCTATCCCAGAAGTCCTAGGGATGGCTAAAAATGAAATCTCACAGTATTTTGAGACAGGAAGTTCTGTGTTGATTGGCAAGTTGCCATAACTACGGGGCGGGAAATCCCGCTGATGCCGCCATTATTATGGCAATCTGTAAACAACACGCCGCACCGCGCAGTGACATTACTGCACAGGCCAACTGTTCGGAATCCCGGAAGCAAATATGAATGGGCTTCAGATGCCCACATCATCAATAGTCACTGCCTGCCTTTTGGGATCCTGTGGATAATGACAAATTGATAAGTAAGAAGAAGGTTTACACTCACAGCAGTTATCTAATTATATATTACAACTAACAAGAATCACAGGGGTGCTTTAATGATAAAGCAAATACATCAAACAGGAATCCAGGCGCTAGACCATTTCTTAGGCTCGATTCACACTACTGCATTTTTTTTAATGCTTTTTGCACTTTGCAGAAATGCAGGGAATCTTTTTAGCACGGTTTCCTATGGAACACATTCAAATCAATGTATTTTTGTGTCTCTGTGTTTTTCGAAAGGGTCGGATATTTATTTCCCGCAAAATGCAGACTTTTGCATGTAATAGCCTTCAATAGACCCACATCCAAAAAGCAAGTACTGGATTTTTACTGCGACTTACTGCCATTTTGCCACAAATTGAGTTTTGCAATTTGAGTTTTTTTGTTACATTCATTATATATAGCTGGTTGCTAAGTAAGTCGGCTGCGGCTTTCTTAACAACCGGCTTCCCCACTGACAGCTGAATGTAAAAAAAAAAAAATTGGTGGCTAAAAAAATGCACGAAAAAAGGCTTCTCCCGCCGCCGTCTCTCCCAGCGCTGTCTCCTCCCCCCCCGAGCCATCTTCTCTTGGCGCAGTCTCTCCTGTTGCTGTCTTCTCACAGAGCTGTGTTTTCCTGCGACACTGTCTTCTCCCTCACGCCAGTTACCCGCTAAAAAAAAGGCTGCTCTTGTCCTGAGGCTGTCTTCCTCCACTGTCTGACATCTCTTATATAGCCATGAGGCATGGTCATCCGATGACGTCACCCAGAGAGCCTGCCCCTTGTGACGCCTGCCCCTTGGGACGTCACAACAGAGGAAGACAGCCTCAGGACAAGAGCAGCCTTTTTGGTTTTTAGTGGGTATCCAGAGGAGAGGAAGAAGACAGTAGCGTGGGAGAAGACAGTTTCGGGATAAGATGGTGGTGGGAGAGACGGAGGCGGGAGAAGGCAGCACATGGAGATATGGTGCTGGGAGAAAGCCGCACTGGGAAAAACGGTGGCTGGAGAAGACGGCTCAAGGAGAAGACAGCTCAGAGCTATTTTTTTTAATAAAGGAGTATTCAAAAACCAGCTCTTGTTTTTCTTTACATTTCACAGTTTTTTTGGTGAATGTGTAGGGGTACTATGTATCCGACACCCATTCACATGGGGGTCCCCTTGTTAAAGGAGGCTTTCAGATTCTGATAAGCCCCCTGCCCGCAGCCCCCGACAACCACCGGCCAGGGTTGTCAGGAAGAGGCCCTTGTCCCCATCAACATGGGGGCAGGGTGCTTTGGGGTGTGGGGTGCAGAGCCCCCATCCCACAACACCCCCCAGGTTTAGGGCATGCAGTCTGGCATGGTTCAGGAGAGGGGGGTGCTTGCTCGGGCTGCATGCTCAAATAAGGGTCTGGTATGGATTTTGGGGGGGACCCCACTTCCTTTTTTTTTTTTATTTGGAAATAGGGGTGTCCCCTTCAAATCCATACTAGACCAAAGGACCGTTTTTTGTGAACTTTTTAGCCGGCAATTTTTTTTTTTTACATTCAGCTGTCAGCGGGGAAGCCCGCTGACATCTGATGACTCATCGGTTGTTAAGGACACGGTTGGCTTCCAGAGGGCTTTCACACTGGAGCGGTGAGCTTGCAGGACAGACAAAAAAGTCCTGCAAGCCTCATCTTTGCAGTGCTATACGAGTGGTGTATTCACCGCTCCTAAAGCGCCCCTTCCCATTGCAAACAATGGGGCATCACCGCAAACCCGCCAGAAAAGCACCACTGCAGCAGCGTTTTGCAGGCGGTTTTAACCCTTTTTTTTAAAACCGCCCCGCTAGGGGCCAAATAGCATCGCTAAAACTATAGTAAAGCGGTGCTAAATATGGTGCCGCTTTACTGCCGATGCCCACAACACCCCAGTCTGAAAGTAGCCTTATGTCTCACACATAAAATGATCAGCATGAATTGCTTTAAGTAAGCTCTGTCCTCTGTCTATAATTTTTTTTATATATATTTGGGATTTGTGTATTTTTGTTCAGCTATTTTTAGAGACACCTAGCTCTCTTCTCCTTGTACTTGCATTTATTGTTAAATTATAACGTTTCCATTATAATAAATGCTTTTCTAGGATATCAAAAATATAAAGTCACTAAAGGTAATTCTGAGCAATATTTTTAGTTCAGGTATGGGCAGAAGAAAGGTTTGATAGACCTTAGACCAGTAAATGTACATTGAGGAAGTGATGTCAGTCATGGTCTTCAACCTAAATCTCTTCTCAGGACAACAGACTCCTGGATTCAAATTGGCACCAATATTATACCATTATATCATTATAATATAGCTGCACAGTACCTTGCATGAAAAAAACATGAAAATTGTTGTTTATTGGTCTGCAGCAATGCTTAGCTATCTAGATCAATTAGCATGAAGTAATTTGTTCAGACGTGGGAGAGTAACCTGTATTTCAACCTTTAACGTACCCCAAATAACACCCTGCCAATTGTGCAATTCCTTCCCCTCCAGGACACACAGAGACTGTTGTGTTTCTCAGAGTCGCCAGATTCAGTACTAATTTTGGTAGAGATTTCAGAAGTTTGTTGCGACAGAAATGTCTTTCATTCGTTTCCGGGTCAATAGTTCCTTGTAGTTTAAATTGACTAATAACATGGAAGGAGCTAAAATAGCTGAGCATAAATAGAAACAACAGTATTATCACACTGCTGCCTGGGGCAAAGTGTCTAACATATCCCTGCTCATTTAATGATCTGTGACACCACAGAGCACAGGGCTACTGCTCCGTACATGTAGCAAACACTGTCCCCTCAAAGCCTAGCACTGCAGAAGACAAAGTGTTAACATTGTGATTGGCTTGGCCCTCTATCAGCACCCTAATCGACAGTCTGAGTTTACTTCTAGAATTTCTGGATTGCTGACTTTAAAGGGGGGGGATATATTAAAGGGAATATACATAATGTGTTTTTAAAGAACATTTAACATTATTGAAAACAAAACAAAAAACATGCATTTACCAACACATTTGCTGTACAGTTTATTCAAAACTAGAAAGCACACTTTGGTTCATAACATGCTTTTTAAATACTCACAATGCATATATAAGATGCATCACAAAAGCATCTTTTAGGACAGGAAGGTTGTTCTACTCAAAGGATCTTGGTGCAGTTAAGGTGAATACAGTATATAAATAAAGAGGTAGGTTTACATTAAGGAGGGTCAATGTTAAGAGTTAATGGGAGGATTAGTGTTAGGGTTAAAGTGCTGGTGGGTGTTAAAGTTATAGGAAGGGGTACTGTGAAGGTTGGGCCACAGAGAGCATAAGGGCTACAGGGAAGGGTCGTGTGAGGGTTAGTGTGATGGCTACATGTTGGCTTAGTGTGATGGTTAGGATTAGAAGGAGAGTTAGTATGATGTTAAGGTTACAGGGACAGTTAGGTCACTGTGAGGGGTACGACTACAGGAAGGGTTAGCATGAGAATTACTGTGAGATTTATGGGCAAAGAGAAAGAAACAGTGCAGGTTAGGGCTACAGGGAGGGTTGTTGGGAGGGTTATGGTTACAGTGAGGCTTAGGACCACAGAGAAAGATGTTGTGCAGGTTGCAGTGAACGTTGAGGCTACAAGAAGGGTTAACATGAAGGTTAAGGATACCAGGGGAGTAATAGCGAGAGTTAAGGCTACAAGAAGGGGTAGTGTGATGGTTAGGGTTACAGGGAGAGTTGGTGTGACAGCTAGGGTTACAGGGAGGGTTAGTGTGATGGTTAGGGTTACAAGGAGGGTAACAGTGAAGGTTAGGACTATGAGGAGAGTAGGTTTGAGAGTTACTTTGAGGGTTAAGACTACAGGCAGAATTAGTATGATCATTACTGTAAGTGTTGAGGATGAAGAGAAAGTAACAGTGTGGGTTAGGGCTACAGGGAGGGTTATTGTGATGGTTAGGGTTACAGGGAGGGTAACAGGAAGTGTTAGGGCAACATAAAGAGTTGGTGTGAGAGTTAAGGCTACAGGTAGGGTTAGTATGAATGTTACTGTGTAGGTAACAGTGACAGTTAGAACTACAGGGAGAGTTGGTATGAGGGTCACTATGGGGGTTAGGGCTACAGGAAGGGTTAGCATGAGTGTTACTGTGATTGTTAAGGATAACAGGGCAGTAACAGTGTGGATTTGGGCTACAGGAAGGGTAACAGTGTGGGTTGGGACTACAGAGAGAGTTGGTGGGTAGGTTACTGTGAAGTTTGGGGCTACAAGGAGGGATGGTATGAGGGTTAAGGATACTGGGAAAGTAATGGCTATGGCTAGGGCTACAGGGAGAGCATGTGTGAGGGTTAGGGTTAGAATTACTTTTAGGGTTAGGTCACAGGGAGGGTTTATGTGAGATGCAGGTATTATGGTCAGCAAGGGGAGCTCAACACAGAAAATTTTCAGGGCTCTATTAGTTTTTTCCTGTAATAAAACACCCCATTTGTAAGGTAAGTCCAGAAATTTGCTGAAAAAGAACCATTGTATGCAAACACCAGGATGGCCTGCATGCCATCAATGCACAAAGCACTTCCCTGTTTCCTGAATAGTCACAGACTTTCCAAACCCATGGTATAATGTTGTTTTATTGCAAGAACTGCTAACAGTCTGTACTTGCAAGACACCTGTATATTGGCACTGTACAGGATGCCAGGAACAGTCCTGAAAGGCAGGAATGTTTTCCCATTATTTGGATTGTGGTCCCTTTAAGGGAGATTATGAGAAACATTTTTGACTACTCAGGGGTTCTCACCCATGCAGGGTGAGGGGTTCCTGGGTAATCCAGTTGGAGAGGATAGTACCAATTTACAGTTCTCTCAGGAGTGCTAAGTCCTCATTTGGGAATTTGGAGGCTCTGAGAGACACTGGCGGGGACAGAGTCTTCAACCCTGATTACAGGGACTTTGGTCCCAAAAGGATTACCTGCCTGTGGGGAAAGCTTGAAAAAGTGCAAGACAGAGTTCAGCACCTGTCTGTGAGGTCGAGTGGAGTAGTTCACAGCTGTGAGAAAGAGTTGGCTGTCTGATGACTGAGACTTTGTTTGCTGAGCTTCCTCAACATTTCCTGTACCCTGAAGCAGACAGGAACCCTAACCCAAGTGTGGGATCGGTCTACCAGCAGCGAGTTGTAATATTGCTGAAGAAAGCTTTTCTATTTTCCTGATTTTGAAGGAACAATAAATATTGTTTTACCTTAACAAACAGCTAGCTAGTGACCCTGGGCTCCTGATATTACAGCACTCATATGGGGAGATTTACTAAAACTGGAGAGTTCAAAATCTGGTACAGTTTTTAATACAATCCAATCAGCTTCCAGGTTTTTTTTGCCAATGCTTTATTGAATAAGCTAAAGCTAGAAGCTGATTGGTTACTTAGCATAGCTGCACCAGATTCTGAGTGCTCCAGTTTTAGTAAGATCTCTCATAACTAGCAAGAAGCCTGAATTTTTTGTTGTATGCTGGATTGTGCTGTCACAGACCCCCTGTGTTTGCTACAGCATTAATAAAAAAAGAAATGGGCAAAAAAGACCTTAAATGCAATGTGGTGACTGAGCTCTACATTTAAGCACTTTTATTTATATATATATATATATATATATATATATATATATATATATATATATATATATAAAAACATAGCTGTCAAATGAATTAAAGTTAAAGTAATTAAGATTAGATTTAGAAAAAATATCAAGAAATTAAAGTCTGTTTCTCAGTGGAAGAGCAGCTGTTCCGGACAGTGGGCGTTAATTGAGTTCACTAGAGAAACATGATATTTGCGTCTAATGAAGAATGTTTTATGTATTTTCTATTGTTCTGTCTAGGGCTGACTTCCCCCAACACTCCATCATGTGTGGCTTTCCTGGACATAATTTGGTAACTGTCTCCTAGCTTAAATGGTCCAATGTAGAATAAATAAACTGACTGAGTCACCATTTGACCTCTGGGGTGACTGCCTTTTGTAAAAGAAGAAGTGGCCACACAGCGATGAGTCTTATACATCGGGCATGAGCAACCAACAATGTTCCAGCTATTGGGTATTCACAAGTTGTAGTTTGTCTGCAGTGGCAGCACTGGTCTCTGACTGCCATACCCAACGTATCCCCTTAGATATAGGGGTGGATTTGCTATAGGCAAATAGACTGTGCAAGAGCAGTTGCTCCAAAGTTTAGTAAATTAGATGAAGCTTCACTTTTCAAAGAATGCCCAATCACATGCACGGAAAATTAGAAAAATAGCATTTTTGCTTGCACATGATTGGATGATGGAAGTCATCAGATTCCCCTCATTTGCTAAGCTCTGGCTCAACTGCACTTGCAAACAGACTATTTGCCTGTAGTAAATCAACACCAAAATTTACTCTCTTTCTGGGAGTGTAACCCATATCTCAGGGTCACCAGTCTAGCATCCAGTCTTTTACTTTGCGCAGATTATTACTGTAGTCATCACATATTTCATCCATTATTTTGGCATGTCTACAATCTACGCAGTAAATCTTTCTAAAAAGAAGAGAGGCGCCTGATGTTCATGGCAAAACCCAAGTTCGACTCGAACATCGGGTGTTCACCCGTCCACCAAGCAGAGAACAATATGCGGCGTTCGTGGCAAATTCGAAAGCCGCGGAACACCGTTAAAGTCTGTTTGACACAAACATGAAAAATGTGCGAACATGCAAAAAAATTGTACGAACACGTGAATGATGTTAAAATCTATGGGACACGAACATGAAAAATCAAAAGTGCTCATGTTAAGGGCTTATATGCAAGTTATTGCCATAAAAAGTGTTTGTGGACCCGGGTCCTGCCCCAGGGGACATGTAGCAATGAAAAAAAAATGGAACAGTGATTTTAATAATGCTTAAAGTGAAACAGTAATGGATTTTGGGGGCCACAAGCAATTTTTTTTTAAATTTGGGTGCGAGGTTCCCCTTAATATCCATACAAGACCCAAAGGGCCTGGTAATGGACTGGGGAGGACCCAATGCCGTTTTTTTCAATGATTTTTATCTATATAGCCAGGACCCGACAATACATTACAACAGTTTTAAATGACCATTTTTTTCCTTTAGAAATTTCATTTTGCTGTGGTATTGTTCTAAACATGGGAAACATTTGTTACTTTACAGCATACTATAGACACCCCCTGGCACCATATTTAAAGGAATATTTCATTTTTATTGTTTCACTTTAAGCATTATTTAAATCACTGCTCCCAAAAAAACTTCAGTTTTTAAAACCAGTTTTTGCATTGAAACACAGTGGCATAGCATGGGGGGTGCAGGGGGTGCTGTGGCCCTGGGCGCAACATTTAGGGGGGCAAAGTTTCATGCCAGTATGTGTCACTACTGGCTGGTTCCTCCTAATTTTAAGTTCCTGTGTCCCCCGCGCTCTGGCTGCCATGTTCAGTGTCTGTGATTGGATGTATGGGGGTCATGTGAGGCGTAGGGCTGGCCTGTCCACGATCGCAGGTGCTCCTGAAGTCACGCTTCCGCACATGACCCCCATATGCCCAATCACAGTGCGCGGGACACTGAACATGGCGGCTAGAGTGCAGGGGAGACAAGCAATAATGTGAGCCGCTGCGGCCGCGGCCGCTGTCTTCTCCTCCTCCTATCCTCCAGACCGATGCAGGCCAGGACAAGAAGGTGAGTGAGACTCCCTTGTGAGAGTCATGTTATTGGCCCCGGGGGATGAGAGAGAGAGAGATAAAAGGAAGGAATACTGTAGGCAGGTCAGTATAGTGTAATATGGTGGTCAGTGTAGTGTAGTATGGTGGTCAGTATAGTGTAGTATGGTGGTCAGTGTAGTATGGTGGACAGTGTAGTGTAGTATGGTGGACAGTGTAGCATAGTATGGTGGTCAGTGTAGTGTAGTATGGTGGACAGTGTAATGTAGTATGGTGGCCAGTGTAGTGTAGTATGGTGGCCAGTGTAGTGTAGTATAGTGGTCAGTGTAGTGTAGTATGGTGATCAGTGTTGTGTAATATGGTGGTCAGTGTAGTGTAGTATAGTGGTCAGTGTAGTGTAGTATGGTGGTCAGTGTAGTGTAGTGTAGTATAGTGGTCAGTGTAGTGTACGGTATAGTGGTCAGTGTAGTGTAGTATAGTGGACAGTGAAGTGGTCAGTATAGTATAGTGGTCAGTGTAGTGTATTATAGTGGTCAGTGTAGTGTAGTATGGTGGTCAGTGTAGTATAGTATAGTGGTCAGTGTAGTGTAGTATAGTGGTCAGTGCAGTGTAGTATGGTGGTCAGTGTAGTGTAGTATAGTGGACAGTGAAGTGGTCAGTATAGTATAGTGGTCAGTGTAGTGTAGTATGGTGGTCAGTGTAGTGTAGTATAGTGGTCAGTGCAGTGTAGTATGGTGGTCAGTGTAGTGTAGTATAGTGGACAGTGAAGTGGTCAGTATAGTATAGTGGTCAGTGTAGTGTAGTATAGTGGTCAGTGTAGTGTAGTGGACAGTATGGTGGTCAGTGTAGTGTAGTGGACAGTATAGTGGTCAGTGTAGTGTACGATATAGTTCTCAGTATAGTGATTAGTATAGTTCTCAGTGTAGTGGACAGTATAGTGTAGTGGTCAGTGTAGTTCTCAGTGTAGTGGACAGCATAGTATAGTGGTCAGTGCAGTGTGTAATGGTCAGTAAAGGAATCAGGTTGGTCAGTACTATTGTATTGTTGGAAGGGACTCGGGGAGTGCTAAAAGTCCGCAGGCTAGGGGGTGCAAATTACTTGCCTTGCCCTGGGTGCTGACAACCCACGCTACACCACTCTTGATACATATCCCCTGGGGCAGGACCCAGGTCCCTAAACACTTTTTATGGCAATAACTTGCATATAAGCCTTTAAAATTAGCACTTTTGATTTTTCATGTTCGCGTCCCATAGACTTTAACGGTGTTCTCACAAATGTTTTGCCTGTTCGCAAGTTCTGGTGCAAACCGAACCGGGGAGGGTTCGACTCATCCCTACTAAACAGATATATTTAAAATAACAACTGCATAATATTAGTAATAATTATACAACTATAACATCCCCATACATTGGACTGTATTGGTCAGTGTATTGCAAACACATGGACAAAGAAAAAAGCCTTGTTTTTATAATTGTTATTATATTAGTTATAAGTGTACTTTGTAAAAAAAAATTGATACATGCATAATTTTATCACATTGCCATGCATGGCAGCTTGCATTAGATAAAAGGATAGTGATGTCTTTAAAGTAAAGCTCCCTCACCAAAAAACAAATACAGCATAGTAATTCACTGGACAAAAATGCACTGCAGTACGCAAAGAGTTGCTTATCAATTTGCTCATGTGCCTGCTGTGGTGGGAACCTACTCTAATATCAATAATGCTCATATAGTCACTTTTTTTATTTAAACCAGATTCCTGTAATTTTTTTCAAGACAAGTTTTAAATAATTTGTGCAATCTCAGACATGTATCCACTAAGATAATTGCCAACATCTTCTGACTAATAGGATATCACTTATGTGATATGGAGAACACATCCAAAATGTTTGTCTTTTAATTTAGGTTAAGCTTTTTAATCTTTTGAAGCTACCTCACAATGCATGCAGGAAAAAAAACATCTGTTTGTGTAAATTGTCAATATAACCAGGGCTGTCTTTATGCATGGGCCCTGCCCAGGGGCCCCAGGAACGTGGGGGCCCTATGATAATTTTGCATTACATTATACTTGCCAATTGTCCCAGATTTGCCGAGACAGTCACATTCTTCACTAAGCTGTTCTGGGATGGCGGTGTCCTGGGCAGCATCCCAGAAACCTGTACTGTGCCCTCCTGATCCCGGTATTGTGCTCTCCTGACTCCCCTTGTACAGTGCCCTTCTGCCCCCCCCCCCCTCCCCCCATACTATGCCCTTTCAGACTTCAATTTATACCATGCTTTCTTATTGTTTAAAATACATTTTATTGAAAGTACTAATTATATATATGTTTAATTCTATCAACTATTTATACAGTACTAATTCTTGAGAGTAGGGGCATCAATTGGGGCAAGCTGGTAGGGGCCCCAGCGCATTACTTTGCCCAGGGGTCCATAATGTCATTAAAATGGCCCTGAACATAACATTAAAATAAGTGGGGTTTGCACAGATAGGAATTAACATAAGGTTTGCATTCATTTAGAATTACATTGGGCACATTTGGTATATGAAGCTAAGACAGCAACCCTGATTTACTAAACAATTAAAGATTACATTTCCAGTTATCTTAGAAACGGGGTGAAACAAAGTGAAAAGTAATTTTGAATAACTCGATCATCTGCAGGGAAAAAAGAAAAAGAATAGTTTTTTTTCTTGTTGTGTACTTGATTGGAAAATTGAAGTCAGCACAACTTCACCTCATTCACTACACTAAGTAACAAGCTTCACTTTGCAAACAAAATATTCACTTAGCTTAGGGAATAAGGTGAACTATTTATTTATTTATTTTTCTTGCACATGAGTGGGTATCTTTAAAAAGTGAATTTAGATGGGACCTGACCTCCCACCCCCTCTCTGTTGGGTATCTTGTGTCTACATTCCCTTACCTAACCCCCCCCCCCTTTTTTTTTTCCCTGTTCTTTACTTCTTATTTGTTTATCTGAGTTCTATTGTGGGGCAGTAATGATGCAGAAAGAGGTTCGGGGACAGGTATCGCTGACTTCCGGTTTAACCAAGACTCACTAAATAAGTAGCTTATATCTGCTCTGAAGAGCTGACAATGTCAGTTGGTTTTGATAAACTTCCAAATAGACACTTCTCCAGAATGGAGAATGGAACCGGTGACGTCGCCCAGTAATGAGGCTGTCATGATCATCTTAGCCGGCTCAGGGAGGGTGATGTATACTGTATGTGCCAGTTTGTACTTACCCCTCCGTGGGTTCCTTTTCTTAGGTTTTTTGTGTTCTTCTCCTTAAAATATGTTAATGTCAGTAACTGTATAACCACATGACTTGCTACAAATGGAAATGATCCTGTTTATGCTTTTGCTTTCTGTATGATCTTTAAAACATACAACAAAATCTTTATGGAAAAAAGTGAATTTAACCTTGTTTCATCTTATTCACCTAGATAAGGGAAATTCACTTAAAAAGAACACAGTTTACTAATTTAGTAAATCAACCCCCAAGTATAAATGCCATCCAAAGCATCCAATGTGTTGGTTGGAAGCCACACTGCCCAAAGATGGTTGTTTGAGTTTAAAGTAATTTCTGATGATTTCATAGATGACATCATCAAAATTAATGTTGCTGGGACAGACAAATGCAATTTTAAAATGGTACCCTGAACTAAAGCTGTTAAAAGTTTCATAATATATAAATTAATTATTTTTTTATATTTTCTCACCCTAAAAATAATAATCGTGGAAATGTTATATAAATCTCTTTAAGGTGTCCATGAATGAAATCACATGAAGACCACAGTATGTATGTTTAATCTGATCTTTCATGAGACAATTACTAATGTCACATAACTCACTTTCACACAATTAAAAGCGTTGCTTTCTTTTTGTAAAGTAAGGATTTCTTTCTCGTCAGACAATGGCAAGAAGACAGGTTAAGCCATCTGTCATCCACTCTATATATGATTGATTGCTTGGCAATTGACTGTTTGGTCAGCAAACTGAATTTGGAAAATAGATGTTGAGTGGTTAAACAAAGGCTTGGCCTCCAGCGCATCCTGTTGTGTCTGATTTCTACTTCTTAACCCTAACGCTATGAGATGAAATATAACTTCCCGGGTTGGGAAAGAAGGTTTTATTTTTGTTAGTTTACGTTCTGAAAAGACACCTGCAAGCTTTTTTATTATCTAGAGGTCTGCTGAGAAGAGGAGTCGTGGTCAAACACAAAATTCAGTAACAAGTAGTCAGTTTCCCTACTTTTTTGGTTTTAAATGAACTTGTTGAAGCAAAATGTAAAACATTTTGGTGCCATAGTTAATAATGAAGACCAACTCTCAATGCTGGACATTACCAATAAGGGCACAATCTGCAGCTGCCAGAGGCCCACCATCCACTAGGCCCACCTGATTATAAAAGGATTCTCTGTTTCTGGTGGCCCCCTGGACTCACAGGCCAGTAAAGAACAATTTATTGCTGAAAAAACAGACCGATCCATGAGCAGCGTTAATGATTGGAGCACTGTACTGAGGGCATGGTGCACCGCTGGAGATCAAGACCTCTGTGTGAGAAGAATATGAAAATGGGTGTTGATGGGTTATCTTAGAGTAAAGCACTGTTCATATTGCAGAAAATGAGTCCCTATTTCCGGTAGGCCTATTTTTATCTACGCACCGCAAAAGTATATTAATGAGAAAAGAACAGACTGCTCCATGAGCAGCATTCTTGATTGAAGCACTGTGCAAATTACACTTTGAGACTCTGGCTATCAGGACCACTGTGCTCTGCATAAGAAGGATTTAAACGGTTGAGCTTGCCATAGATCCATATATTTTTTACCCATTTATTCAGGCTGAATGACAAAAAAACTAAAGGATTCCCCCATCTACATAAGCGAAGATGGATGGAGGAATCCTCCCCATTGTGACATTGTTTTCTGACATCGAGACTCCTTCACTTTTAGAAAACACTGATCAGTTGCTGCAGCTGCTCATTGACAAAGGTTTTTTAACTTTCCTATTCAACCGAAGTCTGTTGTTAGATGTGCTGAGCGGGAATGGCCATAGATGGATTGAAATTAATTTGGTCCCTGCTGAACTGGCCGAATTTCAATCTATCTATGGCCAACTTTAGAAGGATGAAAGAGGGCCATTGATTAATTATCCATTCATCTTATTTAGATCAATGCATTTTTCATATTGCTTTTTAAAGTGGCTTTCAACTCTTTCCACTCAAGACTATACCCTGAGCAAGGCCGAGAGAAAGAGAGGTAGGAGGGGGAGAAAGAAAGAGACAGAGAATACTTTAATACTCAGTGATAAGATTATTTACATTAAGTGTACCTTATTTAAACCTTAAGTACTATGAATAGCAGGCATCTGTAAGTGCTAGAATTCTACATCTGATTGCTGTGTAGCACCCATGAAAGCATGAGTGCAGCTACATATTTTCTTAGGGTGATAGTGGGAGGGTCAGAGTAAGATAACTACAAGATAGTTGGGTTTTGGGGGTATCTGTTTTCATGGTAAGTTTAAAAAAACAAATCTCCACAGGCTTGCTTTAATATATAGATAACAAAAAATTGAAATTCTAGATTTCCCTTTAAGGGAGTAAATGGCTATATTAAAGGTATCCCTGATTTTACAGACAATGCCCATTAAAATGATGTAATACAACAGTGTAATTTATAATGGGAAATATGATGGCGCAGTGGCCCATAGATAATCAAAGTTCAGCTTTTCCTGCAAGCTGATGTCTTATTGGTTAAAGTGATTTACTGCAAATAAAAAAAAAAAATGGTTATTCCATGTACATTAGTTCTACAAATTAAAATGACTCACCTGTGGTGTCGGGAATTGGGGCTTGAGCCCCCTTAAAGAATGTCAGTAATTGTGAAGTGTAATGCCCCGTATAGACGATAAGACATTGATCAGACATTCCGACAACAAAATCCATGGATTTTTTCCGATGGATGTTGGCTCAAGCTTGTCTTGCATACACACTTATTATTATTATTATTATTATACACGATTTATATAGTGCCAACAGTTCATGCAGTGCTTTACAATGTATAGGGGGGGTAACACAATTACAGTAGAGTTCAATACAATAGGTACAGGAGGGCCCTGCTCGTAGAGCTTACATTCTAAAGGGAGGGGGTGGTGGCATAAAAGGTAATAGCTGCAAAGAATGATTTGATGGGGGGTGATACACACGGTCAAAGTTGGTCGGAAATTGAGAACGTCAAGAACGCGGTGATGTACAACACGTACGACGAGAAAAATTATGTTCAGTAGCCAGTGTGTCTCTTCTGCTTGATTCCAAGTATGCGTGGACTTTTGTGCGTCAGAATTGTGTACACATGATCGGAATTTCTGACAATGGATTTTGTTGTTGGAAAATTTAAGATCCAGATCTCAAATTTTGTGTGATGGAAATTCCGATGGAAAATGTCTGATGGAGCCTACACACAGTCGGAATTTCCGACAAAAAGCTCCCATCGAACATTTTCTGTCGGAAAATCCGACCGTGTATACGGGCATATGGAGCATTGTGTATAATGGATGGCATGCATTCTGAAGGAAACTCCATAACCAGGGAAGGAACCGTCACTTCGTAGCGAGGGTATAAATAAACATCTGGGCTCTGATTTAGGGTATATTAGGTTGTGGGCTGTTGCTCAATTGTGCAGTTATTCACAGCAGTGGTTTAAAGTACAGAAGTGACACATGAAGATGCAAATATGAACTAGGTATTGAAGTTGCCACCTGACATGTTATGCAGTATAAGTGCATGATTCATTACCCTGGCTGAACAGAATTCCAAATCCATTGGCATTGAAAACTATTCATAAATATGGTTTTCATCTGTTTTTTTTTTTTGTTTGTTTTTTAGCCTGGAGTGCACTTCAGCTGTGTACCTTGTAACCTAAAATGACAGGGTTATATAAGCCTAGCGGAATCAGTATCCTATATGTGCATGATTGATATATAGATATATACAGCAGTCGGTGCAGAGCTAGTTTTATCTTAGAGACTATAATGAAATGTATATACCAAGGCTTTGAAGAAATGCATTTGTGTAGTCTGCATGAAAAAAAAATAGGAGCAACGCTATTCAGTTTCCAAACAATGGGAAGCAAAATTGCTCTAAATAACAATGGAGCCTCATCTCAGGGCTGCATGCCAACTGAAAAAATGAACACTGGGATCCAAAAATGTATTGTATTAAATATATTCTACGATAATAACTTGATTGCTGCATATCTTTATGTATAATAAATAGAGGCCAATGTGCCCTAAATCATGGCTCATTTAAAAAATAAACATAAAAATGTAATCCAGACAGATGATAAAACACCATTTATACATTAAAGAGGACTTCCAGGTATGGATATTTTATACATAGTTACTTTGGAACAGCTTGGACCAATGTACCTATGTAAACACCATACCTGTCCAATGCAATTAAGATCTGGGGAGTTTCTTTGGCCATGGACAAAAATTCCCATGTTTTGTTCCTCAAGCCACTTAGTTATCATTTTTGCCTTATGGCAAGGTGCTCCAGCATGCTGGAAAAGGCATTGTTCATCACCAAACTGTTCTTGGATGGTTGGGAGAAGTTGCTGCTGGAGGATTTTTTATTAACATTTTTTATTCATGGCTGTGTTTATAGGCAAAATTGTGAGTGAGTCTCCTCTCTTGGCTGAGAAGCAACCCCACACACGAATGGTCAAAGGATGCTTTACTGTTGGCATGACACAGGCCTGATGGTTGCGCTAACTTTTTCTTCTCCGAACAAGGTTTTTTCCAGATACCCCAAACAATCGTAAAGGAGAAAAAAACTTTACCCCAGTCCCCAGCAGTCCAATCCCTGTACCTTTTGCAGAATATCAGTATGTCCCTTTCCTGGAGAGAAGTGTCTTCTTTGCTGCCCTTCTTGTCACCAGGCCATCCTCCAAAAGTCTTCTCCTCACTGTGCTTGCCGATGTACTCACACCTGTCTGCTGCCATTCCTGAGCAAGCTCTGCACTGATGGTGACCCAATCCCGCAGCTGAATCAACTGTAGGAGACGGTCCTGGCACTTGCTGGACTTTCCTGGGCACCCTGAATCCTTCTTCACAAATACAGTGGAAATATTTTTTATGGGATTAAGTTAATTTTAATGGCAAAGAGGGACTTTGCAATTAATTGCAATTCATCTGATCACTCTTCATAACATTCTGGAGTATATGCAAATTGCCATCATAAGAACTGAGGCAGCAGACTTTGTGAAAATTAATATTTGTGTCATTCTCAAACCTTTTGGCTACGGCTGTACTTGTATGAAAAAGTATCCTGTTCTCTTTGTATTGCTTCCTTTGTGTGAAATCCCAAGTGTTCCTGACAGTTTCTCTGCTTTAGTGTTAAAAAACTGACCACACTAAGCAGGAGAGCGCACCATGGTCAGTTCTCTAGCTGTGCTGGGAACTCAGCCTGCTCTCCTCCAATGATCAGACTTGTCCTGACACACTCCACCTGCACAAATTTTCACTGAGAAGATCAGTGTGTTGCTTCTCCTCCCCCAGCTCTTATGCAGCTGAGAACATAGGGGATGTGATCACTTATGGTAATTATAAATATAATCATATCTATACGCAAATGTTTTGCCTTTCATTTCTATTGTAACCTGAATGGTTTGTTTTACAAGGTGATCATTTGCAATCACTGTAATATTTTATGGTGGTTCAATCACTCACGATATTTTTTGATTGACTTTTAAAGAAACATCTCAACAATTTTTTATCTAGCCTAAGGGTCCTTTCACACGGGGCGATCAGTGCTGATCTGCCCCGTGGATATCCGCTTGCTCAGCGGGGATCGCCGGAGCGATCTCCGCTGTGCAGGAAGATGACAGGTCTGTCTCTGTCACTGTGCAGGGACGGACCTGTCACAGCGCCGCTCTCCCTTATGGGAGATCGGGTGACGACGGACCGCAGTGTCCGTCGTCACCCAATCCGATCCGATGACGGATGGAAAAATAGTTTTTTCCTCCGCCACACTTTTTCGGATCGGAGCGGGTCGGATGTCAGCGGACTTGTCACCTCTGACATCCGATGCTCCACAGACCTCTATGGAGCATCCGTTCAGGTCCACCTGAAAAACTGACAGGTGGACCTGAATGGATCGGTAGTGTGAAAGGGGCCTAATTCAGTATTTTGGACGTTTCCTCACTTTTAGTCCCAGTGACAATGGTCACCAGGATAAATGAAGAAGGGGAACCTCCCCAGTTGGGACACAGCAATAAAAACTTGGCGGGGGCCCAGGCATGAAGTAAAATGCAACAGATTCACTTTAATTATAGAAAAAAGAAGAACTGCGCTAGCCACAAGATACCCAATGTGATTAGGGTATATGAAAGTATCAGACCCACACTGTGGGTCTTAGTATCTAGTGTGTTAATATTGTGAATTCCCCAAACTCAATATATGTGTATCAAACTCTGTGCATAAACCCCTAAACCGTAAAGATAAGAATATAAAGAATATATATTTGCTATTAAGCATAAATGACCTATCGAAAAAATACTAAATCTGTGTTCAGAGACACTCTGTATAATGTCCATACAGTCATATATCAAAAAATTGAGAAATTAAATAAAAAATAAACATAAAAAATAAATGTCCATATAGTGAATGAACACCAGTGAAACAAAAATTTCAAATGAGGTACGACAATAAAAAAAAGTTCCAAACGACTGAATTGCAAATGCACGGATTGAAAATCTTCTCCAAAGACGTGGTGTGCTTATCCCATCACCTAAATAAATGAATCAGCTCCTTACCAGATCCAGACGACCCCCCGTTACAGAGGGTCACCACAAGCAGTAGTAGTCAAAAGGGTGTCCGGATAGCGCCTCCTCCTCAGATGGTCACGAATCTTCCACACGATGGGGTTATGGCTGTTACTCACTCCCAACACGACGTGGTATCACATAAGGGAAAACATAGGCTCCAGATAGTGTAAAACCAAATGACTTTAATTCTTAAAAAGCGAACGTAAACACTTACATAAAAGACTTTAAAAGCAGGTTCAAAACAAAGACGTGCACCGGCCGGATACACGCCAGCGCAAAGACCAACCCGTCCTTCCTGGTCCACAAAAACGAACACGACTTGGGGTGACGTCGACACGTTCGCACCGCCCTACGCGTTTCGTAATAATTTACGTCGTCCAGGGGCACGGGCGGCGTGCGACGTCACCCCTTTTATAACCATATATTTAACCAAGCCTCACTTTGGGTCAGCGGCCATTTTAGACGTCACAAACAATAGTAATCAAAGAGAACGTAGGCCAAGCCTCACTATCACTCACGAACGTCAGATGTGCGTATCCGCAACGAACGTCCTATGGTTGCGGGCCAAGCCTCGTTTTCATGTGGACGTTATAGGATCATAAGCCAAGCCTCGCTTCCAGGCATTAGCCCTATCGGCAGAGTAACATGGCAGATGCCCTCACATGAAGGTGCGCCTCCTGAACCCCGGAACAGGGTACAGTGTGGATCGCCAAAAACAGAAGGGTAAAATAGATTAAAAATCAATAAGGTAAAAAAATTATAATAATGAATTAGAAAAAAATAATAATAAAATGGAAAAAATAAATAAGCCATCCCAAATAGGGACAAGAATGCATCAGAAATTCTACGCTTCCTGCTGCATTCATACGGCCAACAGGTCCAATTACGTGTGGACAAATAGGTGTAAAGGTACCTCAAAGGTAGTGCGTTTACCCGGTGTGTTTATATAGCAATCAAATTCACTTAGGAAATGAGATTGCTGTAGACATGTATTTCAAGTGCCTTCTTGTCTCGCGTGTTCCCCAGGGACTTTTCTGGAGTGCCCCAAAACAACGTCGAGGGATAGACCTAACAGTAACCTAAAAGGCCGCCAGACCCAAAGCCAGGTCTGTCACACAGGAATGTGCTCTACAGTGATATACACCAAAGTAAACAGCAAAAAAAAATTAATAATGCAGCAAGAAAAATTAATAATGCAATCAAGTGGTTTTTCACAGTAACTAATACAGTAAAACCATTGTAGGGAAACATTACATCAAAACAGGTCACCTCATGAGTTATTAATGAAGGCATTTACATCGGTGTCCACATTGAGGCCAAACGGAGTGTATGTTTTTAATTTATGAATCCAGGCCATTTCGAGCTTGGATATCTCCCTGACCAAGGACCCTCCCCTCCAGTGGGGCTTATATTTGTCTAAGCCAACAAATAGGGTGCCTGATGGGTCTCTCTTGTGTGTCTGGTCGTAATGCCTGGACACAGGGTGTTTGTCAAACCCCCGTCTGATGTTGCCAATGTGTTCGTTCACCCTGACCCGAAATGCCCTCTTGGTCCGCCCAATATACTGGAGGCCACAGGGGCACTGTAAAAGGTAAACCACAGCCTCCGAGGAGCAAGTAATAAAGGACTCTATGTCATATGTCCTAGAGGTGCTCGAAGATGCGATACTAGAAATCTTAGAGCCCCTATATGAATTCAGGGTACAGACCTGACAGTTCTTACATTTGTAATAGCCAACTAGATTTTGAAAAAAACATCTATTGGCCTTAGGCGGGTCTTGTACACTGGGGGCAATCTTGTTTCCCAGTGAAGAGGCCCCTTTAAAAATTATTTGAGGTTTAACAGGCAGAACTGGATTCAAAACATGGTCACTAGTAAGTAAGTGCCAATGTTTCTGAATCAGGTTTCTCACACCACGATGCTGGACTGAGAAAGTCGTGACAAACGGTACGCCACCCTGTGTACCTGCCCTGGCACTTTGTCTATCTGCCAGTAGTGAGGGTCTGTCTCTAGTCCGGGCAATCTCCATAGTGTCACCAAGAGAAACGGGATCATATCCCTTTTCTAGGAATCTACCTGCCAAAATCGCTGCCTGTTCATCATATTTTACTATATCCGAACAGTTCCGTCTGAGGCGTAGAAATTGCCCCAGGGGAACAGCTTTTAGCCAAGGTTGAAAATGGCAACTATCGGTAGGGATGTACGAATTCCTGTCTGTTGACTTGAAATATGTAGATGTAATGAACTCATTGCCAACCCTCCTGATGTTAAGATCAAGAAAGTTGACCTCATCCTGGCTAGCCTCAAAGCTAAATTTAATTCCTCTGTTGTTTTCGTTTAGACCGGCCATAAACGACCGCAAGTCTGACTCTGTTCCTTCCCAAAGGAGGAGGACGTCATCGATATACCTCGCCCACAGGACTATCTCAGACCTTCTAGGGGCATCGACGACGTCCTCCTCCCATTTGGCCATAAAGAGGTTGGCCAGGCTGGGGGCATATTTAGCCCCCATGGCCACTCCCCTATCCTGGCGGTAAAATTGCTGGTCAAACCAGAAATAGTTGTGTCCGGCCGCATATTCCAACAGTTCTATTAGGAAGTCAATCTGAGCTGAAGGAAGGCCTGATCCCCTCTGTAGGAATAATCTCACTGCCTCGACCCCTAAAGAATGGGGAATGATGGTATACAGTGAGTTCACGTCTGCTGTGACCAACCAAAGACCATCTCCAGGGGTGATACCGGACATTTTTGTTTGATATATTTTTGGTATATATTTGAATTGCAGCTTCCGTTCAACACTATTTGCTTCTTTTTCCCGTAGCGCAGTTTTTCCCCTCTTTTTCCTGTTTGTTCACTTTAATTATAACCTCAGCCCCACCAGCATCAGTTTGGGGAGGTGACCTATCTGATGTCACCTACCCGGCTGAGCTGTTTGACAGGGATGTCTAATGCTCAGGGACTCATCAATATATATACTGTATACTGTATATAAATATATATTTATTTTCTGTGTTTTTATCTGTTTGCCTAGAGTTCAGCTTTAACACATTAAAACACATTAATAATATTGATTTTGCTAAATTGATCTGTTACACATGTGTATATATATATATAAAAAAAAAAATGAAAACCCTGTAATTCCCCTTTAAATGTTTACATTTTCCCAATGCCAGTAACAGCTGTATAGAGCTGGGTGTACACAACTGTGATCAGCACTAGCATATTGCTAGGATTAGTAATAAACCCGACATAGGCTTTAACAGCTGCGTACGGTGTTTGAACACATGACAGTTCTCCAGGCAGATATCTCAGTGTAGTAATACTGCGATGGAGATCTTTGCAGCTTATGTCACTAAAATAGGAAAACTTCCAGCAACTGTCCTGGAAAAAAAGAACATATATTATATATATACATATACATATATACATACAGGAATATAGCCATATTAATACCATACAAATTATAAAAACCTTTATATAAAACATATACTAATAACATTCCAAATGCCTGCATAGAAAGATGGACATTCAGAGTATTCATGTAACCTGCCTGTAGTGTAATTAGATGAACTGTAATTAAAGTTTCTTCCTCCCGTCTTCCACAACTGCAAATAGTTTGATATTGGTCAGAAAGATAGATACATTTTTTTTTTTTATTGTGGTGTGGCCTGTCACTTCCTGATTCCTTGATGTAGTGATTAGCCACCTACTTGCCTCTTGATCCCACCACATCACACATCCCAAGAAACAGCGTTAGGCTCGGTTCACACAGTACGCGGCACGACTTGCCGCGCCGCGACCTGCCGCGACCTCAGCGGCGACTTGCAAAACGACTTCTATATAGAAGTCAATGCAAGTCGCCCGAAGTCGCCGCAAAAGTAGTACAGGAACCTTTTTTCTAAGTCGGAGCGACTCGAGTCACTCCTATTAGAACGGTTCCGTAGTACAGAACGGGGGCGACTTGTCAGGTGGCGAAGTCGCCTGGACAAGTCGCCGCTGTGTGAACCGAGCCTTACAGTTAAGAGCAAAGTATCACATGATTTTGATACTTCGTAAGGATAGGTTAGAAACTCTGTCAGGTTTTTTATTGTTGTCTATGCCCCTATTAGGGACCACACAAGGCTACTTACAAAGGAACTGGTCAAAAATTGACCAATAGTTGGCCAGCTCAACCCTTCTCAGCTGTTCAAACAAAAGAGTCCAGCAGAGCACCCGTGAGCTACATTTCCTAATTCTTCTCTCTGTGATCCTTTGCAGAATCCACTAGAGGTTGGTTCAAGTGTTATGCCACGTACACACGATCGGAATTCTCGACGAAAAAAGCACTGATAGTTTTCCCGACGGAATTCCGACGGAATTCGGCTCTAGCTGTCTTGCCTACACATGGTCACACCAAATGCCGATCGTTTATAATGCGGTGATGTACAACACGAACGACAGGACTAGAAAAAGGAAGTTCAATAGCCAGTAGCCAATAGCTTCCGTCTCATAGTTGAATCTGAGCATGCGTGATTTTTGGCGTGTCGGAATTGCATACACACGATCGAAATTTCCGATAGAAAGTTTTTCCGTCAGGAAAATTGAGAACATGCTATCAGTTTTTGGCTGGCGGAAATTCGGACAGCTAAATTTCCGATGGAGCATACACACGGTCGCATTTTCCGATGAAAAGCTCTCATCGGTCTTTTTCTGGCCGGAATTCCGATCGTGTGTACGCGGCATTACAGGTTTTATCATGTCTAGCAACATTTCCATTTCAGATATTTTATTTTTTTGCTTTTAAAACATTTTTGCTACAGTTTTCCTTCTATGGAAGAAAACATCTCTGACTAGTGTTACACCACAGTACGTAGGAAGACTGGAACCCAATTTGCACACTCAGGGGATTTAAACTTCATATGAACTCAGTGCAGTATGTATTATTCCTCATAATTAGCCCAGTAGCATCTTAAAAGCAAGTGTTTTTTTCTTTTACAGTTAGATAATTTTATGTAAATGCATTCAGAGTACAACCTTTTAGTATCTAATTGATGCCATGTTTTCATATTGGCATCAAAGAAAACAAAGTTCAACACATTTAATAATTTGTTTAGAAATATGGAATATTTTTCAGCATACAGTGCTCTGAGATTTTTTTTTTAGAGATCAGCGATTCCTTAAAATCCATTTACACTCGCATGTCACACTTCTACAGAGATTTGTAGATGAAAATACTTAAAGAAGGAAAAAAACTCCTACCCAACCCTCCACCCGCTTTTTTATGGTTTTAGGTTTGTTCTTCTCACTTTCTCCATTTTTAGGAATTCATCCATTTAGAGAAATGAGTGGTATTAGGCTGAACATTTGAAAGATTTTTTACAAAAAAAGATGTTTCTCAGATGAATCTTGAACAATGAGATCAGCAGCATATTAAGGATAGTGTTGAGTGTCACTTTAAGTATGGACTGATCTGTTACCTGAACTTAACTGCTGCCCTTTGTGCTTCCTGAGGGCTCAAGGAAGGGTCATGCAGCTGATAAATCTTCCATTTCTCAATTGATTCGGCAATGTATTTCTCAGGCTTTTGTCTTAAAGGTTGAGATTCCACCTTTTCTGGTGAAAGCCCATTCTACTAAGAGTGTTGGGACTATCCATCATCAGGCTTTAGTAGCTTTATCAAGTGGATGTTCATGCCACTGAGGACATTTCTTTCCTTCAGTGCTTCTTGCTGCCAGCTGGTGAGATTCTTACCTTTTTGGTGTTTTTGGTTGGTAGTTGATTTCTGTGTGCCCTCCCCTCATTTCATTGCTTTAGGATGTCCCTATCATCATGAATTTGAAGATGCTCTGTGTAACGGGAAATATATGAAAAAGAAAGTTGGATATTTGGTTACCTGTAAAGTCCTTTTCTTTCAGTACATCACGGGACACAGAGTATCTTAAAATTCATTACAAGAAGGTTATGCTGGCACCTTCAAATGATTAGAAACTGGAAAAAAAAGACAGGAATACCACTCCCAGATATAACCCATCCCCATTATATCCGCCTACAGTTTTTCTAGCAAGCCATGAACCACCAGCAAGAGGAATAGGATCTATGTGCCACACGATATACTCAAAGAGAAGGATTTTACAAGTTACCAAAAATCCAACTTTATTTTTCTTATATCTCGGTACACAAGACATCTTCAAATTCATAATGATAGGGACATCCTAAAGCAATAAAATGAGGGAAGGACACACAGAAATCAACTACCAACCATCAACACCAAAAAGGTAAGAATCTCACGCAGCTGGCTGCAAGAAGCGCTGAAGGAAAGAAGTATCCTCAGTGGCATGAACATCCACTTGATAAATCTTAGTAGTAGCCAGGTAGCAGCCTTTCAAGCAGAATCTACTAAAGCCTGATGATGAATAGTCCCAACACTCCTAGCAGAATGTGCTTTCACCAGTAAAGGTTGAATCTCAACCTCAAAGCCCTTGTACACATGGTCGGACATTCCAACAACAAAATCCAACGGATTTTGTCTGACGGATTTTGTCCGAAACTGTTGCATACACACGGTCAGACAAAGTTTTGGAATGTCCGATCGTTCAGAACGTGATGATGTTATTTCGTTACGACTGGACTACGTTCAGGCTATTAGCCAATAGCTTTGGTGTAGGAATTTGATCTGAGCATGCGTGGCACTTTGTAAAACCTGTGATTCAGAGACCAGCCACTCCTTCCAATTCCAAGAAGCATTCCTTTCACCAGCCTCAGGCCTTGGGCTCCAAGCCCAAACCTTAGTCCCAGTTTCACAAGAAACTATGGACCCCAAAGCTCTTTAAGCCGGGGGAAAATTCCTCTTCACAAAGAAGGGGTGCCCCTCTTTGGGGTAGGGGAGATTTGCAGGCCTTTGAGGAAGTTTGACAGAGGGAGATTGCGGATGATTGGGTCCCCAACATTGCGACTTAAGCATACAGACTTCACTGCACAACCGGGATATTGTACTTCACCACATCCTCAGATGACTGAGGACAAAGTTTTGCACACTTTGAATGTGGTTTGTACCATCAGGTATTTATACAGTTAAAGAGCACTCTTACCCACAGTGTCTTTTTGGATGTAATAATCCAAAGCAGGACCATACAAATGTTCCTCTTGAAAAGGCAAACTTTCCACATTCTTCTTGCAGGGTAATTCTGCTGACCAACACTTCACCCACAAGATCCTGCACATGTGTCCTGCTAAGACTCCAAAAGCTTAAAGCTGTAGGAAAGCTGTTGAATGGAGTCTTTCAAAGCATCTACTGAAAACATGAAAGCATGTGGTAAAT
Source organism: Lithobates pipiens (assembly GCF_037356315.1). NCBI lineage: Eukaryota > Metazoa > Chordata > Amphibia > Anura > Ranidae > Lithobates > Lithobates pipiens. Next base: position 533,342,354 of record NW_027507758.1, on the reverse strand, counting down.
CATCCAGATTTTTGCATAAGTTAGTATCATTATAGAGATCCCTCTAGTTTGTCAACCCTAGACTTTCAGGCTCTGGCAAAATCCTAGAGCCACAATTGCCAGTTGTAAAACTCTGCATGTATAGGGAAAGGCTGTGGATCTTATGGTGGTCACCATGATCCTAATCCTGTCACCTTTGGGACAGGTGTTTTGGAAAGCAAGAATTTCAAATTACTTTGAACACGTCTCACTTTAAAATTCACAAAGGCAGTTTGGGTCTGAGAAAAACTCTGACTATACAAACAAATGGCAACCTGGGGTTATAGCTAGCCTTTACAGCAAGGAGCACATGGAAGGGCAATACCCATCAAAAACAATGCACGGGATACCTTCAGCTGCAATTGTGTTGGGTGTCCTGTGCCTCCCCGTACCTTTAAGGAGGGGAACGCTCCCTCCAGGCACACCTGCCTAATCTATTTACTGCTATCTGTGCTCCAATTTGAGAGACTCTAAAAATTATAGAGTTAGGACTTCAGTACACTGGGGTGCCTTGACATGACCACTGCAGCTTACACATATAGTTGTGAATGTGTACCTCTAAACTCATTGTTTTTAAGGGGAACTGTTAGACAGGGTCAATTCAGTTTTGTTACAGGCTGGTTGGCAAGTGAGCTGGGAATTTTTGTTTGTTGACCCTGGATTTCTCAGGAAAAGAATCTTCAGGCAAAGATTCTCCTGGGTCCCCTCCCACCAGAACCTAATCATCCTCGTCTACTTCCTCTTCCCCTTAGTACTTCATCCATTAAGATGGAGTGGGGAAGTGAGGGGGGACGCTACCATTTGCAACCAAGATGGTCTAAACCAGCAAGTATTCTGGAAAGCTGTTGATGTACCCCAGCAAAAGCAGATGAAAAGCCTATCCACAAATTAACTGGACGACAGTGCCCCTAAATTAGTTGACATATCTGGCAATGGAAAGGAGTCAGAGCCACTATAGACAAAATGACTATAGTCATTTTACAAAATGCCAATGCTATAGACTCCACTGGGGCTCTGCATGGAATATGCATTAAAATACAAGTATGTACTATATTGTCTACAATTACTTACAGACATTCGCCAGAGTTGGAAGATTGAAGATATTGGTTCTTTTTTCATAGATGATTGAACACACAGAACATTGTTGTTAACAGTGGCTGGGAAAAGAACTGTTTGTTGCCCATCACAGGCAATCAGAGTGTCTCCTTTCACTCTGATATACTACACTAGTGACAATCCCCTGGATTTAAAATGCTTTGGATGGACCCCATGGTCTCAGGGTGTACTCCCCAAATCTAAGGAATCCTAGAAAGTATTCTCTACATGACCCTATACAGTGTTTTACAAGGTTAACAGGAAACCTATGATCAATACTGGCTTTCTTCAGAAAATTCTAGTTGCCTGTTCAATAATTTCTGAATCACAGATACAAAACAAGTATGCAGCAAGTGAAGTAAGAACTTGGCTTTTGTTCTGCGTTAACAACTTTCAGTATATTACTCCTCTGCATGATGCCCAAGGCTGAGGATTTGTTAATAAATGTCCTTTTGCAGAACTAGCATAGAGGCAGCTAGTTCTGTTATGGTGCAATAATTAACCAATCAGAATGGCTACAAATCAAGTGATCACTATCTTATAAACCTGAAAAAAATATAATAACTTATCAAATGTAAAAACAGATTATTAAAAGCAGTTTAATTGAAAATTATATTTTTTGTCTTATGTAAAAAAAAAATGTCCATCCAGCTTATAATAAAAAATCTGAGCAGGGTATTTATTCATATAAAAGTTGTACACCCCATGAAAGTGTATGCAACTCGCACCTTGTAAAACAATCCATTCAGTTTAAAATAGAAATGAAAGGCAAAACATTTGTGTATAGATATAAAAAAACACTATAAACACCTTTCCCCCCCTTTTTTATAAGTGATCATATTCCCTCTGTTCTGAGCTGCATAAGAGTTGGGGGAGGGAGAACCAGCAGCACACTGATCTTCCCAGTGAAAGGCTTTACAGGGGGTGTGAGTCAGGACAAGTCTGATCATTGGAGGAGAGCAGACTGAGTTCCCAGCACAGCTAGAGAACTAGCCACGCTGTGTTTCCCTGCTTAGTGTGGTCAGTTTTTAATAGGAATGCAGAGGGACTGGCAGGAACACCATGGATTTTACATAAAGGAAGCAATACAAAGAGAATAGGAGACTTTATCATACAAGTACATGGTACAGCAGGCACATATCAGGAATATGAATTGTATTTACATACTCTTTAAGAACACTAGGTAGGCAAATTAGTAAAGTTAAAGGCATCTACACACACAACTTTTATTTTAGTTTTGGAAAGAGTGGTGAGTGGTTAGAACCTATGTCCCTGTTGGGGAGATACACCCTCTCAATGTGTGATTCTTGGTGACTATTGTAACTGGGATTGAAAGTGAAGAAGAAACCAACATTTTGAGCTGCCACTAGAACAGGAATAGAGGGCAAATCTTCCAATGAAATTGTAACAACACAGGAGCACAACTAGGAGACGGTTGTCACCACATAACAGGAAGTGCATGAACAAGGATCTCATGGAAGGATTATTGATAATATTTTAAAGAAGGATGTTGATTTAAAAATACTGAAAACAACTCTTCAAATAACATTAGCATTTTAATGCTCAGAGCATATGAGATTTTAGTGATTAGGTTTATCTATTTTAAAAACAAATCAAAATAAAGCGTATGTCCATCTTTACTTTCATTTGAAATCGTTTGTTTTGGCCAAGGTGGACCAGCTTGGCATACTGTATGTAGGCTCTGCTACATACAGTAAACTGCATTGTGTTCCCGATGTCAGGTGAGATGTTTCTTTCTCACATCCAAAACAAAATAGTGTCAGCATAGGCGTGCGCACAGGGTGTGCCAGGTGTGCCTGGACACACCCTAATCATGCTGCACACAGATTCCCCCTGCTGTTTGGCTGCAGAAGAGGGGCTGAGGAATCTATGTCCTCAGTCTCTTTTTCTGTCTCAAAAGTGAGACGTCAGGAGTCTGTTTAGACCGCTGGTATTTCACCAAAGCCTAAAATATTGTAAATATATATATATATATATATATATATATATATATATATATATATTTTTTTTTTTTTTTTTTTGTACAAAATGAATACAATTGTAAAAAAAGTTCTAATAAAAAAATAATAAAAATAAACTATTGAATCGATCTCTGCTTTACTGACACCGTCCACTGCTCTACTGATGCTCTACCTTTGCCCTACTGACACCATCCTACTGCCTACTGCTATCCTATATATATATATATATATATATATATATATATATATATATATATATACACACACACACACACACACACACACGTGTTTGAGCTTTGGGGTGCATACCCTTATGCAATAGTCTTCGCACACCTATGAATGTCAGGCTGAGCGGCGCTCTACCGTTCATAGGCAGATTTGTATTCTATGAATACAAAGCTTCCTCTGATTAGTTAAGTCAGAGTTTATGGCATAATTTGTCCTGTCTCTCTGCCTCAGCCAATCTGAGGGAGCTTTGTATTCATTCATAAAACCTAGGTGCATTTTTTTTTTTCGCTATCCGTGTCCCTTTTGGAACATTTCAAAACAGGAAGTGAGAGGAAATCCCTGCAAATTAAGGGAATCCATTTGGGACCCCCAGATCACTAGAACTAGTGTCCCCCATTGGAAGATTTCCCCTCTATTACTTTTCTGGGGACAACCCAAAATTCATGATTTTATATTATTTGCACGTATAATGACAATAGTAAACAGGACAAACAAAGAGGGTGAATCTCCTTAACGGGGGCACAGACAGGAGTTCCAATCTCTCTCCAAAAATTTGCCTTTACCCTGTTTCCCCGAAAATAAGACCTAGTGTGATTGTCGGTGATGGCTGCAATATAAGCCCTAGTTAAAGTCCTTGTAGGTCTTATTTTCAAGGTAGGGCTTATTTTCGGGGAAACAGGGTAGGGCTTATTTGGGGGGTAGGGCTTACATTGCAGCCAACACCGACAATCATGCTAGGTCTTATTTTGGGGGAAACAGGGTAGTTATACTTTAAGCTTAAAAAGTCTAATGTAGAAAAATAATTTATACATCATAAAATTCAACTTTTTTATTTGTAAAGTGTACTAAAAATATAATTAACCAGACTAAAAACAATAAAGTTTATTTTATTCAACATCCTCCAGATCACTTTATTGTAGGTTGCTACTGTAATTTCCCTAGATAGCTAACTGAAGCTAAAAGCAGCAACATGTTATTGAAACCTTCAAAAAAAAATCAGCTTACAGTTTTTAAAAAAAAATAACCTTTTTTTATGATGAATAGGGTAAAAGTATGTTTTTTTACAAATGCTTTTTAGCCAAGAAGTCCTAATATCAAGAAAATAAATACATATGTTGCCTACAAGTATTGCCTAAAGCATTTCTTTCAAGCAGTTACATAGCTCCCAATGTCACTCGTTTGGAAACTAATCCATCTAATCCATCTGTTCATCTTTTCAGATTGATGTATAGACTTCTATAAATACATGCACTTTTTAAAGCCCAATTGAACTTTCAGTTTAAATTAGCTAAATACATTCCAGGTGTATCAAAGACGGTGTGCAAACTTTTCTTTAAAACTCTAGAAAAAGCAAATACTATTTAAATATAAAAAGGCATTTCTTCAAGATCTGTAATCCAGTGTGAACCTAAAGACGGGTCACTGCTGCTTGCTCTGCTCGTGCAGGGTGATGACTGATCCCCCCAGTAGTTCCCTGCTGGCTGCCTGTAGCCGGTGGACCTGCTGGGCCCTACCCACAACTCCGCTTTCTGTACAGTCAGCACAGTAATAATGTCCCAGCTACTTATACAAATTAATATCTGGGTTTGTAAAGTCATCTGGTGGACACAAATGAATAGATTTACATGGAAGTTTTTGTGCCTGGATTTCAGCTTTAACCCTTTTGCTGCCATTCATTTTTGCACTTTTTTTTTGCACACATGTTTAAAAAATTATTTTAGGCCTGAAGATTAGGTAGGCGTTATGATTATGTCCGATTTTTGAATCTCAAAGCTGTACATTGTTTTGCATCGACATTTGGTGTTTTATATTGTAGGCCTGTAATTCTTAGCTAATAACACACTTAAATCTGTCTAAACAAGAGTCTAGTAAACATCCCGGGTATGATAAAGTTTGAAAGACAAAATCATAAATTATAATATAATAAATAAATATATATAATTATAAAAAATAATAATATAATAATAATAAAATTAATTTCCCCCACAATTCACTATCGCTCAATTCTGCAAGTGTTCTAATGTACTATCGCTGTTTTCTAGCTGGTCTAAAACTACTTTTGACTTAAAGGGACACTTTTTGATTGTCATGGATAATCTCAAGTTTCCAGGCAGAAAGAATAAAATATATATCATAAAACTGCAGGCAGGGCACTGGACAAAGCTCTACGGACAAAAGGGAGGTAAAATGATTTGTTACACTAATGTAATCCTACAAATTACAGTGTACTGTATGTGTTGTGTATTTTGTACTTTTTGAATTTGCCTCCGGGCTCCACCCCCATGCGGTGCAAGGCTCGCAGGTGACAAATTAAGAATGCTGTACCAGGATTCTGTAATGCAATCCCGAGTGTGGCTTGGGGTTACCGCTAATGGTACTGAAATTTAACCGCGAGCCACACTTGGGATTACCGCCAGGAGGTTTAAGACCCCAAAACATTGTATATTTTCTAAAATCAGAACAAAATGGTAGCAGTTCCAATTTTTTATGTCACATGATATTTTTTGCAACAGTTTATCATTCGAAATGTTAGTAAAAAACACACTAAAGTTAATTTTAGGCCACACAAACACAGTATATTACTTACATTTTTGTAAAATATAAAAGATAAAGTTGCACTGAGCAAATAGACACCAAATATTTCAAGCTTTAAATTGGCGCACAGCTGAAAAATGATGATGAACCCTATATTTTCCATAGACAATGTTTAAAAGCTGGAAGGGTAGAAACCGCCATAATGTAGCACAATTTAATAAGTAAAATACCATATAAAACAAATGGAACTCACAAGCGGGTGAGGGGGAGAGAGAGGATGACAGTACATAGTGGATTGTAATGAGCTGGGAGCTGTGTGGTAGTCCTTGGTGGAGAAGAAAGCCGGCTGTGGTGGGGAGCAAGATGAGCCTGGAGTCCATGCAGGGAGACCAGTGTCAGGCTGCTTTGTGTGGCCGTGATGGCATATCCAGAAATCTGATGTCCGCCGAAAGACGATGTGTCCAGCTGGAGTAGTGAGAGGTGCTGTCAGTCCAACCGCTGTGTGAGCCAAGCGTGGCGCTTTCGGAAGCTTTACCACGTCTCCTTCATCAACCAATGTTTAAAAGCTCCTTCAGGTCATAACTTTCGAGATAACCATGAAAAGTGGGAGTAGAATTATTACTCTAAACGCCCGTACACACGATCAGACTTTTTGACAACAAACATGCAAATTAGCTGTTTTAAGGCAACATCCTACCATGTGAACACACCATAGGACAAACTTTTGCGGTTTTCATCAGACAAAAGTTTGCTCTGCAAACAGACAAACTTTTCGGCAACAAAAGTCCGATAGAGCAAAGTTTTATCGTGTGTACAGAAAACCATCGGACTTTAGTCCAAAGTACAAACACACATGAACCAATGCAAAAGATCAGACAACAATACGGAAGTTGATCAAAGGGTGGAGGTAAAGAGCAGAAAAACCACGTGATTTGGTGAAAGTTGGCTGAAAAAGTCCTGCCGTGTGTATGCTTAACAAGTTCACGGCCAACGCCCTTTGTACAGAAATCCACGGGAAAGTTTGTTTTCAAGTCCGATCGTGTGTATGAGGCTTTACTCTGGTATTCATGGCAATATGTAACGTGTATCACAAACAACGGTTTTGAATGTAAGCACCCCCAATGGGTAGGTTTACTATCTTTTTTTTTTTTAAAGGTTTGTACCTTTGGGTTTACCTTTATTTTTTGACTTTTTTGACTTTACTAAAAGTCTCACTAAAATGTTATATCACATAGGGGACAAAACCCTTCAATGAGAAATCCGTTTTTTTTTTTTAGACACCTGACGTCTGACCTACCTTTCATTTAAATGAATAAAGCACAGATCTCCCTCCCCTCCATCCAGCGACACCTACTATGTGGTTCTTGGGCTTGCAGGTGGGTGGGACACAGAAGCCTAGGAAGCATTGGGGGGTGGGGGGGTGCTGGGGAAAAGCACACTATAGGGGTCACAGAAAGCTATTGAGTGGTTGTACAGCCACCAGATCACTTTCATTAACAAGCCGACCATCAGCTTGTGGGATATGTAGAGCTGCAGTGGCAGGAATTGTGTAAGACCCCCTGCAATAAAATGTATAAAAATCAGCCTGAGTGAAAAAGCCTGTGTCCTGTTAGCATATACGACCTATGCTCTCTGTGGAGTGATCTCTTTTGCAGAGGTATGAAGTGCCCCTTGCTGAGCTAGAGCTGAAGCTAGAGCTCTATAATCAACAAGGAGAGTGACTCAGCAAGGAGTATTTTGGACTTCTGCAGAGAGACCACTGCTTGCACAAAGAGAGCAAGGGTTTAAAGCCTCGTACACACGATCAAACTTTCTGACGGGAAATGTGTGATAACAGGCTATTGGCGGAAAATCCGACCCTGTGTATGCTCCGCGGACAAATGTTGGATAGCAAGTTTTCAAATTTTCCACGGACAAATGTGTTTTGTCGGATTTTCCGAGTGTGTGTACACAAGTCTGTCAGACAAAAATCCAAAGTACAAACACGCACGCTCGGAAGCAAGGATGAGCCAGAAACAAATTATGACAAATTATGAAATCTCCAAATGCAGCGTACAATTCTCTTCTTCTTTAATGGGATAATAATGAAGCTGCTTTGCTGGTGATACTGATGGAGTTATTGCAAACACATTCTTAAAGGCTTTTTTTTCTAGTGATATCAAGAATAATATTATTATGCTTTTTTTGGGGGGGGGGGGGGGGGCAAGTTACCACAACACCATTATCCCATAGTTTTCAAGATCAAAGATACAACAACTATGTTGGTATCCCTTGTTAATTTTACATTGTATTTTTGTAAATGTAACTGCCTACTCCCAAACTGTAAAACACATAGCCAAGTATTATTCTACACAATTTTTTTATTGTGCGTTAAAAAAAGAAAACAAATAAAATTAGACATGTTATCTGCCAATAGATCTTAACCAAAAAGTTAATTTTATGCATCCAAAAATATAGAAAATATACCAAATCAAATCATTATTCAATCAAAAAAATAATGTTAAAGCAATAACTCCAAGGCCAATAATAAATAACACATTACCTCCTCCGATTTCGCAACATGTTTGGTTGACGAACGACCGCTCAGAAAAGAACTGAAAAGAGCGAAATGAAAAATGCGAAAAGAAAATCGCGAATTAACACTCACCAAACTTTGTAAACAACCATTTGTAAAACAACCATTCAGTTTAAAATGAAAATGAACAACAAATAATTTTTGTATAGATATAAACAAATACTGTAAATACATTTTTCTCCCCTTTTTTTTATAAGTGATCACATTTCCTCTGCATAGCTAGATAACTGACCATGCTGCGCTCTCCTGCTTAGTGTGGTCAGTTTTAATAGGAAAGCAGAGGGACTGGCAAGAACACCAGGGATTTCACACAAAGGAAGCAATACAAGGAGAACAGGATACTTTCTCATACAAGTACATGGTACAGCAGACACATATCAGGAATATGAAATGTTGAGGTAAGAAACCCTTTAAGGTGGAGGGACCAGAGAGTTTACGCCATCATTTAGGTAAAGTGCACATACATACTCCTTCTCCCACCATTTAGCCTAGATGAAGCACCATCCCGTTTCTGTTCTTGCTCCTGAAGCACCAAATGGCTTATCTAGTCTCCAGTCTTGCCCACCTCTAGACACGTGTGACCCTTATCAACACCAGCTGCTTGGGTTTGCAAATACACAATGAGGTTGATTTACTAAAACTGGAGATACAAAATATGGTGCATCTCTGCATAGAAACCAACCAGCTTCCAGAATTTATTGTCAAAGCTTAACCACCTCAATACTGGGCACTTTCACCCCCTTCCTGCCCAGGCCATTTTTCAGCTTTCAGTGCTGTCACACTTTGAATCACAATTGTAACATCATGCAACACTGTACCCAAAATAGTTTTATCTGTTTTTCTTCACACAAATAGAGCTTTATTTTACTAAAAAAAAAAAAAAAAAGACCAACAATTTTGAAAAAAAGTTTTTCTGTCAGTAAATTTTGTAAATAAGTATTTTTTCTCCTTCACTGATGGGTGCTGAAGAGTCTGCACTGATGGGCACTGATAGGCTGCACTGATGGGCACTGATAAGGTGGCACATATAGGCACTGATGAGGTGGCACTTATGGGCACTGATTAGGTGGCACTGATGAGAAGGCACTAAGATGCCATACTGATGGGCACTGATAGATGGCACTGATATGCGGCACTGATGAGCACTGATCGGCAACACTGGTGGCACTAATAGGTGGCACTCGTGGGCACCGATGGGCAGCACCCCCGATGGCACGCAGCATCGGCCATTCTGGAGCACCGTCCGGCTTCACAGCCTGATTACTACTGCTCATGCACGAGTCACACTGTACTTTTTAAATGGTCCTGCAGTCTTCTGGGACCTGTGATGTGTCCCAGAAGGCAGTGGGGGGGAAGGGGGTAAAAAACAGGTACTTTCTCCCCCTCCCCCCCAAAAAAGGGCAAATGTTGCAGTGGAGGGGGGATGCAAATAAGCTGAACTTCCCCTTTTTGGTGAAGTTCTGCTTTAAGGACACTTCAGTCCATCCCTAACAAGTCTAACTCTGACCCTTTGGGGCTTCCATCTCAAAAGGTGCCCCATTACCATCTCTAATTCAGATTCCTTGCATTTTACTCCTGGAGAGGTTATTTGACTAAAATTTACAAGAGGTTGTTTCAAACCTGACATGATTAAATGAAGGAAACAAATGATACATAGTCTGGTGTCACCCCAACATCACCTCCATCCCTAATTGAAACCATATATACATGGGGTTCTCCCTGGGACTTTGAGTGAGGTGCAGTCAAATACATATCATGGAAGTAAAAAAATAGATTTATTGCAATTGTTGCGCATCTGAAACACAACAGTAATAACTGCAGGCTGATAAAACATGCATAGGATGTGAACATGAGTGATCCACATACATGGTAAAACAGTGTTTACCAATATACAAACATCAGAGAAATGTGCAAGCATCAGTAGTGTGATGTTTCGCGAGACCACGCTCGCTCTTCAGGGGTAAATGCTTTGCTAAATTTGTAATACAAGTAGTAAGTCAAATAAATGAGTGTATGTCACATCAAATAGGCAGGGAGGTGAGTAATCATCTGGGTCAGACTGTGGGACCTCATACTCACCAATGGGCTGGGCCAGGCCACCAGTCACTGATTCCACCAGTGGTGGCAGCAACAATCATCCAGCACGGGAGCTAAGGGGGTGGGGCAAAAGGTGACCCCTACGGGGGAACAACTGGAGCACCGAAATGGCTTTGGTAGATATAAGTGCAAGTGTCCCTAGAGGTCTCCCCTTATTTATGATCATGAACTGTAAATATGGTAAAAAAGTATATGTATAAATCAGAAAGACCCTGCGGATATAGGTGAACTTCCTGCAGTGTTGGGTATCCATGTTGCAAAAATAGTAAAAGAGTATATACATATCAGATGGACCCAGCAAAAGCATGTGAGCTTCCTGCAGTATTTCATATACATATAAATGTATAGGGGCCAGCATGAAGTAAGTGCTGGTATATGCTGGGAGACTAGAAGGGCATGAAAATAAAACATTGCAGAGTAAAAAAATGTGTTGGGCCAGTGGTGTGTAAGTGCACATTGAGTGGAATAAAGTGGGGGTTAAAGGAAAAGGCACACAAATGACCAAAATTTAAAAAAATAATACAAAATTGTTTTATATTTTGTTAATACATTTTGCAAACAGGTAATTTTTCTCCTTCATTAATGTACATTGATGAGGCTGCACTGATGGGCACTGATAGGCTGCACTGATGGGCACTGATAGGCTGCATCGATGGGAACAAATAGGCAGCACTGATGGGCTGACAGATGGCACTGGGGCTGACTTACAGATCGCTCTCCCTCCTCACACGCTGTCTCTGTGTGAGGAGGGAGAGACACGGCAATGGGAGATGATCTTATATGTTTACATATGAGATCATCTCCCATTGGCAGCTGCGATCGCGCTGTGAACGGCCGCTTACAGATGGCCGTTCACGGCGATCTGTATTTGCCTGTCTCCGGGAGACACGGCGAATACAAAACTTCCGCGATGCGCGCCCCCGCGTCCAGGGACGGCCAGGCGAAGGAACCCGCCTGCTCTAAGGCCGTCATTCGGCTATAGGGCGGGGGGGAGGTGGTTAAGGAACCCCTAGTGACATCTCAAAAAAACTCTAGGGTTCCATAGAACCCAGATTGAGAATGACTTGCTTAACCAATGACTTTTTGCAAATGAATTCTTCATATGTTGTGTAACTGGGGGCATGGCAGGGGTATGTCCCTTTGCTTACTTACTTTGTGTTAAAAGGTGCCCTACTTTCTCATCTCAGAAGTCACTCAAAGGACCACTGATAATAACACCTCTACCCAAATAGTAATTGAAGGCAGCACTGTTCTATAAAGAATCTTAGGTTCCAAATATAAATGTTTTTCAGCTACCTTAACATGGCAAAAAGGAACTGACTGGTTTTTAAGGGTATGAAGAACTGTTTACTTTCAATTACAATGCCCACAATCAGGCAAATGCATTACTGTGCAAGAAACCCATCTAAGCCATCACCTCCGCTCGCATGACTCAGTTTTACACACCCGCTTTCATTTCTAACTCTTCCATTAAAGTTTAGATTTACAAGTCATCGGGTCACTTCTACAGGAACAAAGAAAGAAACAGGTATTTTTTTTTCTATGTCTTTGATGCATCAAGATCTGCTGCTCAATTTAAATTCAAGCAATATGCGAAACCCACCAAACCTCGCTATAACATTAACCTATTTAAAACCCCTATGACAAGTCACACGTCTTAGATCTTAACTTCAAATCACCACTGTGGAAAGTCTGAAAGGCTGAACCTCTAAGGAACATTTTATAAGACTCATTTCCGGCGTGTAATTCCCAGATAGTAAATACTTTTCCTTCAGGAAAAAAAAAATAGTCTTGGCGAGAATGAAGAAAGGTCACTTTCTGGCTCATTAGTTTATTTTTAGTAGTTGAGATCTGAGGGGATAGGAAACATTTCCCTTTTGTGGCAGAACAGCCGAACATGACTTCCTGTGAACCAAACATGTCCATTGACCTTGCTCCCAGTGGGAAGCTGCCGGTTGATACTTGACAGAATCCATCAGGAGGGTTAAAGACAATAGGAACCAGAGGAAGGTATATTATCATGCTTCTCTCAATTGTTTTACCCATTATTTTCTACATTGATGTATTAAAACTTCGATTTCTCTAGGTTGATGAAATATTTGATGTAATAGTACTATTGGCACTACTATCAGCCTTTTTTTTTTTTGCAATTGTTTATAATAGGACTAGGGCTGGTCATAGAGGTTTAAGAATTAAATTCAGCTTTAGGGTTAAGGTTAAAGAGGAACTTTAGTCCCCCCTCCTATTTTCTTTCCTCCTCTGCAGCTGGCTACTCACACGCCCATCGATTCATTGGTTCCACTACACAGGCATTCCCGCACCCGCCATCTTCTTCTGACATCATCAGGGTCAATCTGTCTCTTCCAGGTTATTGCAGTCAGTCCCATGATGACAAGCATGCACTGCAGCATATAATTAAGGGCCGAATGCAAAACCAGTCAGACATAGCCAGCCCTCTAATTACATGGTTTGGCACATGTGGGGCCTCCTGGGATGTGACATCAGTATCTCAGGAGACTGCAGACAACAAGTACGTTATTCTCGCCTAGGTGAGAAACCAGGAAGTGCAAGGGTGTGTTCCCTAAAAAAGATACAATGGTTATAGAAAATAATCTCCCCTCTTTAACCACTTTCAGACCGGACCATTTTGCTGGTAAATGACCAGAGGTCTTTTTACACTTTGGCACTGCGCTGCTTTAACTGGTAATTGCGCGGTCATGCAATGTTGTACCCAAACAAAATTTGCGTCCTTTTCTTCCCACAAATAGAGCTTTCTTTTGATGGTATTTGATTGCCTCTGCGATTTTTATTTTTTGCGATATAAACGTAAAAAGACCGCAAATTTTGAAAAAAAATGATATTTTCTACTTTTTGTTATTAGAAAAATCCAATAAACTCAATTTTAGTCATACATTTAGGCCAAAATGTATTCAGCCACATGTCTTTGGTAAAAAAAAAGTCAATAATTGTATATTTATTGGTTTGCGCAAAAGTTGTCACATCTACAAACTAAGGTACGTTTTCTGGAATTTACGCAGCTTTTAGTTTACGACTGCCTATCTCATTTCTTGAGGTGCTAAAATGGCAGGGCAGTACAAAACCCCCCCAAATGACCCCATTTTGGAAAGTAGACCCCCTAAGGAAATTGATAAGAGGCATGTTGAGCCCATTGAATATTTTATTTTTTTGCCTCAAGCGATTGAATAATGACAAAAAAAAAATTTTTTTTTTTTTTTTACACAAAGTTGTCACTAAATGATATATTGCTCACACATGCTATGGGCGTATGTGAAATGACACCCCAAAATAAATTCTGCTGCTTCTCCTGAGTATGGGGATACCACATATGTGGGACTTTTTGGGAGCCTAGCCGCGTACGGGGCCCCGAAAACCAAGCACCGCCTTCAGGCTTTCTAAGGGCGTAAATTTTTGAGTTCACTTCTCACTACCTATTACAGTTTTGAAGGCCATAAAATGCCAAGATGGCACAAAACCCCCACAAATGACCCCATTTTAGAAAGTAGACACCCCAAGCTATTTGCTGAGAGGCATGTTGAGTTCATGGAATATTTTATATTTTGCCACAAGTTGCGGGAAAATTACAAACTTTTTTTTTTTTTTTTTTTTTTTAACAAAGTTGTCACTAAATGATATATTGCTCATGCATGCCATGGGCATATGTGAAATGACACCCCAAAATAAATTCTGCTGCTTCTCCTGAGTACGGGGATACCACATATGTGGGACTTTTTGGGAGCCTAGCCGCGTACGGGGCCCCGAAAACCAAGCACCGCCTTCAGGCTTTCTAAGGGCGTAATTTTTTGATTTCACTCCTCACTACCTATTACAGTTTTGAAGGCCATAAAATGCCAAGATGGCACAAAACCCCCACAAATGACCCCATTTTAGAAAGTAGACACCCCAAGCTATTTGCTGAGAGGCATGTTGAGTCCATGGAATATTTTATATTTTGCCACAAGTTGCGGGAAAATTACAAACTTTTTTTTTTTTTTTTTTTTTTTCACAAAGTTGTCACTAAATGATATATTGCTCACGCATGCCATGGGCATATGTGAAATGACACCCCAAAATAAATTCTGCTGCTTCTCCTGAGTATGGGGATACCACATATGTGGGACTTTTTGGGAGCCTAGCCGCGTACGGGGCCCCGAAAACCAAGCACCGCCTTCAGGCTTTCTAAGGGCGTTACAGTTTTGAAGGCCATAAAATGCCAAGATGGCACAAACCCCCCCCAAATGACCCCATTTTGGAAAGTAGACACCCCTAAATTTAGGGGTACACTAGTGAGACTAGGTAATAAATGGCGGGTGCCCTGAAACTATAAAAAAATAACTAACCAACCAGCGTCACCTGTAACAGTTATATGGTGATCACTGGTGAAAGGGTTAACTAGGGGGCAATCAGGGGGCTTTATGCGGTAGTATATGGGGGTCCCTGGCGCTATAAAAAGCTGCAGCGAACCTAAATACCTACCTGCCTAACTAGCGTCACCTGTGACACTAATACAGCGATCAGAAAAACGATCGCTTATTAGGCTGGGTTCACACTGGAGCGATGCGGGAACGCCACGAATGCGCGGCGGGTTCCCGCATCGCATGCCTCCCGGCGGCAGTTCACACTGCCCTATGCGAACTGCTGGGAGTGTCAGTGAAATGTTACTGACACCCCCAGATCAGTTCGCATATCGCAGTGCGATCTGCAAACTCGGATCGCATGGTGTGAACACCCATGCGATCCGATTCTGCTGCGGGCCAAAAAAAGGGTCCCGTGCGAATTTGCGGCGGGTGCGGCGGGTGCGGCGAATGGCTGAACTCGAATCGCACAGAGATCGGATGTGATTTGCACTGCAGTGCGGTGCGAATCACATCCGTTCTCATAAACCGCTGCAATGTGAACCCAGCCTTAGTGACACTGGCGACGGGGGGTGATCACGGGGGTTAAACCTTTATTGGGGGGGTTAGGGGGGTACCTTAGAACTAAAGGGGGCTAACCCTAACTGCCCTAACAGTTATTAGTCACAAATGACACCCGCCGGGTGATCAGGGGGTTAAACCTTTATTAGGTAATAAATGGCGGGTGCCCTGAAACTATAAAAAAATAACTAACCAACCAGCGTCACCTGTAACAGTTATATGGTGATCACTGGTGAAAGGGTTAACTAGGGGGCAATCAGGGGGCTTTATGCGGTAGTATATGGGGGTCCCTGGCGCTATAAAAAGCTGCGGCGAACCTAAATACCTACCTGCCTAACTAGCGTCACCTGTGACACTAATACGGCGATCAGAAAAATGATCGCTTATTAGGCTGGGTTCACACTGGAGCGATGCGGAAACGCCGCGAATCCGCGGCGGGTTCCCGCATCGCATGCCTCCCGGCGGCAGTTCACACTGCCCTATGCGAACTGCTGGGAGTGTCAGTGAAATGTTACTGACACCCCCAGATCAGTTCGCATATCGCAGTGCGATCTGCAAACTCGGATCGCATGGTGTGAACACCCATGCGATCCGATTCTGCTGCGGGCCAAAAAAAGGGTCCCGTGCGAATTTGCGGCGGGTGCGGCGGGTGTGGCGGGTGCGGCGGGTGCGGCGAATGGCTGAACTCGAATCGCACAGAGATCGGATGTGATTTGCACTGCAGTGCGGTGCGAATCACATTCGTTCTCATAAACCGCTGCAATGTGAACCCAGCCTTAGTGACACTGGCGACGGGGGGTGATCACGGGGTTAAACCTTTATTGGGGGGGTTAGGGGGGTACATTAGAACTAAAGGGGGCTAACTCTAACTGCCCTAACAGTTATTACAGTCACAAATGACACCAATGCAAAAAAAAAAAAAAAAAAAAAAAAAAAATGACATTGGTGTCACTGTGACTGGGGGGCAGGGGTAATTGGGGGGGTGATCGGGGGGTAAAGGGGGGGTGTGAGTGTGCCTGGCATGTTCTACTGTGTGTGTGAGTGTTGGTGCAACTTACTGATCCGCTCTCCTCCGTGTCGGAACGAAAAATACCGACACGGAGGAGAGAATACATCACTTCCTCTCCTGTGTTTACATTACAGGAGAGGAAGTGATGTCACCGGGGATTTCTATTCGTCGGGAGCGATCGCGAGGGGGTGGCCATGAATGAATGGCCGTCCCCTCGTCCGGGATCGCTCCCGTACGAATACCGACCGCCGCAGGCACCGGGCGGGGGCCCGATCGGGCCCCCGACCCGCGGGAGGCAAGGGACGTACATGTATGTCCTTATGCCTGCCCGTGCCATTGTACCGACGTACATCGGCGTGCGGCGGTCGGCAACTGGTTAAAGTAATCACAAAAACACAGTTTTTGTTTTTACTCAGTGTAACTTATAATATCCACGTGAAAGATATAACACCAACATGTCAGGAAAAAATTTAAAAAATCTAAAACATAATCCCTGAGTTGGAAAAAGGATCACCCCCCCCCCCACACACACACACACACACCATGTCAGTATTTTGTTAAACCATCTTTTGCTTTAATTACAGTCTTTAGTCTGTTGGGATATGTCTTTACTAATTTTGCACATCTAAACTTTGCAATATTTGCCCATTCTTCTTTGCAAAACTGCTTAAGTTCAGTTAAATTTGAGTGTGACCATTTGTGGACTGCAGTCTTCGAGTCATTCCACAAATTTTCAATGGAGTTTAAGTCTGGGCTGTAACTAGGCTAAGCAAGGACATTTACCTTTTTTTCCTTCAACCACTGTGTGGTAAATTTTGCTGTGTGCTTTGGGTCATTGTCATGTTGGACGGTAAACCTTCTTTCCATTGACAACTTTGTGGCAGAATGCAGCAGATTTTTCTCAAGAATTTGGCGTGTTTCTTTTTGCCCCGTCCATTTTCCCTTGTATCCTTCCTTTAAGTGCTCCAGTCCCTGCTGCAGAGAAATACCCCCATAACCCCCATAATACCCCCATAACCCCCATAATACCCCCATAACAGGATACTACCACCTCAATGCTTTACTGTAGGAATGGTGTTATTTGGATGGTGAGCTGTATTGGATTTCTGACAGACATATTGTTTGGTGTTAAGGGCAAATAATAAAATTTTAGTCTCATCTGACCATAACACCTTTTTCCATGTGGCCTCAGAATCTTAATGGTGCGTTTTTGGCAAAGCTCAGTCGTGACTGCATGTGGCCTTTGTTGAGGAGTGGCTTTTTTTTCTTTCAACCCTCCCATACAAGCCACATTTGTTAAGAATTTGTGATATTGTTGTCACATGCACACAATGACCACTCTTTGTTATAAATTCCAGCTGCTTCAGAGTTGAAGTAGACTTCTTGCAAGCCTCTCTGACCAGTTTTCTCCTGGCTCTTTCATCCAGCTTGGAGCAATGTTCTGATCCAGGGAGGGTCTGTATTGTACCAAATACCTTACACTTCTTAATAATAGCCTTCACTGTGCATTGATAAAGCCTTTGACTTTTTTTTGTATCCATCTCTTGACTTGTGCTTGTCCACAACTTTATCCTGGAGATCTTTTGACAGTGCCTTGCAACCCATAGTTGATTGATTGCTTGCATTGCACTACCAGAGACTGAAATGCTCCAGGAAAGCTCTTTTCATGCTGAGCTAATCAAAATGACTACAGCTGATCTCAGTTGAAAATCAAAAGGCTTTGTGTGCCATTGAGAAGGTGATTAGCTACACCTGATTGAGTTTACAAGTCATTTTTAGGAGGGAGCGATTCTTTTTCCAACTCAGTGATTCTGTTTTCTAGTTTTTTTTTCTGACATGTTGGTGTTATATCTTTCACTTGGATGTTATAAGTTGCATAGCTGAATAAAACATAAACTGTGTCTGTCTTCTTTAAAGCTGCAAAGCAACAAAATGTGATTATTTTAAAGGGGGTAATTTATTTCTATGCCCACTGTATATAAAAAATATATATACATATATATTTTATTATGTGAGAAGTAGCAGAGGAATGAGAGAAAGACTCTGTCACCATGTCTGTAAGGGCCCCGACCCACTAATATTCACCTTGCCAGCACGTGACCTTTACTCTTACTTCTGTTGCAGATAGCACCAGAATCCCCAGTGCTAGATGGTGGGAAACACTAATGCCGCGTCCACAATCAAAATTTTGGTCTAAAAAGGTCTGCCGGAACTCCAACGGGATTTCGTTCAAGCTGTCTTGCATACACCCGGTCACACTAAATTCCGACAGTCAAGAACGCAGTGGTGTACAACACATACGACGGGACTAGAAAAAGGAAGTTCAATTACCAGTAGCCAATAGCTTCAAACTCAAAGTTGAATGTGAGCATGCGTGAGTTTTTGTGCATCAGAATTGCATACACACAAACGCATTTACGGATAGTAACTTTTCCGGACCGAAAAATTGAGAACATGCTCTCAATCTTTTGCTGGTCAAAATTCGGCCAGAAAAAGTCTGATGGAGCATACACATGATCGCATTTTCCGACCAAAAGCTTGCATCAGACTTTTGCTGGCCAAAATTTTTCGATCGTGTGTACGCAGCTTAAGGAGAGTGGTGACTTCACTCCCTCTGTCATTAGACAGTCCTCAGATCTAGTGATTGGTTGAAAGCCCCGAGCAATGTTTAATTTTAGCCCATATCTAAAAGCACCCCTTCCTTCTGAGCTTATAAAATTTGCACATCCTCACAGACAGTGGCTAGGCAAGTGCAGTTTACAGATGTGATAACCCTGTCCACCAGCTCTAGGGTTACCACCTTTTGATCCATAGATTCCCAAATAGGATTGTAGCGGGGAGGGGGAGTATTGCAGTGTGCTTATAGTGGAATTAAACCACCCTAACATTTTCAGCCAAGGAAGCTGCCATTTTGGCCTCTGCTTATTCTTCAACTGCCATGGTGCTGCACATGTGATCAGTTATGACACCAACTATTGGATAGTTTGACAGTTTGATTGAGAGCGCAACCAATGTGACATTTAAAGTCCAGGCACATGCTGGGAATGTATGTGTTTTTCGAAACAGTAAAATCAATGGGTTTACGTCCAATTTAAGTTCTTCAACTCATTACAGTAAAGCCTCATACACATGATCGGACTTTCAGATAGGAAATGTTTGATGACAGGCTGTTGGTGGAAAATCCAACTCTGTGTATGCTCCATCGGACAATTGTTGTCAGATTTTCTGCGGACAAATGTCCAAAGTACGAACACGCATGCTTGGAAGCAAGGATGAGCTAGAAGCGGTCGGTCTTGTAAACTAGCGTTCGTAATGGAGAATGAACATTTGTGAGGTAGCAAATTATGAAATCTCGAAATGCAGCGCACAATTCTCTTCTTCTTTAATAGGATGATAACAAAACTGCTTTGCTGGTGATACTGATGGAGTTATTGCATTTATACACATTTTCAAAGGCTTTTTTTTTCTAGTGAGATCAAGAATAATATTTTTGTGCTTTTTTGGGGGCAAGTTACCACAGCACCATTATCCCGTCGTTTTTAAGATCAAAGACACAACTATGTTGGTGTCCCTTGTCAATGTTACATTGTATTTTTTTTTAAATGTAACTGCCTACTCCCAAACTGTCATTTGAAGTAAAACACATAGCCAAGTATTATTGTACACAATTTTTTTTATTGTGCATTAAAAAAAGAAAACAAATAAAATTAGACATGCTATCTGCCAACAGAACATAACCAAAAAGTGCATTCTATGCATCCAAAAAATATAGAAAATATATCAAATCAAATCATTATTCAAACTAACTGAAATGACAAGTGCAAAATGAAAAGTGTGAATCAACACTCACCAAACTTCTACTAACATGAAATTAGCAGAAGGAGCCAAAAGGGTAGCGCTAAAGAGCTGAAAAACAACGTAGTACATCACTGTGTTCGTATTTGTTGGCCGACAATTCCATGTTGTTTGTATGCAAGACAAGTTTAGGCCAGCGCCCTTCGGACAAAAGTCCACGGTTTTGTTGGACAACAGTCCGATCGTATGTACAAGGCTTAACATTCAGCTACAGCATTCCACATTTACCCAACAAGCTTTGTTGCATTCCCTATTATAAGAAGATGAACATGGATATGTTGTGCTCATCAGATTATGTACATTAATGAAGCCTAAAATTTCCTTTTCTACCAGTGGGAAAATTCTTTTAGAATGTATTTTAGGGGAAGATAGCGATTCTACATTAAATCTGAAATGCTTGCAGCATCATTTAAGATTATTTTTCTTTTCCAGTTTGTGTTTTTGAGTTGTATTAATTTACAGGAGTAAAAAAATTGTTCAGTGTTTTTGAGGTGGAAAATTCTACAATTGAAATATGGTATGTTAGAAGCCTCCACCCAACTTATTACATCATCTTGGATTAAAGAAAGACAATATCTCACAAAAGTGAGTACACCCCTCACATTTTTGTAAATATTTTATTATATCTTTTTATGTGACAACACTGAAGAAATTATACTTTTCTACAATGTAAAGTAGTGAGTGTACACCTTGTATAACAGTGTAAATTTGCTGTCCCCTCAAAATAACTCAACACACAGCCATTAATGTCTAAACCGCTGGCAACAAAAGTGAGTACACCCCTAAGTGAAAATGTCCAAATTGGACCCAATTAGCCGGTTTCCTTCCCTGGTACCATGTGACTCATTAGTGTTACAAGGTCTCAGGTGTGAATGGGGAGCATGTGTGTTAAATTTGGTGTTATCGCTCTCACTCTCTCTTGCTATACTGGTCACTGGAAGTTCAACATGGCACTTCATGGCAAAGAACTCACTGAGGGTCTGAACAAAAAAAATTGTTGCTCTACTTAAAGATGGCCTAGGCTATAAGAAGATTGCTAAGACCCTGAAACTGAACTGCAGCATGGTGTCCAAGACCATACAGCGGTTTAACAGGACAGGTTCTGCTCATAACAGGCCTCACCATGGTCCACCAAAGAAGTTGAGTACACATGCCCATCATCATATCCAGAGTTTGTCTTTGGGAAATATACATATGAGTGCTGCAAGCATTGCTGCAAAGGTTGAGGGGGTGAGGGGGGTCAGCCTGTCAATGCTGAGACCATACGCCGCACACTGCATCAAATTGGTCTGTATGGCTGTCATCCCAGAAGGAAGCCTCTTCTAAAGATGATGCACAAGAAAGCCTGCAAACAGTTTGCTGAAGACATACAGACTAAGGACATGAATTACTGTAACCATGTCTTGTGGTCTGATGAGACCAAGATAAACTTATTTGGTTCAGATGGTGTCAAGCGTGTGTGACGGCAACCAGATGAGGAGTACAAATTCAAGTGTGTCTTGCATACAGTCTAGCATGGTGGTGGGAGTATCATAGACTGTGGTTGCATGAGTGCTGCTGGCACTGGGGAGCTACAGTTCATTGAGGGAACCATGAATGCCATCATGTACTTTGACATACTGAAGCACAGCGTGATCCCCTCCCTTTGGAGACTGGGCCGCTGGGCAGTATTCCAACATACCGATCCCAAACACACCTCCAAGATGAACACTGCTTTGCTAAAAAAATCTGAGGATAAAGGTGATGGACTGGTCAAGCGTGTCTCCGGACCTAAACCCTATTGAGCATCTGTGGGGCATCCTCAAACGGAAGGTGGAGGAGCGCAAGGTCTCCAACATCCACCAGCTCCATGATGTCATCATAGAGGAATGGAAGAGGACTCCAGTGGCAACCTGTGAAGCTCCTATGAACTCCATGCCCAAGAGGGTTAAGGCAGTGCTGGAAAATAATGGTGGCCACACAAAATATTGACACTTTGGGCTCAATTTGGACATTTTCATTTAGGGGTGTACTCACTTTTGTTGCCAGTGGTTTACACATTAATGGCTGCGTGTTGAGTTATTTTGAAGGGACAGCAAATGTTATACAAGCTGTACACTCACTACTTCATATTGTAGCCAAGTGTAATTTCTTCCGTGTTGTCACATGAAAAGATAGAATAAAATATTTGCAAAAATGTGGGAGATGTACTCACTTTTATGAGATACTGTATATTCCATTTATAAACCATTTTTCACATTTTGGTGCTTACTAGCAACTTGTGTTAGGTACATTCTAATAGCCATGGTGGCTACAAGGTACACATTATAAGACAAAATCTGAGACCTAAACACCTAATATTTCAGTAAAAGCTAGAAAGAAGTGTAGAGCACAGGATGCCATAGTAACCAATCAAGTTTCAATTTCCTGAACTCATACCATTGGAAAATGGTTTATGATTGGCTTATACAGTATGGGTGACAGAGCCTTGTACATTGCTTTTCTGTCATACTGAATACACAACGTGAAAGCCAAGTGATGAGGAGTCACATAACCTATGCTAAGTGTTGCTAAGTGAAAGACCACTTGAACCATTCCAGTCCTCGTGTCATGTATCTCCAAATGTTTCAGGCCAACATATAATGATAAGAAGGTAAACTTCATGGAAGTTGAAGATGACAATAGTAGTGTAAAATGCTTTCTCTAAAATGTGCCTAACAACAATGAAGGCTGTGCTCTGAGCAATATACAAAAGGAACAGTGCTGGATTCACAATAAATGTTAGATTTTAGAAACATCCTTCAGAGACAGGTATTTTTTACTTTTCAACCATACTAGACCCCCAGTGAATTGTCTAATATGTCTCCATACCACCCTGACCAAGCTGTAGAAATCATCATCATCCCCTGTCCTATTAGGTACTGGTATGACTTCATATGATCTCAATAGCTTGGTTTTACTTTAAATATGGATAGCTAGAAACAGAACAGCTGAAAGAAAATCATGAGGATTTCATTATTTTTATTTAATATAAACACAGCAAATTCCATATAATCAAGCTAGCTACAACTAGTGAGATTTTTTCAGTTAGTTTTCTGCAATCAAAACATGGAATGGAGATACAGTTACTGACAATGCTACCTGACATGGCACATGGCACATCAAGTCAAATTTTCCACTTTGATTTCAGGTTCAATAATGCAGAAAATCATGTTTCATTTTTCTTTCACATTATTTAAAGATCTGTTCCTATACCATAAGGGGTATTGATAGTCCTGGCTAAAGTGGACCTTGTATTACTTTGTCCTCCTCCCTCCGAAAAGCTGAACTTAATGTAAAAAAGTGTAGGGAAATAACATATACTTAGCTTACCCCCAAACTTCCTTACTGCAGGGGATGATGTCACTATCAGATCAGGGACAAGGGATGGGCAGAAGGGACGCTGCCCTGGGCGCAATCGTTTTTTTTGCAATGATGGGGGTGCCCTGATCCTAATCCTAAGGAAAAGGGGGCACCGTTTGGCCTGGACGCTGTATGATCTTGTCCCGGCACTGGTCACCATCCTTCTGACGAGATCCCGGGGAATGAGTAGCTCATATTTCAGGAGAAGATGCTCCTGTACCCCTGCATGGTGTTAGTGCAGCATCTCATAAAAGAAGTATGACATCACACCTGCCTAGAATTCATAGGCTGAAGCTGGGGGTAAGGCAAGTATATATAAAACCCTTTTTACTTACAGATTTTTTTTTCTGTTTATTGCAGCTTTTTGGCATGGGGGAAAGGGATGCAAAGAAAATGAGCAAACCTTGTGGTTTTAGTGCAAAGAACACCTGTTTTAAAGGTATGTTGTATAACTAAAAATCTCAGTAAACTCAGCAAGTCACCTCTGTACTCTTAAGGAGGAATATTATGCGTTGGATAAGATTTCTGTTTTTAGTGCAGACTCATCAGCAAACATTTTGTTATAAAAAGAAGCTGAAATGGGATTGTAATGGTGAGAAAACTGAGAGGTATAATTGGCATGCATTAATGGCAATTACTTTTTTTCCTCTTCCTTTAACTTGTCAGGTTGACGGAGAAAGTCATTAACCCAACTACTTCTCACACTGTCACATCTCCAGTATAGAATGGTGATGGAGGAGAGTCACCGTTTAGTTTAGAAAAATATTTCCTAATGCATTCCATTGCTAGATCAAGAATGATTGTGAATGTGCAGTATTGTCATCATATGTAGCTTGTACTACCAAGAAAAAGAAGGTTAAAGCCTAACTCCAACCAAAGCTGTTAATTTAGCCTTGGGGAGAGTGGGTAAAACTTAAACTTTCTGTCAGTTTTTAAAAATGTATGTGACCCCCGTTGGGGAGATTATCCCTCACTCATAGTGCAATGGACATACAATAAATGTGGAAAATGTTTGCTTTTTTGTCCGTGCCTCCAGGGGAGAGATTTTCCATTACTTTTATGTTCTGACAATGAGGATGATCTACCAAGAAAAGAGCATGTTCACTTTCCAATAGTTTACTGATCTTAGTGAATAAGGCAAATCTGTGATCAATAAAATAGTAATTTACTTTGCAAATGGTTTGGTATCTAAAGTAGACACAGCTTTATCACATTCACAAAACAAATATGCTGTACTCCTTTAGTAAATTAGTCCTAGTGAGTGTTTTTGTCCAATAGAATTAGTAGTTCATTATGATTTTGCTTGTATGGAGGTTTTTGCAATCACGGAATAACCCTTCGACATAAATACTGACAAGCATCAGTGTAGTTGGACCTCAAGTCCCAGCACTGTCCTAACATCTATTCTATTTCACATTGCAAAAGTGCCCATAGCAAACAGATCCAAAGGAAAATGCTATTCACAGCAATCCCCCGAAGTCACTTAAAGGGACTAGCTGGCATTTCATCACACCTGTTCACAATTACCGGTATTTGTAGTTGGTTATACGTCTCTGATTCCTGATGGACTATGGTGTTACCACATGTGGGGGCAGTTTAGACATTAAACACGTAGTGTTATGACTCACTTAATACACCCAAATGTCTTTCACTTAAAGCATATATTGCCTTACTTTTTTACAGCAGAATATATACTATACTGTACACGCACATGAACTTTCATGGGATCCCAGTCTTAGTATGTAGGGTTCAATATTGAGTTAGTCCACCCTTTGCAGCTATAACAGCTTCAACTCTTTTGGGAAGGCTGTCCAAAATGTTTAGGAGTGTGTCTATGGGAATGTATGACCATTCTTCTAAAAGCACATTTGTGAGGTCAGGCACTGATGTGGATGAGAAGGCCTGGCTCACAATCTCTGTTCTAATTCATCCCAAAGGTGTTCGGGTTGAGGCCATAACTCTGTGCAGGCCTGTCAAGTTCCTCCACCCCAAACTTGCTCATCGATGTCTTTATGGACCTTGCTTATATATATAATGAACTGCAAGTACATACAAATTAACCGGTTCCCGACCGGCGCACGCCGATGTACGTCGGCAGAATGGCACGGGCAGGCATATTGGCGTACAGGTACGTCCAATCTTCAATGCCGCCCTGCCATCGCGAGCGCGCCACCGGCGGGGCACTCGCGTGCCGGTCGGGACCCCCGTGAGTCCGGTCGCGGGTCCCGCGGACTCGATCGCCGCGGGCATACCCGCGATTGTCTCACGGGGCGACTGAATGGAGGAAATGCCGTGTAAACAGCATTTCCCCATTCTGCTTAGCAACTAGTGATGCTGATCTCTGCTCCATGTGATTGGAGCAGAGCTCAGTGTACACTAAATGAAAGCCCAGCCCCCCCACAGTTACTGACACACCCCTAGGAACACTTAACCCCTACACTGCCACCCACTGGTTAACCCCTTCACTGCCAGTGTCATTTACACAGGAATCACTGCATTTATATAGCAGAGATTACTGTATAAATGACAATGGTCCCAAAAATGTCCGATGTGTCCGCCGCAATGTCACAGTCACAATAAAAATCACTGATCGCCACCATTACTAGTAAAAAAAATAATAATAAAAAAATATTAATAAAAATGCCATAAAACTATCCCTATTTTGTAAACGCTATAACTTTTGCACAGCACAGTGGTGTAGTGGTTAGCACTGTCCCCTAGCAGTAAGAAGGGTTGCTGGTTCGAATCCCAACCACGACACTACCTGCCTGGAGTTTGCATGTTCTCCCTGTGCCTGCGTGGGTTTTCTCCGGGTACTCTGGTTTCCTCCCACTATCCAAAGACATGCAGGTAGGTTAATTGGCTTCTATCAAAAATTGGCCCTAGTATATGAATGCGGTCCTTGGATTGTGGGCTCCTTGAGGGTAGAGACTGACATGAGTGTGCAATGTACAGGGATAGAGACAATTGTAGACACTCACTCAGGTTGAACTGGATGGACTGGTGTCTTTATTCAACCTAACAAACGATGAAACCATGAAACCAATCAATAATCGCTTATTGCGATTTTTTTTACCAAAAATATGTAGAAGAATACGTATCGGCCTAAACTGAGGGAAAAAAATGTTTTTTTTATATATTTTTGGGGGATATTTATTATAACAAAAAGTAAAAAATAATGCGTTTTTTTCAAAATTGTCGCTTTATTTTTGTTTATAGCACAAAAAATAAAACCCGCAAGGGTGATCAAATACCACCAAAAGAAAGTTCTATTTGTGGGAAAAAAAAGGACGTCAATTTTGTTTAGGAGCCACGTTGCACAACCACGCAATTGTCAGTTAAAGCGACGCAGTGCTGAATCGCAAAAAGTGGTCTGGTCTTTGACCAGCAAAATGGTCTGGTCTGTAATTGGTTAAAGATTGTCTTCTGTCAGACTTAGTCCTTGTCTATGCAAGGAAAAGCAACAGGTTTTCTGTAATGCCCCGTTCCCTGGCAGCACATACTCACCTTCACTCTTCTGCTGCTTTGTTCTGCTGTCATCAGTAATGCAAAATCCTAATACTGTGGGGTATGGAGGAGCATGTCATTTACTCCCTTACATTCATGTGACAGTAGTGTTTGGGATTGGTTCAGCACTACCACGTGGGTTTGGGGGACAGTCCCCAGCACTGTGTAAACTCTGTCTTGAATACCTTGGAGCTTTTAGTGGGATCCCTTCCTTGCCTCCTGTGACTGAACAGCACAGTTGGGGAGCAAAGAAAGACAATGTACTATTGTGATTGTTATACCTTTGTATTTTCTTACTTTGTTCAGTCAGAAGAATACCATTTATAATAAGGACAGGAAAAACAATTACCGTATTTATCAGCGTATAACACGCACTTTTTTCCCCTTAAAATCAGGGGAAAATTGCGGGTGCGTGTTATACGCCGATCCTCCGCGATTTCTCAGTGATTTTTGGGCTCTGGGCGGCTTTCAGCAGCCTTCGGCCCTTCTCGCGGCTTCCGCCCGCCTTCGGCCCTTCTCGGCAGCTTTCGCCCGCCTTCGGCCCTTCTCGGCAGCTTTCGCCCGCCTTCGGCCCTTCTCGCCCGAGTACGGCCGAAGGCGGCCCAAAGCCGCCGAGTACAGCTGAAGGCAGCCGAGAACTACCGGGCACCGCCGAGATACACAGGACATCTTGGCGGCGCCATTTTTAAAAATAAAAGCTGACGTTATCACTGAGGGGACAACGATGCACAAGGCTGCATGACAAGGCTACAATGACAGACAGGCTGCATGACAAGGCTGCAATGATGGACAGGCTGCATGACAAGGCTGCAATGGCGGACAGGCTGCATGACAAGGCTACAATGATGGACAGGCTGCATGACAAGGCTGCAATGATGGGCAGGCTGCATGACAAGGCTGCAAGTGACACTGACAAGGCTTCAGATGGACACTGATAAGGCTGCAATGATGGGCATTTAAATGTAAGTTTTTTTCCTTAAATTTCCCTCCTAAAAGTTTTTTTCCTTAAAACTCCCTCCTAAACTTGGGGTGCGTGTTATACGCCGATAAATACGGTAGAAAGGTAAGAAATGAAAAAATAAAAAAATAATAATACCTTTTTAGGTATCCCGTGTATATGGGAACACATATCAACCATATAGAGGAGGTTTTTCAAATCTGGCTATAAAGTTAGAAATATACTTAAAATTAATACTTTTTTCAAGTCTTTGTTTTATTTCCAGGAGGTGAGCAATTGTAGCCTTCATAATCCTCTTTTAAAAGTCCAGGTAAAATAACTAAAGGTATTCCATGTGCATCACAAGGTTTGCAAAGTCTTATGACTGGACTTTCCGACAGAAAAGGTCCGACGGTCTTCCCGACGGACTTTCGATGGAGTTACGAAGAACTTCCGACCGAACGGACTTGCCCACACACGTGATGACGTACGACGGGACTAAAAAAGGAAGTTCAATAGCCAGTATCCAATAGCTGCCCTTGCGTCATATTTGGCCCGTCGGACCAGCATACAGACAAACGGTTTTCCCGATAGAAATTGATTCCGTCGGACAGATTTGAAACGTGTTCTATTTATAGGTCCGTCTGAATTTTTGAAGAAAAAAGTCAGATGAAGCTCACACATGATCGTAACATCCAACGGAATGATTCCGTCTGACCTTTTCTACTGGAAAGTTCGGTTATGTGTACTTGGCATTACAGTTTTCAAATGTTAAAAATCTGCCACAGCCTGAATAAGAAGGCATTTGTCCTGCCAGCATACTTCAGAGTGGGACCTTTGTACTATGTGGAAAATCAGTGATCTCTTTGCAGAGGTCCGAACTGGCCCCCATGCTAACTCAGAGCCAAAGTTCTCCAATCATAGAGAAGCATGAGTTTTGCTAATTGCAGAGCCATAGGTCTGACTTAGTAGGAGATGTTTTGGACCTCTGAAATGAGACCACTGCTTTCGCACAGAGATCAAGTGTCCCATTCTGCAGCCGCGGGCAGGGGACTAGCTTTTATACTCCAACTGTGGCCTCTTTAGAAAAAAAAATGAATTGATGAATTGTAAGTCAATTAATAACTTTTGCTTTTTTCATGCACCTAAAATGCATTTAGCTCATTTAAATCGAAAGTTCAATTAGTCTTAAAAATATATTTTGCTACTTTTGCAGTCAAATTTGAGAAAACTCCACTACGTTTACTACGCGTTCCAATCTAATATTCAAATCTAAATTGCAGCTGATAATGAAGAGCTTCCAGCACAGTACAGACAGTGATAATCATATTAAATATTACTCTAAAGCCCCCTCCCAAACAGTATAAATCTGGGGGGAGAGCTGGGTAGTATTTTTCAGCAAGTCAAAAGTACTTAAAAAAGTAATCAGCAATATTAAATATTTTTTTAAGTTATGCTATAGTAGTGCCGGCTCCTGAAGTGCACGCGCTATGTTTTTGAAATTTAATGTTACACCTGAACTGCAGGGTGTTCAGTCTGGCCATAGGGGGGACTATCTCTTCTGGCAGGCATGGAAACACAGTCTGGTTGGGTGCTTTAAGGTTACTTTCTCTCGGAGCCAGCCCAGTGGGAGTGTCACTCTTGCTGCGCTTTCTAGGAGAGGGTACTTAAGATGCGGATGTCACGTGGTTCAGGTATCTGGTCCAGAAGTATGTTCTGACTCCATGGTCCTGGTCCTCCTGACCAGCCCACAGGAAGGCTATGGCCTGGGGTGCGGATCCACCCGACTTTATGTCTCGGGGCTGGCTAGCCCGAGGCAAGGAAACGAAGGAAAGGATTCGGAGGTGGTCTAGTGCCATCTCCGGTTGTGGAGAGGCCCAGCAACTTCGTAGCTATCCAGGGGAGGACTCTTCAGAAGAAGGCCACGCACGGGTTGGCTTCTTAGCAAGAGCCTGGTGAGGCTAAGGGACCTAAGTGAATCCAATTTTGTGGGTATCGCTGAACCGGCTGAAAGATACTGGTACCACACAAGTGTTCTACAAGTATTCAAGTTTCCTTGTTCATGTTCTACAACAAAGTCTGTGGTAGAGACTTATTCCTACATGTTCTACAACAAAGTATGTGACAGAGGCTTGTTCCTGATTTAAGCACCCTGTTGGCTGCTAGGCCTTGTGAGAGAGGGACTATCCAACTAGAGTGAACATCCAGCTGTGAATGGCTATTCTCTGGATTTAGTCAAAGTAAGCAAGTTCTTTATTATTGACTTTGACACTAAGAGTACCTGGACTTTTCTCCTAACCCTCTGATCCTATATTGAGAGACTGTTCGTTAACTATGTTTCTGCAAATAAAAATCCCTTTAAGCGGATCTGTCGTCAGTCTCTAAAGTTTCTGGGCCATCTACCACGGGAACCCCTAGACACGTAAATCGAGGTGAAGAAGGTAACGGTAAGCCTAATCAAACCAGCAGCTCCTTCAGGGGGTTAGTGCTACACTATATTATTAGAAACATATACAGTAACAAATATAAAGTAAGTGCTATCCCAACTTGGCTGCAAAAGTGGAAATACTGTATATCGTAATTCCAGCTTTGCAAATCTTTATATTTTTCAGGATTTTAGCAATGGTAGCTTTTATATTTCTCTTATTAAAGTTGACATACTCAAATGATCACACACAATATAACCACCATGTAACAGAACACATTATTTCCATATTATCTGCCACCAAAGCATATACTGCTTAAAAAAATCCAAAAGAAAAATTTAAACACTGCATTTCACACCCTTTACAAACACGTTTTAATAGCAAAACCCAAATACCGCTGTACTCTTTTCCTTATACAAGATCCCTTTAAACTGGTAGAAGGCCCAGGGTCAATGAACAATTAATGAACCACTGGTGGTATATTGATCAATAATAGGAACGATACTGTAAGTAATTGTTCCATTGTTTATAGTGCAATCAATAAGTTACTATCATCTACTGAGCATAAATGAATTGAAACATTTTCAGGGACTGAAAATAGTTGTACTTTATGAAACAAAAATAAAATTGTTGGCACCAATACATAGAAAGCACCCCCCTTCACCTTCCCCTTGACATACATTTCCTCGCAGCCTAGACCCCAGCCTCAAGCCCCATAGGTATTGCAACATCGCCAAAATATTAATTTAGCTCTTGGGGAGAATTCTTGTTCTACAGCACAATGAATACAAAATTTATAACTCCTGAATGGGGAAACACACACATTGAAGAGAGCTGAGTGTAAATCTTTTAGATAAGCGTAGTACGGGCAAGGTTATTTGTCTAACCTTTCATTGAACTACAGTACAGCTTCCTCTCAGACTTTAAAGTTCCTTATTATTTTGCAGTTTGATGGTGCGAGTGAAGTATATAAATGTGTCCAATTTACCTCCAAGTTATTTCCAGCACTGTCAAAGCAAGCTGTTTAAGGTGATATTTGCAAAAAAAAAAAAAAAAAGTTGGATGAATGAAGGTCCATGTTTTACATTTTTTTAAGTTTCAGTTTTCACCTCTTAAGACTTTTGCATCGTACTGTCATGGCTGTACAATGGCGCAATGATAGTGAGAGGGGGTGTTATGTGACTGGGGGCAAGGCTGATGCATAAATCTTGGCTGCTCTTTTGAAATGAGCACTAAGTCATTGTTAGTGAGTTTGAGGAATGTCAACGTGGTCCAGCATTAGCACTTCACATAAATGACAACTTAGGGTCAGAATGAACGATTGAGCAGGGGTGTATATTACATTTTTTTTTTTTATTACTTAAAATTAGCCATACATCAAAAACAGAAAACATTTTCCAGTTTTTAATCTGTATCTAGATGCTTTCAAAGTGAATTTACAATATAATCATGCATTCAGGTATACAGACTATATCAGAGGCATAAGACATATGGAAAAAAAGGGCTACGTTCAGTACTATTGGCCTAGACACCATTGAATATTGTGCATTGATAATCACCTATAAGGCAATGACGTCATTAGGCAACCCTCATACTTTACAACAGAACACAAATAAAGTCTACGTACATGAACACAACTTAGGGGGAAACTTGTAGGCTCAGTTTTATGACTGAGAGCTTCCTAAAATGTAAAGTGGTATATCAATACAGCGCAAATATTGCTAGATAAGGTCAAGGAGAATTGGGTTAACATGATCGATTTGGAATTACAAAATCTATTGGATTTTTATCTTTAATCACAAATTTGACAAATACATAATTGGGCAAAATTCATACCCTATGATAAAAGTTACAAATGGTATGGCGTTTCATTACAACTAGTCAGAGCCCCTGTCGTTTGTACATTTATTTATGGTGGACGATTGGCTTTCTGGGTGCCTGGGTCTTTAGTCTAGTCTAGTCCTGCCAGTATAAATATGTACTGAGTATTCATCTCTTGTGGAAACATACTAAGTGTGGGTTTTAAAACAGTCAAGGAGAATGCAGCATGTGGAAATCAGTTCCCAAGTATGTACCATGGTATACCATGAAAATTTTTCTATGTGCTTGGATCTACAGATACGAATAGTGGCTTCATTTATTTTCACTTGTTAGATGACACGACATTCCGTCTCTAATTGTAGCTTCCTGAAAACACAAAGTCATATTGTTCAGCATGTGTCAGCACATAGTCTCAATTTGCTGAGTCTACAAGGAAGGGGTCACAGGTGAACAATGTCTGTTCTCAAGAAGACCGATAACACGCTGACAGGTGAACTAGTCAATGACAAGGGTAAAAAGGTGAAAAGGAATGACTCATGGACCTCAGTTCACCTGTTCCACTGAATCTATTGTCACCACCGTCAGTGACAGAGAAGACAATTTTTTATAAATGTTTTAACACAATAAATATTGTTTGCTCAGTAATGAATCTTTTGTATATTTATTATCTTGATCTAACACAGCCTTTTTCAAGCTTTTTTACCCCAGCAAAAAATGTCAGGTTTCAGGGAACGCCTGATAAAAATGATTTTATCTACAACTTATGGTACATTAGCATGATATGAAAATTATAAATATGTGGGATACTTGGATGGATCATGTCTATAAAAAAAGACGGACATTAAAATTGTAGTGTTCCTTACACAAGTGGTAAGTAAGAAATAACACCTTACACTTAGCGGTCAATATAGTGCCCCTTTCCATTGGTTTTTAGCAGTGAGCAGTGGTGGATTTATACCCTGCTTACATTAAAGGAACTTCTAGCAAGATCTGGAGAAACCTTATGGCTCTACGAGACTCTAGTTCACAATGGCTGCTCTAACATCTGTGAGAATAATATGGTGGAATAGTTAAATGTTATTCTTAAAGCAAATAGATTATTTTAATGTTATAAAATGTATGTTGTTCCTTGCTGGGTGCTGTGAAAGTGTTCTGCTGTGGCTGATAGACATATGTGGTTCATTTTGCTACAAATCGAAATTGGGACAAAATGTACTTGATTCAGGGATTCGAATCACCGAATCACAAGAGTAACAAATTTCAACGAATCCAAAGTAAATTATAATGAAAACAACAAATTCATTCATATTCATTTGTTTCATTCAGATGACATGATGTGATAGCTTTGGTCTTGTGTTAATGTTTGACACATCCGAAATAACGTAACAAAGTAATAAATAATCAGAAATGATTTGGATCTACAGTATTTGTTTTTATTCTTGTGAGCGTAGCATGAATCTTGTAATAAGACTCTTTTTGTATTAGGGTTGAGAGACCATTTCTTTAATTTGTATTTTTTATGCGGTCCAATAAACAAAGTCAGTTGGGAATTAATTGCACTCAATAACATAACAAATAAAAACAGAACTTCTGAAAATATGAAGCAATTCGGAACAAATGAACATTTACTCTTCCGAAATAACAAATTCTTCTGAAAGAAAATCATTCTAACATAACGATTATGATGAAAAGAAACTGAAACAAAACACATTTTTTCCTCTTTGCCCATCAGTGGCTGACATTATAGTTCATATCATTGTTTGACTGGACAGTGTTTTCTATCTGATCTTATGTACATACATAGTGACATGCAAATCATTCAAGTATGGACGGTTTAATACTATTTTTTTTATTATATTTTGAAATTAATAAAGTATTAACTTTTTTTTACAGCATACTGTCTAGAACCTCTGTGACAATTTGTAGTAGTTTACTTTAACTGACAAATACACTGGTCTGTGTATGCTGTATATGACATACACCTGACCCCATCACACTATGTACATTCTATCTGTTGGACACAGTGGGGTTTATTTACTAGAACTGGAGATTGCAAAAGCTGGTGCAGCTGTGCATGGTAGCTAATTAGGTTTTAGATTCAGCTTGTTCAATTAAGCTTTAACCACTTCCGGACTGGCTCACGCTGATATACGTCGGCATTTTGAAGAGGGATACAGTTGTTATGGCAGCAGGTAGCTACCATAACCCCGGCACCCTCTTCTTCAGTGAGCAGTCCAGTTTCCGATAAAAGTGGTCTCTGAGGCGGATTTGCCGCAAGATCCCTTTTATCAGCAACAGGAGAGGCCCCCCTCTCCTGCCACTCTCTGGTGCCCTATGCTGCTTACCGGAGCCATCGGAGATGAATGCCATCGGTAGCAGCGAAGGCGATCGGGTTCTCTTCCTGGCTTGGAATGGAGACGAATGCCATCGGTAGCAGCGGAGGCGATCGGGTTCTCTTCCTGGCTTGGAATGGAGACGAGTGCCATCGGTAGCAGCGGAGGTGATCGGGTTCTCTTCCTGGCTTGGAATGAAGACGAGTAGTGATGGACGAACTTCCGACGGGACGTTTCGCGAACGCGAAATGCGAACGGACCCAAACGTTCGCGAAACCGACCGTTCGCCGCGGGCCCCATTGACTTCAATGGGAGGCGAACTTTGCAAACCTTCATGTCGAATTTGCGGCCACGTGGTAATTATTAGGGGGTAAAACGTAGTCCCACCATCTGGACAATGACATAATACATGTATGAGGTGAATTTGGGATCGATAACTACAAGCATTTTTATTTTATTTGGGAAATTGTTCTAACAATTCAGGACTATGGAGCTAATGAAGGCAATGGAGGAGAGGGAAGGTCAGGGACCAGGGTAGGCAAAGAAGAGGGTGCAGGAGATGATCACCAGCAGCGTGACATACCGGAATGACACATGCACCGTGATAGAGGCATCTGACAGCAGCACCGTAATACAGAGCACTGACAGCAGCACCGTGACATACAGCGCTGACAGCAGCACCGTGACATACAGCGCTGACAGCAGCACCGTGACATACAGCGCTGACAGCAGCACCGTGACATACAGCGCTGACAGCAGCACCGTGACATACAGCGCTGACAGCAGCACCGTGACATACAGCGCTGACAGCAGCACCGTGACATACAGCGCTGACAGCAGCACCGTGACATACAGCGCTGACAGCAGCACCGTGACATACAGCGCTGACAGCAGCACCGTGACATACAGCGCTGACAGCAGCACCGTGACATACAGCACTGACAGCAGCACCGTAAGCAGCCCCAGGAGGAAGTCAGCACAGCACAGGGATGGTGTGATCCCCTCATAATAAGAACCCCCAGGAGGAAGTCAGCACAGCACAGGGATAGTGTGATCCCTTCATAATAAGAACCCCCAGGAGGAAGTCAGCACAGCACAGGGATATCATAAGCAGCCCCAGTAGAAATATGACACCGCTCAACCTCTTCAAAGAGGAGGGTAGGGGCATATAGTACGGTGTGCTTTTTTGGGTCAAGGAAGTGAGCCAAATGAATTAAGAAGGTCTGTGTGCTTGATTAAAAAAATAGTTTATAGACATATACATGGTCTACTGGTCACATGTGTTGAATTCCTCCGAGATCCATGCCTCATTCATTTTTAGAAATGTGAGGTAGTTAACACTGTGGTGAGCTAGGCGAGTACGCTTATCGGTCACAATCCCCCCTGCTGCGCTGAACGTCCTTTCGGACAGGACACTGGATGAGGGGCAAGCCAACAGTTCGATTGCAAATTGGGCAAGCTCTGGCCAGAGGTCAAGCCTGCCCACCCAGTAGTCTAGGGGTTCATCACTCCTCAGAGCGTCCACATCGGCCGTTAACCCAATGTAGTCGGACACCTGACGGTCTAGGCGTTCCCTGATGCTGGATCCGGATGACACCTGTCGATGGGTCGGCTGAAAGAATGACCTCATATCCGAAGTCACCAACACATCTTCAAACCGGCCTCTTCTTGCAGGCGCTGTTGGATTGGTACCCGCAAATCCTTCTCTGGGAGTGGGAATTGCTCCTCTGCCAGCGCACGCAAAAGCAGAATGCAGCATTTCTCGAAGCAAGGCCTGGAAGTGCTGCATTCTGACAGCCCTCTGCGACGGCGGTAACATTTCCGCCATTTTGTGTTTGTACCGGGGGTCTAAGTACGTTGCCACCCAGTACTGGTCCTTGACCCTCATGCTTTTTATACGGGGGTCCCTATTAAAACACTGGAGCATGAAGGCCCCCATTTGCACTAAAGTGGAAGCGGTGTGGTGGCCTGGCTCCTGCTCATCATCCAGGATAATGTCGTCCTCTTCATTCTCCTCTCCCCATCCTCGCACAACAGGGATCCCAGAAAGGTTTAAAGCATGCTCTTCTTGCTCCTGCTCATCCGCCCCGGCACCATCCTCCTCTGACTCCTCATCAGACTCCTGTTGTTGACTTGTCTCAGATAGAGTAGCCCCCCCTGGGAATTCATCCAGCATTGCGACTTCCTCATCTTCCCGCTCCTGCTCCTCCACAGCCTGATCAATGACACGACGCAATGCACGCTCCAGAAAGAAGGCATAAGGTACCATGTCACTGATGGCGCCATGGCTGCGACTGACCAGTTTGGTGATCTCCTCAAATGGCCGCAGAAGTCTGCATGTGTCGCGCATGAGCAGCCACTGGCGCGGTGAAAAAAAACCCAGCTCCCCAGAACCGTTTCTTTCGCAGAGTTCATACAGGTAGACGTTAACTGCACGTTTCTGCTGGAGCAGCCTATCAAGCATATAGAAGGTTGAGTTCCATCGCGTCGGGCAATCGCAAATAAGACGTCTGACCGGCAGATGGTGTCGCCGCTGAATGTCAGCAAGGCGAGCCATGGCCGTGTAAGATCTTCTGAAATGGGCCGAGATTTTCCTTGCCTGCCGCAAGATGTCCTGGACCCCAGGGTATTTGACAAGGAATCGCTGCACGACCAAGTTTAAGACGTGTGCCATGCACGGCACGTGCGTGATTTTGCCCTGTTTCAATGCGCTAAGCAGATTGGCACCGTTGTCACACACCACTTTACCAACTGTCAAATTGAGCGGTGTTAGCCACTCATCTGCCTGTGAACGCAAAGCTGAAAGGAGTGCCGGGCCAGTGTGGCTCTTTGCTTCCAGGCACAACAGACGCAGCACGGCATGGCAACGTCTCACCTGGCATGTGGAATAGGTTCTGGGGAGCTTGGGCGGTGCAGTGGAAGAGACGCTAGCAGCGGAAAAGGAGGAGGCAGCTGAGGAGGAGAGGGAGGAGGATGGAGTAGGAGGAGGAGAAGAAGAGTCAGGCCTGCATGCAATCCGTGGCGGTAAAACCAAATCTACACGGGTGCCACGGGTTACATGCTTGACGGCCGTCAGAAGGTTCACCCAGTGGGCAGTAAAACTGATATACCTTCCCTGCCCGTGTTTGCTAGACCACGTGTCTGTGGTCAGATGTATCTTGGCACCGACACTGTGTGCCAGAGATACATTCACTTGCCGCTGAACATGGCCATATAGCTCTGGGATGCCCTTCTCTGAGAAATACTTCCTTCCTGGGACCTTCCATTGTGGTGTTCCAATGGCCACAAATTTGCGAAAGGCCTCCGAGTCCACCAGTTTATATGGCAGTAGTTGGCGGGCTATGAGTTCTGACAAGCCAGCCGCCAACCGTTGGGCAAGAGGGTTATCCGGCATCATCATTTTTTTACGCTCAAACATTAGGCCCACGGAAGCCTGCCTTTTTGCAGAAAAATGTGAGCTTGGCGTGATGGAAGGTGGAGTGGAGGACAATTGTGAGGAGAGAGGAGAAGGAGAAGTAGAAGACGAGGCTGGACGGTGAGAGCCTGCAGTGTGGCTTTGTGTGTTCCGTTGCTCCCACTGGGCTCGGTGATGGCTGCTCATGTGCCTTCTTAAGGCGGTCGTCCCTAGGTGAGTATTGGGCTTACCGCGACTAACGCGTTGACTGCAAAGATTGCAGATGGCAACGCTATTGTCAGCAGCGGACACGTTAAAAAAAGCCCACACTGCGGAGCCATGTGCCGGTGTCCTGGGAGCGCCAGATGTGACCGTACATGGTCGATGACTCGCTCCTGATACATTTGCAGTCTGCTTTGTCCCTGCTGTGCAATGTAAGTCATTGCTGCTTCTCCTCCCTATCTGCTGGTCCATATCTCCCTCTGAACTCCCCTCCTCTTCCTCTCTTGTGGGCACCCACGTGACATCACTAGACACGTCATCATCAACGTCACCTTCCCCACCGCTATAAGTAGAGATCTCGGAGTAGGCAGCAACACCGGGGACCAACCTCCTCCTTGGGCTGATCTGGGTACTGGCGTCAGACTGCTGAGTAGCGCTTGTTGCTACCTCCTCTTCCTGATCCAATACCAAGAGTGGCTGCGCATCAGAAATGTCCTCTTGATATGGATCGGAAAATAATTCCAGTGACTCAAGCGGAAGGTATGTGGTGGTGGTGGTGGTGGTCGTGTTGTTGGTGGTAGTGTCTTTGGGGGTGCACATAGCAGAGAGTGAAGAAGAGGGTGCAGATCGAGAGGATGAGGAGGGTGCAGAAGAGTAAGGCTGAGCGAGCCACTCAACCAAGTCTGGTGCATCCTTTAAAGTAATTGAACGCACCTTCTGCAACTTCCCACTTTGGCTCAAGCCTGTTGCTCCTGCCCTACCCCTACCACCCCTGCGGAAGGGCCTGCCTCTTCCTCTGCATGTCATTTTTTAAATGACCCTGTGACAAAACTCTTAGTCCCTATACCGCTGAAGGACTGCTGCAGTATAGGTGAGCGGTCAGCAGTGGTGCACGTCAACCCTATCTATTGTGGACCTATAGCGGTCCTTACAGAACAGCAGACTGTACCGCACTCAAGCCTATGTACCGTAGCACCCTATACCAAGTTACCAGTCCTTATAAGAACTTTTGTGGACCAAGCAGGTTGTGTATTAGTGTTTAGCAGACTGTACGTCAGTCCCTATACCGCTGAAGGACTGCTGCAGTATAGGGCAGCGGTCAGCAGTGGTGCACGTCAACCCTATCTATTGTGGACCGATAGCGGTCCTTACAGAACAGCAGACTGTACCGCACTCAAGCCTATGTACCGTAGCACCCTATACCAAGTTACCAGTCCTTATAAGAACTTTTGTGGACCAAGCAGGTTGTGTATTAGTGTTTAGCAGACTGTACGTCAGTCCCTATACCGCTGAAGGACTGCTGCAGTATAGGGCAGCGGTCAGCAGTGGTGCACGTCAACCCTATCTATTGTGGACCGATAGCGGTCCTTACAGAACAGCAGACTGTACCGCACTCAAGCCTATGTACCGTAGCACCCTATACCAAGTTACCAGTCCTTATAAGAACTTTTGTGGACCAAGCAGGTTGTGTATTAGTGTTTAGCAGACTGTACGTCAGTCCCTATACCGCTGAAGGACTGCTGCAGTATAGGGCAGCGGTCAGCAGTGGTGCACGTCAACCCTATCTATTGTGGACCGATAGCGGTCCTTACAGAACAGCAGACTGTACCGCACTCAAGCCTATGTACCGTAGCACCCTATACCAAGTTACCAGTCCTTATAAGAACTTTTGTGGAACAAGCAGGTTGTGTGTTAGTGATTAGCAGACTGTACGTCAGTCCCTATACCGCTGAAGGACTGCTGCAGTATAGGGCAGCGGTCAGCAGTGGTGCACGTCAACCCTATCTATTGTGGACCGATAGCGGTCCTTACAGAACAGCAGACTGTACCGCACTCAAGCCTATGTACCGTAGCACCCTATACCAAGTTACCAGTCCTTATAAGAACTTTTGTGGAACAAGTGAGTTGTGAATGTTTAGCAGACTGCAGCAGAAGGGCAGCAGTCAAGTATAATATCCTTTCTATATTTGGAAGAAAGAATATTATACATGTACAAGCCTATTACTGTACCACTGATACCAGTCCTGAAAAGAACCTTTGTGGAACTAATAATAACAGCAAGTCTTTAAAATTACCCTCACTGCCTGACAACACTGCTTCCTTCCTGTCCCTATACAAATTGGCAAAAAAAGAGAACGATTAGTGGTTACTGGAACAGCTCTTTTGTGGACCTTGATAGTAACAGCTAATGATGATGATGATGATGATGATGATGAAAGACTAATCTGGCTGTCCCTGTAGCATACACCGTCCTTTCCCTTTCTCTAAACTAACAAAAGACACTCAGGCTGCTGCAAGAATCAGCAGCACAGCAAACCTATCAACACCTAACACCTATACCAGTCCTGAAAAGAACTTTTGTGTACCAAATAGCTAGTGGTTTATCTCTCCCTACTCCACACAGGAACCTGTCCCTATCTTAACAGAAGAAAGAATGTAAAATGGCCACCGGATCGGGTGTATTTATAGGTTAGGGGGAATGTACAAGTGTCCATGTGCTGTCATGTCTCAATTGGCTGTCCTGTATCACATGATAAACGTGTCACCAAAGGTTAAAGTTCTTGTATACATTAAACACGTAAGTCCGCCGCGGCGAACGACGGAAAAAGGCGTTCGAACGTGCGGACCGCGAATGTCGGAAATTCGCCGCGAAACGACCGCCGGGCGAACCGTTCGGCCATCACTAAAGACGAGTGATGGCCCCCATCCGTCTCCCTACTATTGCCGGGCGGAAGCGGCATCGAAACGTCACTTTCGCCCATAGCTCTTAAAGCGACATTTTTTTTTTTTTTCAATTACATTACTTTTTTTTTCTTTTCTTTTTTTTTTTTTTTTGCATTTTAGTATAAATATGAGATCGGAGGTCTTTTTCACCCCAGATCTCGTATTTAAGAGGTCATGTCATGCTTTTTTTTTTTCTATTACAAGGCATGTTCACATTCCTTGTAATAGGAATAAAAGTGACGCATTTTGCTTAAAAAGAACAGTGTAAAAATAAAAGTTAAAATAAATTAAATAAATAAAAAAGGTAAACAAGCCCCGTCCCACCGAGCTTGTGTGCAGAAGCAAACGCATACGTGAGCAGCGTCCACATATGAAAACCGTGTTCAAACCACATATGTGAAGTATTGACACGATCGGTAGAGTGAGAGCAATAATTCTAGCTCTAGAACCCCTCTAACTCAAAACATGCAACCCGTACAATTTTTTAAACGTCGCCTATGGAGATTTTTAAGGGTAAACGTTTGTCGCCATTCCACGAGCGGGTGCAATTTTGAAGCGTGACATGTTGAGTATAAATTTACTCGGCTAAATGTTTAATGAAAGGTTAGACAACATTATCTTTCATAAAAAATGAGGTTGGTCTAACTTTACTGTTGTCTTATTTTTTAATTAAAAAAATCAATTTTGTTCTCTAGGGTGTTCGGGGAAAAAAATGTATAATGTTTGGGGGTTCTAAGTAATTTTCTAGGAAAAAAAATGTTTTTAACTTGTAAACAACAAATCTCAGAAAGAGGCTCAGTCCTTAAGTGGTTAACAATAAAAAACAAAAAAAAAACTGGAAGCTGGAAGCTGATTGGTTTCTGTGCAGAGCTGCACCAGATTTTGCACTCTCCAGTTTTAGTAAATCAACCCCAGTGCTTTTAGCGCTATCTATATATTTCTAATGTGAGAATATCAAAAATCCATACTAAAAACAAAGTACATATAGTGCTAAATCAGTGACTAAATAATAATAAAATTAACCGAAAAATAAATGACAATGTAAACTAATATCACCCAGCTCTATAAATAGAGTACTATAGATATAACTAATGTACAGATGGCCTTTAATAATCATACTAAATATCACTATAATGCACAAATAGGCAAACAAGTATTTGCAAATCTATAAATAGAAGATGATTAGTCTCCATTGCAGACAGTGGAAAAAATCATAAAGTTGAAAAAAGTTAATGAAATTAAATGAAAAGTGCACGGTCATAGTATATGCTCCTGGCCCCTGCACTCCTTATGCCAGTGGTTCTCAACCTCAGTCCTCAAGTACCCCTCAACAAGCCATGTTATGGGGATTTCTCTTAGATAAAAGCTGTCCAAAGTAGCAAGCCATTGACTCTGATTTAAAGCACCTGTGCAAAATAAAGGAAAACCTGCAAACATGGCCTGGTGGCCGTACTTGAGGACAGGGTTGAGAACCACTGATTTATGCTACACTGTACAACTGTTTCTGGTTGCTAAGTAGTCACTAACTATGTTGATTAAATTTTTCTTAAAGGTAGGCTGTGTGCAGAAAGCATTTGTAATGGAAGAGAATTATTTTTTTACAAATGATTTTGATGACGTGTCTATTAGACTATTGCTTGTAGCACAGTAATTAAAGCTGTAGTAAACTCTGGCGAAAAAAACAAAAAACTTTTCCTCCTGCAAGGCAATGTTATAATGTGCTAG
Organism: Lithobates pipiens; assembly: GCF_037356315.1. Classification (NCBI taxonomy): domain Eukaryota; kingdom Metazoa; phylum Chordata; class Amphibia; order Anura; family Ranidae; genus Lithobates; species Lithobates pipiens. The sequence continues at coordinate 533,299,556 of NW_027507758.1, read as the reverse complement.
TATGCATTGCATACTAGCACACTATGTAAAACGTACCTGAAAATTAAGTCATCCAGCGGCATGCTCCCACCACTGACAGGGCTTCCATCTTCACCCGGTCTTCCATCTGTGTTTGAGGGCTCCGGTCCTTTGAATAGACAAGCGGTGATGACGTCACTTCCGCGCATGCACGTGGGAGTCACTGTTAACCACACAGGGTTTTGATAGAATGGCACGGGGATGCCGTTCCTTCAAAGCGCATGTATCGATAATTTCACCGGAGACTTCATGAGTAAAATATTTCTTAAATTGAGCAGATTTAGGGGCTATTTACAGTACCAACAGGTAAGCCTTATTATAGATTTACCTGTAAGTAAAACATAAACAAAAGGCATTTACTAGCACCTTAAAGCATATTTTGTGGGTATGATTGCGGCATATGAAACCATGTACACAGTGAGTAGGCCCAAGTTCTAAGCTACTCCCACTGTGGCAATATCTCCACACCCACAATTTGATATGGAGCACTGCATGTGCCACCCAGTTGTTCTCCTCCAGATGCCCAAGGCTAAACCCCCCCATGAAAACGAATGAATCTACAACCCTGGGCACCCTCATCTACCTGAGGTGGACTGCAATTTTTCAGCAGAATGGTAAAACAAAACGTAATTTATTCAGGGAACTGCATGGACACAAGAGAATAATTTACCATGAATTAACTTAATGATCACTATAACACAGCTAATCTTTATTGTTTGAGTTCAGGTCCACGTTAAGTATAAATCCACTTCAATATTAAAACAAAATGTTTCCCCCTAAATAAATACCAATGCTTGTTTTCGAATGCAAAATTTTCAGTTGGTTCTGGACCAACTTAATAATGATGAAAAGTATATCCTACCACTATTCATATTATCTTAAATCTCCTACCATTTTCCAGCATGCTGAACTCTTGACGGAAGCTGGTATAAGGGCACTTTTTTTTTTTCAGGTCACCTGTTTATTGCGTGTCAGTGACATGGACAATTATCCTTTCAAAGGACATCAAAGTGTTGGAATCCCTGGCTTATGTTGTGAAAATTCCACTGCTGATATATGACATTTCTTGAACGGAAAGAGCCTGAGATGTATTTGCCCGTCAGCTGGAATGTTCCTCACGCCCTGATCCGTGTGACTGATCTTTTCCCATTTTTATCCAGCTTTCCCATTATCTGCCTCTGTGTACTTTCCATTTGTGCAGCCGATAATTTGAGAAAGAAAAGAGCAACGGGGCGGGGAAACCATCGTAAACCATCACCAATATTTAACTGGCAATACAAACTGGGTGCTTTTTAAAGATTAAAATTACCTTTCAAGAAAAGGAATTTGGAGGAAAAAAAAGAAAAAACAATCACGTACAAATGGTTAAAAAGGTGTAGCAAGGTATGTACTGATAAAAGGACTTCCTAAGTAACAATTGCTTTAATGTGGAAGTGTGACCTTGGAATGGTTAGAAAATCCATTTTGTGAGCAAATGCCCAAGAGATTGTGGCTTTTAGGTACACCTATTTAAAGCACATGTCAAAGGTCTATTAAACAGTGATAACAATAAGAATTGAGTACAAAAGGCTAACTGTGTATGACTAGCTGAAAGAGTAACTCCACTTTTGTTGAGGAAAAAAAAACATTCCCCTCTGGGTGATCGGTGGACATTGCAGAGATTTTAACAAACTTTGTTGCAGATTCCTACATTTTGATATTCTAACAAATAGCTGTTTGTCTATGTCCATGTGCAAAGTAAATGGGAATGGGAGTGATTTTATCATTATCAATCAGCTGCTGTACCTGCAGGGTCTTCATCCCTTTAGGCTCCATTCACACTTGTATGACTCCAAGGTTGCGCCGACTTTGGAGTACAACTTTGGCTTTCACCAGTGATAATGGACAACTGTTGCACTTTATAACATCCAGGTACAACTTTCATGCAACTTTTCAGGGTTAACATTGAAGTTTATGGCCCTTAAGTTGCATTAAAGTTGGACCAAAGTAGTGCATTAACTACATTGAAGTTGCTGCAACTTTAAGTTGCATATATATGAATGATATAATGAAGCTACTTTGCTGGTGATACTGATGGAGTGATTGCAAACAAATTTTCAAAGGCTTTTTTTTTTCTGGTGATATCGAGAATAATATTATTATGCTTTTTTATTTTTATTTGGACAAGTTACTACAACACCATTATCCCGTCATTTTTCAGATCAAAGATACAACTATATTGGTGTCACTTGTTAATTTTACATACATTGTGACATGCTATCTGTCAATAGAACTTAACCAAAAAGTGCATTCTGTGCATCCAAAAATATAGAAAATATACCAAATCAAATCATTATTTAACCAAAAAAAACAATGTCAAAGCAATAACTCCAAGGCCAATAATAAATAACACGTTATCTCCTCTGATTCCGCAACATGGCTGGTTGACGAACGGCCACTCAGAAACTAACTGAAAAGCGCAAAATGAAAAGTGCGAATCAACACTCACCAAACTTCTACTAACACGAAATTAGAAGAGGGAGCCCGAAGGGTGGCGTTAAAGAGCTGAAAAACAACGTAGTACGTCTAGTATGTCACTACGTTCGTATTTGTTGACCGACAATTCCTTGCCGTTTGTATGCAAGATAAGTTTGGGCCAACACCCTTCGGACAAAATTCCACGGTTTTGTTGGGCAACAATCCAATCGTGTGTACGGGGCTTCAGACTTTATTTTCCTTTTGGCAGTATCTCACCCTAAATGCCACTTTTGTTGCAGGGGATGCCCAAAGTCTATTTTGTATCTTAGTGCACACTTCTGGGAAAATCAAGAAACCAAGCGGGGGGGGGGGGGGCATTCTGTACACCATTTGTGTTGCCATTTTGTATAAAAGATTAGTCATCCCATTAAGCCTAGGTTCACACTGCAGCGATGCATGAACCAGCATGATGCCAGTACCAGTTCCGCATCGTATCTCCCCCTCAGGCAGCTCTGCGAGCTGCTGCGGGTTTCAACACATTGTTAATGACACCCCCACATCGGTTCACAGAACGCAGTGCGAACTGTGGATTCGGACAAGAATTGGACTGAGGGAAAAAAAAGTCCCTGCACCTTTTTTGTGCGAATCAATCCAATGAGAGTTCAGCCATACAAACTGTATGGCTGAACTCACATTGCACAGATATCACAGTGCGGGTGCGAATCACATGCAATGTCTGTTCGCTACAGTGTGAACCTGGGCTAAAGGCCCATTTATGCCTAGTGTACCAGTAAAAAAGACTTTTACCTAACACCTCATTCCCTGGTAGCCAGATCTCACCTCTTCTCCTGGCCCTTCATTGTACTTGATGACATCAGAGTACCTGTGATTGAAGGCATGCCTTGGAGTAGAGGCTGCTGGGGCCAGTCACATAGCATTTTGGGAGCCTGTGGGAGCAAGGGATTAGGCAACAATAAGCCATTAATCCTTGCAGTGTAGGAGGGGCCCCACTGTAAAGGAGGATTTTATTTTTCCAAGAGTTCAGCTTTAAACCCCTTTCACATGGGCCCAGTACATTCTGATCCAAGTTAAAAGGTACAGGTATCACTTTTGTGACATTCATGCCTGATCAGATTTTGCAGCTTGGACCTTAAATGGACCCATGTTAGGTCTATAGGCAGGCAGATGTATACAGACGTGTGTTTGTTTACATTCGACTACCTCCCATCCACCACGTTTAACTCCAAAAAAAGGGCAAAGGACACAAACCTGAATGGACCATCGGAGGTAATTTTCTGCCGATAGACATACATGGTGCTTCTAGATAGATCCACCTATAAAACTTCCAGTACCACCACAGAGCACAACCTATTCAAGTGAATGGAAATGTGCTGAAGGCACATTGCTTCAACATCCACTGGGTTAAAACAGGCAGTGAGGAAGCATCATATCACCTCCTCACCACCTGTCAAACACCTCTGAAAAGCAATCCGAGCCCAAGTCTAAATTTGGCCTTAAAGTAGAACTATGGCCAAAACATTTTGTATAGCACAAAGGACGATTACAACAAAGTCCATCTAGTTCAACCAATAAAAGGATACAAAAAATATACTGTTTATATACAATCCTGTATATACAATCCTATGCCCACAGATCGAGAGGAAGGCAAAATAACCCCGGTCAAGTTTTTTTTTTTTTTTTATGTTTTTTTTTTTTCATCTGTGTCCCATTGGGGAGATTTGCTATCACTTCCTGTCCCATAGCCAAAACAGGAAGTGAGAAGAAATATCTGCAAATTAAGGGAATCCCATGGGGTCCCTCAGGAACCAGAACTAGTGCTCCTATTGGGAAATTTCCCCCTCTATTAATGTTCTTGGGACAACACAAAATGTGGGATTTTCTTTTACTTTCTCGTTCAATTATAACCAGGGCAAATAGAGAGAATGAATCTCCTTAATGGGGGCAAAATAGCAATAAAAACCCGACAGCTGTTCTAATCCACATTCCATTCTATCCAAAACAACAACAAAAAAAAGTTTTGCCTTTAAGGATTTAAGGATTTCAACTGAATAAAGTCTGTTCTCCAGTTGATAAAAACTGCACTTTCTTCCATATTTCTTATAATTTTGAATATGATTATGTATTCGTTGAGTTTTTTATGTCCTCTTTTTCTGGAATAAAGTGTTGAAAGGTGCAGTTATTATTATAAAATTAACCACCGTAGTGATTTCCTGGAATTACGTAGGTGTGGCTCTCACCAGATATAATTTGGCCCCATAAAGATGTATTCCACTCATTTTGGCCCATTATTTTATTTTAATGCCTGTGCCAGTCCCACTTGGCCGGCAATCTACATTGCTCTTGACTCCACACTGACTACTTGCTTATTATTTACAGTTTTTATGCATATTGCCCACATAACAATTCAAGACTATTGGATAAAAGTTTGCTGCAATTTTTACTGCATTTTTTTTTGCCGTGTTTTTGCCACGATTTTGCACAGGTCAAAAGGTAATCAATGTAAAAAGCAGAAAAACTGTCTGCCCGAAAAAAAGCTCATGTACTTTTTGAGTTTCAGGCATTTTGCTTTAGGTGACAAAAGGCTCATATGTGAACAGGTGCCATTGAGATGAATGTGATTTTGCTTGTTGTGCATTTTTTGGGCGTTTTTGTTGGAATGACACAAGTACAATTGGATACAACTTGAAATTCATTAAATATGTTACTAAAGCATTTCAGCAACAAAAATAAAAATAAATAAACAACATGCTGTTCTTACATGGGTTTCCTCATTTTTCTCTAGTTTCCTCCCACACAGACAAATGGTGTGAAAAAAAATGAAAAAAAATAAAACTGAACATCAGGTAAAATAAATAAGATATATACTATATTACCAAAAGTATTGGGACACCTGCCTTTACACGCACATGAACTTTAACGGCATCCCCGTCTTAGTCCGTAGGTTTCAATATTGAGTTGGCCTACCCTTTGCAGCTGTAGCACTAACCCCCGAAGGAGCTGCTGTTTTTTATCGGGCTTACCGTTACCTCACCTGCTCACTGTGTCCATCTTAGGGGTCTCATTGTAAAGTGAATTAAAGAATAGCAGCTCCGACACTTAGTCCTTTTTCCAAAGATTTATTTGAAAGAACAAGGTTTTGCAATAGAGGGATAGAGGGTTAAGGGGAGTTCAGGTACCTGGTTGTGGGTTAAAGGTATTTCCTTGATCCAGAGGACTGACAGCTTCCACAGGCTGGATCTAGCAATCACCGGGTAGGCCTCTCTCACTGACCTAGCAGCCGGTGAGATGCTCAAACAAATTCTCTGCCACAGACTTGTCAATTTAAATTAAATCGTTGTGCAATCCTCTGCCACAGAAAAGCACAACCAGCAAAAAAAGTCCTCCCCTGGTTCCTCCAGTCGCTTGGCCTCTCCCCACAGGCAAGACAGCACAGGACCACCTCTGGATCAGTAGGCCCCGAGACTTTTGGGCCCACCCTTTCAGTTACAAGGCCTCGGGGCCAGCTGGCCCCAAGACACAGAAACAGGCATCACACACTCCAGGCCAAGAGGGCCATGAGGTTTGGATAACCAACCCTGAAAAAAGACCCCTCAAAATGGTGTCAGTACCTTAAGTACCCTTACCCAGAATGCACAGCGGGTGAACCACTCCCACCGGGCTGTTTCCGAGTAAAAGGGGTATTCAATGCATTCAGCCTATTGCATTTCCAACACTTGCCGGTGGTGACAGCGACACCCATGGCCAAGTGGAAACTACCACAACCCAGCTGAACTGGTACAGAAACCAGAACTTTAAAAAAAATTTGTCTGAGCCAAACTGCAGCTTCAGGCAACTTAAATTTATAAAAACAATAGCGTAGGAGCAGGGTGCTACACAGCTATACATAATAAAAATTGCAGCGCATGTGCCCCTTTCACACTAAGGTGGTTTTCAGGCATTTTATTTCTAGAAATAGCACCTGTAAAGCGCCTGAAAGCCGCCTCCCATTAATTTCAGTGTGACTGTGCGGGACGTTAGGAAAAGTCCTGCAAGCAGCATATTTGGGGGTGCCCTGCACATTGAAATGAATGGCCAGCTTCGGAAGCACAGCAACATGGGTGCTTTTAACCCCTTCTTCGGCTGCTAGCGGGGATTAAAAGTGCCCTGCTAGCAGCCCAAAAGCACTGCTCAAACAGCTACAACTTCAGAAAACTCGCAATTCCTCTTACTAAATACCTTGAACTGTCTACTACTTACCTGAGGCCATCTCAATCGAGCGATGTGCATGAGGTCAGCAGCTCTCCTGCATCTCTGTCTCTTTGTTGGCTCACACTTTGGCTTCCGCTGCTGTCAATCACAGCCAGTAACCCAATGAGAGGAGAGCAGGGGATGGGGCTGAGCCACACTCTGTGTGTCCACCAGGGCTGGACTGGGACAGAAATTTGGCCCTGGACTTCATCCAGACCGGCCCACTTACATTTTCAGTGTCCCATCAGCACTCCCTTACATCAGAGTGTCCCATCACCAGCCCCCTTACAACAGAGTGTCCCATCAGCACCCCCTTAAATCAGAGTGTCCCATGAGCAGCCCCCTTACATCAGAGTGTCCCATCAGCAGCCCCCTTACATCAGAGTGTCCCATCAGAAGCCCCTTTACATCAGAGTGTCCTATCACCAGCCCCATTACATCAGAGTGTCCCATCACCAGCCCCCTTACATCAGAGTGGCCCACTGAGCCATCGGCCCACCGGGAAACTCCCGGTAGTCCCGATGGCCAGTACATGCCTGGTGTCCACCATGGACAATGTCAGACTTCATCTGACCTCCCAACTGCCAAACACCAAATCATTTTTACATGCATGTCTATACTTTTACAAGTGCGTTTGGCAATGTGGCATGCAAACATATCCAGGTGTCTTGTAACTTGCGGGCACAGCAGGTTACCTGTTGACAAATTCCTACTCAAGCATTACACTTTGACAAAGGTTTTCCAGATGCTGATAAGAATTTAGTTCTCCTGAAAAAATTGCATTTGTAATGCCTTTCATTGTAGACATGAGTTAAACACAATTTTGACATGTGAAATTGCAGGGCAAAATAACCGGTTAGGAGATAGAGGAAGAGGTGAAAAGGGGGAGGCAAAGGCTATGCCAGAACTTGTGAGGAGGAGTGGTAATCCATTTGGGGATAACAAATGTTAGCTTAGGTGTTGGGATTGCTGGTGGGATTCAGGGATAATTGTGCTATAAGTAGAAAATGGGTGGGGATGAATAATTCAATTGGCCTGGAACCAAATGTGATAAGCCTAATAGTGTTTCATGGTTCATTGGTGGCATTGTCACTAATGATGTCATTGGTTTGTAATGAAACAGTAATGAATATTTTCCAGCTCGTTCAACTCGACAAATACTGTTCCACCTCATTATCTGTTACATACAAAGGTACATATTCCATGAAATATTTGCCTTTGGTTATTGTATGTACAACAATGAGACTAATTCAATGATTCACTCATTGAAGGTCATAAAAAAGGATTGTGCCTTACTTGGGTCTGAGTTATCAGTAATAATAAAAGTCAAAGACAATAAATATTCCAATATGAACATTGAACAGTAAAGAAATCACAATGCTTCAGCAGCCACATATAATACATCTACCGGGTATGTATCCGCCTTCAAAACAAATACAATAATAGATGCACACTTAAAGCGGTTCTCCACCCTAAAGTGGAAGTTCCGCTCATCTGATTCCTCCCCCCCTCCGGTGCCACAATCGGCACCTTTCAGGGGGGAGGGGGGTGCAGTTACCTGGATAATCCAGGTATCTGCACCCACTTCCGGGACAGACCGCCACAGATGCCTCGCCCCCCCCCCCCCGTTGTGTTCTGGGAAACACACAGTTCCCAGGACACAGCGGGGACCAGCAGAGACGCGCAGCGCGACTCGCGCATGTGCAGTAGGGAACCGGGCAGTGAAGCCACAACGCTTCACTTCCCGACTCCCTGACAGAGGATGGCGGCGGGGGCAGTAGAGAGACGAGTGATTGCTCGTCATCTGCCGCCGACATCGCTGGACCCTGGGACAGGTAAGTGTCAATTTATTAAAAGTCAGCAGCTGCAATATTTGTAGCTGCTGGCTTTTAATGTTTTTTTTTAAGCTGCAGAACCGCTTTAAAACAACACAATCTGTTGCGCTAAAAAATATACCGTAAACAAAAGAAAAAGCAGCTGACACTATATTGCTAGACTCAATAATGAAACATCAAATAAAAGGTTTTGCGGTAAAATAATAAATAAACACTAGTCCATCAATAATAAAAAACGGTGAAGACGATCAAATCCAAAATCTTCATCCAAAAAACACATAAAGCAGAAAGAAAAGCCACTACCAACACCCAAATCAACTGACCCTTGCCGTCAGTGTGTAGGGTAAACACAAAGCAAGCATTGATGAATGGCCCCAGCAGTCCCTCTTGTACCGATCAATCCCTCAGCTAGCAATTAAGCCTATTCTTCTCTAAATGATCAAATCCCTTAAACTTCAATGGACAGCTCCAGCATCCACCTGCTCTCTCACTGGTAGTGCGGGTACAGCGTAGCTCTCTCTGGTTGTGCGGGTACAGCGTGGCTCCCTCTGGTGGTGCGGGTACAGCGTAGCTCTCTCTGGTGGTGCGGGTACAGCGTGGCTCTCTCTGGTGGTGCGGGTACAGCGTGGCTCTCTCTGGTGGTGCGGGTACAGCGTGGCTCTCTCTGGTAGTACGAGTACAGTGTGGCTCTCTCTGGTGGTGCGGGTAAAGCGTAGCTCTCTCTGGTGGTGCGGGTACAGCGTGGCTCTCTCTGGTGGTGCGGGTACAGCATGGCTCTCTCTGGTGGTGCAGGTACAGCGTGGCTCTCTCTGGTGGTGTGGGCATACCTCCCAACATAGATGCACACTTCACAGTAACTTTAAAGCAGTTCTTCACCCTAGAAACAAAAAATTAAAGTCAGCATTTACAGTTTTTGTAGCTGCTGACTTTCAATAATAAGACACTTACCTGTTCAGGGATCCAGCTTAGTCCTCACCTGAGTCAGATCTTCGTCAGCTTTTGGGTCCAGATGCCGGTGTTTCGTCACATATGGCGACTCATCACATTTGGCTACCCGATGTACTGCGCATGCGCAACGCCGCCATGCATTCCGTCCCTGAGTCCAGGTTCAAGCCCCACCATCCAAGTGGGCATAGAGTTAGATTATAATGATACCGAGCGAATCGAGGCCATGCCTGAAGCGTGGCGAGCGAAGCGAGCCTGCGAGGGGCCCTTTGCTGGAACACATATGGCGGTGTCCTACATGCGCACTACATCGGGTAGAAAAATGTGAAGGGTAGCCGAATGTGACGTGACATGTTTGCTTTGGGAAGCCGGCTGTGACTGCTTGAGACTTCACAGCTGACTTTGCCTTTCTTTTTGATAATCTCTTGTCTTGTTTCTTGTAAGTGTGATTTTAAACCGTTTTTTACTGAATAAATTCAATTACTAGACTATGAGAGTTTCTCTCCCTCTATTGACTCTGGTGGGACAAGAGTATTAGATACAGCGTCAGCTGCATATGTCACCAGCCTGCAGGAGATACAGATGGAAAGAGAAGATTGTTGGGCACCCCCTCACCAAATATAAGTGTATTTAACACTTATTCTAAAAAGCTGGGGGTCCATTTTCTCTAGTGAGTAGGGGCACGGGGGGGTGTGGGCTACACTTCATGACATGTGATCACATTCCCTCTGTTCTCAGCTGCATAAGAGCTGGGGGAGTGAATGGCTTGTGCAGCGGAGGCGTGTCAGGACATATTTGATCATTGGAGGAGAGCATACTGAGTTCCCATCATAGCTAGAGAACTATCCATGATGTGCTCTCCTGCTTAGTGTGGTCAGTGTTTAATAGGAAAGCAAGGGGACTATCAGGAACACCAAGGATTTCACATGAATGAAACAAAACAATGAGAACAGGATACTTTCTCATACAAGCACATGGTACAGCAGACACATATCAGGAATGTGAAGTGCTAGGGCAGTGATGGCAAACCTTGGCACTCCAGATGTTTTGGAACTACATTTCCCATGATGCTCTGGTACCTTGCATTGTAGTGGAGCATCATGGGAAATGTAGTTCCAAAACATCTGGGGTGCCAAGGTTTGCCATCACTGTGCTAGGGTAACAAACGCTTTAACTACATCTGAAGGAGAAGAATTTGTTGCATGAGTGCGCTATATTCATTGACCCTACAAATGTTCATAGGTCCATCCTCCTTGAGCAGGCAACAACATTGCAGAGGGTACAGAGAGAGAGAAACTCCCATGTGACAAAAAGCCTAGACAAGGAAGCATTAAAGCGGAGGTCCACCCTAAAATGGACCTCCGCTCATCGGAATCCCCCCCCCCCCTCCGGCACCACAATTGGCACCTTTCAGGGGGGAGGGGGGTGCAGTTACCTGGATAATCCAGGTAACTGCACCCACTTCCGGGATAGCTGTCTGCGGAAAGGGGCGTAGATTACGCCCCTTTCTGCAACTGCCCGCCCCTTTGTGCAAGTGCCCCGCTGCCTGCTGGGAAACACACAGTTCCCAGAGGCAGCGGGGACCGTCCGGATTGCGCCGCGTGGCTCACGCATGCGCAGTAGGGAACCGGGAAATGAAGCCGAAAGGCTCCATTTCCTGATTCCCATACCCAAGATGGCGGCGGCAGCACCCGAGTGTCGATCTAGAGATCGGCTTCGGGTGCCGACATCGCGGGCGCGCTGGACAGGTAAGTGTCACTATTTTAAAAGTCAGCAGCTGCAGTATTTGTAGCTGCTGACTTTAAAAAAAAAAAAAAAACGCGGAGTCCCGGCGGACTCCCGCTTTAATATTCCAGTTTTCTCAACCCCCTTTAGTCTCGAATTCCAAAAAATTAGAAACATCTTGACACGCGATCCGAACAAATTAATGGGTGGGCAACTACATGGCAAATGAGGTTTAAAGTACAAAAATGTAAAATAATGAATTTGGGTGGCAAAAATATGAATGCAATCTATACACTGGGGGGAGAACCTCTGGGGGAATCTAGGATGGAAAAGGACCTGGGGGTCCTAGTAGATGATAGGCTCAGCAATGGCATGCAATGCCAAGCTGCTGCTAACAAAGCAAACAGAATATTGGCATGCATTAAAAAGGGGATTAACTCCAGAGATAAAATGATAATTCTCCCGCTCTACAAGACTCTGGTCCTGGAGTATGCTGTCCAGTCCTCAGGAAGGATCTACTGGAAATGGAGCGAGTACAAAGAAGGGCAACTTAGATAATAAAGGGTCTGGAGGATATTAGTTATGAGGAAAAGTTGCGAGCACTGAACTTATTCTCTCTGGAGATGAGACGCTTGAGAGGGGATATGATTTCAATTTATAAATAAGGGAGAAAGGAGTTTAACAAGACACTCATTAAAATTAGAAGAAAAGAGGTTTAACCTTAAACTGCGTAGAGGGTTCTTTAATGTAAGAGCGGCAAAGATGTGGAATTTCCTTCCACAAGTGGTGGTCTCAGTGGGGAGCATAGATAGTTTCCAAAAAATATTAGATAAGCACCTGAATGACCGCAACATACAGGGATATACAATGTAATACTGACATATAATCACACACATAGGTTGGACTTGATGGACTTGTGTCTTTTTTCAACCTCACCTACTATGTAACTATGTCACATTTCCACCCTCTTTGAGGATGATATTTATGCTAAGGTTCTGTCAGGAGGTTTCAAAGCAGTATCACCCTTACAGACCACTTTGACCTACAGGTAAGCCTGGCTTACCTGTAGGTCCAAGAAATATCTCCTAAACCTACACGGTTTAGGAGATATTTGCAAAAAGACAGGCACCGCTGTCTATGCTGCATAGACAGCGGCGCGCAGGAGCACTGAGCATTCTGCTGCTAATGGCGATATGTGTCGGCTCCCGTGCCAATCACAGCACAGTAGCCCATTATGCATAGTAGCCCATTATGCTTTACCCTTGCAGGTAAACAAAGAGGAAGTAAACCCATCAGGGTTTACTTCCTCTTTAAGTAACTCATTATCACCGAGTGAGTTCAGATTAGGCTTTAGAAATAGGACCTGGCTGGATTTCAAGGGCATTTTCAAATGTGGCTTTTAGCCCTTGTACACACGGTCGGACATTCCCACAACCAAATCCGATGGATTTTGTCTGAAACTGTTGCATACACACAGTCGGACAAAGTTTTCAGAATCCAGCTGTACTTAACGTGATGACGTTATTTTGTTACGACAGGACTACATTCAGGCTAGTAGCCAATAGCTTTGGTCTAGGAATTTGATCTGAGCATGCATGGCACTTTGTCCGATTGGAATTCTCTACACATGATCGGACAAAGTCCAATCAGATCATGTTGTCGGAAAACTTTATAGCCCAGCTGGAAAACTTGGTCCACCGGATACTCAGACGGAAGCAGTCTGATGGAGCCCACACACTGTCGGATTATCCGACAACACGGTCCTATCGGACATTGTCTATCGGAATGTCCGACCGTGTGTACAAGGGCTAATAATTGTCCATGCTATCCTTGTGTTGCAAAGGGAGATAGATTCCAGTCTACTACTAATAATAGAATTTTCAACATTAAGAGTTTTATTAATTGCAACACAAGGTATGGGATCTATTTGATCACATGCAAGGCCTGTAGGGCGCAATACATAGGTCGCACCACAAGGAGACTGAGAGACTGTTTAAATTACCACATTGGGAATATTGATAGGAAAAAAGCCACCAATGTAGCCCATCATTTCAATCCTGTCCATGGTGGCGACACCAGTCTGTTACAAATACAGGGCATAGAGAAGATCAACACACCCAGCAGGTGGGGGGATAAATTCAGAATCCTGTGTAAGCGGGAAGTATTCTGGATATTTTCTCTTAATACCAGAATTCCCCAGGGGTAAAATTTTGAGTGGGATTTGACCCACTTTTATGATTGATGTATGCTCCTAATGTTTTAGTTTTTTATTTATTTGTCATTTCTTTATCAATTTGACATGCTGTGGTTATTTATTTATTTATTTTCTTGCTATTATTATTTTTCCACTGCATGTCACTTCCTGTGCACTTGGTATCTCATCCCTCGTTTTAATTAAGGAGTGTCCATTTTATCGTATTTGAGTAGTAGTGTAATCTTTTGAAATCAAGGGTTATTTTCTTCTTTTACCCTTGTTCTTTGAGGTTGCTATATAGAATAAGATCGTTTTCTGTGTTTTTGTTTTTACAAACATTTTATCTTAAACAGGAGATTTTATTGGTTTTCATTTGCAATAGCTAACTCCAATTTGATGATTTGCACCTCTATTGTAATGCGATTCATGTGTTATAAGAGAGACTTTTGCTTTTGCAATTTTATGGTTTTGACAAAGCATTTTTACAGTGTCAAACGCGTCAACCTATCTGCATTTCCCCTGCCTGTACCCATCCATTGCTTTTATATTTATGCTTCAATAAAGACTTTTGCCGCGTACACACGAGCGGACTTTTCAACATCCAAAGTCCGAAGGACTGAGTCCGTCAGCCTATCCGATCGTGTGTGGGCTGCAACGGACTTTTGACTCGCCAAAGTCCGAAGGACTTTAGAATATGGAACATGCTTCAAATTTTCCCGAAGGAACTCCGCCGGACCCAGTCCCCTTCGAAAAATCCGCTCGTGTGTATGCTACTCCGACGGACTAAAACCGACGCTAGGGCAGCTATTGGCTACTGGCTATGAACTTCCTTATTCGAGTCGGGTCGTACGTCATCACGTTCGAATCCGTCGGAGTTTAGTGTGATTGTGTGTGGCCAAGTCCGTTCGGCCGAAAAGTCTGTCAGAACTCTGTCGGAATTCCAGCAGAACTCCGACGGAACTCCTTTGGAAGTCTGTCGGACATAAGTCCGCTCGTGTGTACGGGGCTTTTCTATTTTACTTGCTGTGTAGGTGTGCTGCTGATCAGAAGTTGTCCTGTTCCCTGATTTCTGCTGCAGTGGCAGGGCGTGCACCCCACCCTACAGAACCTACCTTGGAGTGTTACTGATTGTATCACATGTAGGCAGGCGATGTCCTTTTTACTCCCTCTCTCTAAGCAAGGATCCATGGTCCTCGGTGTACTGTATATCTCAATATTTGAACTCAGGAGATCCTCACCATCACAGCCTCCTCTCTTACCTAGGAGAGGATTCTTCTTGATCCTGATTGAGGTCCACACATAGGAGCTGACGTCAAGCTTTAAAGAGGAAGTAAACCCTGATGAGTTTACTTCCTCTTTCATCCCCTGCAAAGGTAAAGCATAATGGACTACTATGCATCGCATAGTAGTCCATTATGTGTCACTTACCTGACACAGGAGCCAGCGAAGTCACCGCTGTCCCCTGTAGTCCGGCGCATCCATCTTCTTGGTGGGATCTTGCAGCTCCGCCACTGTCATTCGGCGAAGCCGCGATGACGTCACTCCCGCTCATGCGCACGGGAGCCGACACGCGCGGCAGCTCCGTCATTGAGAATGCCGCGCTCAGTGCGCCTGCGCGCCTCTGTCTACGGCGCATGCGCTGTATACAGCGGTGCCGTTTTTTGGGCAAATATCTCCTAAACCATATAGGTTTAGGAGATATTTCTTGGACCTACAGGTAAGCCTTAATCTAGGCTTACCTGTAGGTCAAAGTGGTTTGTAAGGGTTTACAACCACTTTAACATTACTTTTGATATTGATCAACATTACATTATTTATAATGGATATAGCGGGCCATGTATGTACTGTACATACTATCATCTTAGCAGTGTTTATTCCTTAATTGGATAATGGATATTTGGATAATGGATATTTGGATAATCCGACAGCCATGAGTGTTGGTTTCCTGACTGCTGCAGACCAGAAACATCCCACAGGAGCTGCAGTTTTGGAGTTTCTCTGACCCCATTGTCTGGCAATTACAATTTGATCCTTGTCAAAAATGGTCAAATACTACTATGCTTGGTCATTTTTTTGACTTTCAACTCATCAACTTCAGGGGCAACCTGTTCACTTCAGATGCTACTGTGATGAGATGATCAATGTGATTCACTTTACCTGTCAGTGGTCATAATGTTATGGTTGATTGGTGTGTAGGATTATACACAGTATCTTTTGCATGTGGTTTAAGCAACATTTTGTGGTGTCATTTTATAATGTCTTTATATATACTGTATACAGTATGTTTGTATCTATGTGGCTAATGCGATATAAAATTGGACCTGTATTTTTATAAGAGCAGGCCTTTTTCTGTCATGTTTTGTTTACTAGTAAAAATCTGTATTTTATGCTAGAAAATTACTTAGAACCATCAAACATTATATATATAGATATATCTATATATATAGATATATCTATATATCTATATATCTATATATCTATATATCTATATATCTATATATCTATATATATCTATATATATCTATATATATCTATATATATATATATATATATATATATATATATACATACATATATATATATATATATATATATATATATAGATATATAGATATATCTATATATATAGATATATCTATATATATAATGTTTGATGGTTCTAAGTAATTTTCTAGCATAAAATATATATATATATATATATATATATATATATATATATATATATATATATATATATATAGATAGATATAGATATATATATATATATATATATATAGATGGATAGATATATTTTAGCAGAGACCCTACAGAATGAAATGTCAGGCATTGCAATATTTTCTGTCACACTGTATTTGTGCAACAGTCTTTCAAACACAATAAAAAATAAAAAACAACAACAACACTTTAATGAATAAACAAACCCCACCAAAGTTAGCCCAATTGTTTAGCATAATGTGAAAGATGATGTTATGCCAAGTAAACAGATACCTAACATGTCATGCTTTACAATTGTGCATGTTTGTGGAATGGTGACAATCTTCAATACTTAAAAAGGCGCGACTTACATATGTATTTGCTTCTGCACACAAGCTCACAGGGATGGGGCACTCTAAAAAAAGAAATGTTCTTATTTATTTTGCTTTTCTTTTTTTTTTTTAACACTCTCCCTTTCATTTTATTTTATTTTTTATCACTTTTATTCCTATTACAACGAATGTAAACATCCCGTGTAATAGAAATATGTATGACAGGTCCTCTTTATTGAGAGATCTTTGGTCAAAAAGACCCAAGAGTAAAGCGCTGCGCAAACTGTTGGCGCTATATAAATCCTGAATAATAATAATCTCTCATTTACCTTTCAAAGCAAAAAAATTAAAATAAAAAAATGTAATTTTTAACTTTAAGAAAAAAAAAACCCTTTAAGCCCAAGAGGCGCAAGTGACATCAGACATCACTTTGGTCCTCCAAGGGCATAGAGCCGAGTGAGGGCCATCTTGCCCTCACTTGACTTCCTGACCAGCCACCAATCGGTAAACCTGAAAGACACCAGGAAGCGATGGGAGGGCACCTCTTCCGCCGCCTATAAGAACTTATATTACTGTTGTAACTAATGATACCGGGGTTATGGCAGCTAGCTGCTACCATAACCCCAGTATTTAAAGTCAAATTACCTTTATTTACAGTTAGGCGGTCGCCAAGTGGCTAATTAGCAGTGCACTTTTTTTTTTTTTACTTAGAATTTATGAAATCCTCTTTTTATTCATATATTTATTAATCAGGGGTGAGCTGAATCCAAGATCATCACTAATAATCATCTAACCTAATCAGACCATGAAAGACAAACACAAAACAAGAGACACACATGATTTCCAGCTTCTAATTGGATAGCCATCCAATCAGGAGGTAGCTGTCATATCTAGAGCTGTGCTCCATTGCTCTTCTCATATCTTAAATGTGTCAGATACCTGACACATAAAAAAGGAAATGACCCTTTGACTTGAAGTATAAGGATCCTTCAGAGCTTTGAAAAAGGGCCACCACCAACCTACTAGTTTGAGGAAGAGGGAAATAGATTACAAGCATTGTTCAGTGAAGGTGAAAATCCCTTTAAGGGATAATTGTTGCCTCTTTTTTTTTTTTTTTTTTTTTTTAATAGACCAACGTTTCCTTCACTCAATATGCATTCTCACCTTCAAAAAATTTCCGGTGTTGTATTGTTGTAAGTGACGGTTCTTTAACCCATGGAATAGAATATTCATGGGAACATACAAGTGTTAATGACAGCAGCTGTCTGGACAGTTGTGTAAGAATTAGTTTTTTTTTATTCAGAAAATGTTGTTATGTTGTTAAAACATGCCAGAGAATGTGAGTGGCCTATAGGATCTAATTTCATTGTAGAACTATTTTGTTTTGTGAGAAACCAATAAAAATGATCAAAGGCCTCACTTGTGTCGCACAGGATTAAATAAATTGTTATGCTGCGGTAGCACTTAAGGTCTGCAGACTGTGAAAAATAAGACCTTGTGTCAGGAGCCTAAAAATGAAAATTACTGTATCTTTAATAACTCCAGGCAGATATTAAAAAGCAAAATTTAACCACTTCAGCCCCGGAAGGATTTACCCCCTTCCTGACCAAGCGATATGGCACTACATCGCTTTAACTGAAAATTGCGTGGTCGTGCGACATTGTACCCTAACAAAACATCCTTTTTTTGCCACAAATAGAGCTTTCTTTTGGTGGCATTTGATCACATCTGCAGTTTTTATTTTTTGCGCTATAAACAAAAAAGAGCAAACATTTAAAAAAAAAGCAGTATTCTTAACTTTTTGCTATAATAAATATCCCCAAAAAATGAATAAAAAAACAAATTTCTTCCTCAGTTTAGGCCGATATAACGGAAAATTTATATCAAATACTTACCGTAATTTTCCTTTCCTGATGGACTCCATGGCAGCCTACGTATGGGTTAACCCCGCCTCTCCTACCTCATAGGACTCCACTCCCATAAATCTTTGCTTCTGGTCAGAGACCATGTTCCGTAACTTAGCCTACTCCAGCAAATGGGAGGGAACTCCTGCTGCCATGGAGTCCATCAGGAAAGGAAAATTACGGTAAGTATTTGATATAAATTTTCCGTTTTCCTGACAGACTCCATGGCAGCCTACGTATGGGAAATGACTAGCCATACACACCCAGGTGGGCAATTGCTGGATAAAGAAAAGAAGGTTTAATTGGCACCGTCAACAGATAAGACATTCACACCAAAATTAACTGAGGATAAGGAAGCCGGCTCTACACAATAGTGTGTCATAAAAGTATTAATTGACGACCATGAGGCCGCTTTACAGATCACTTCCGGGGAAACGTGACGGGAAGCTGCCCATGATGTAGAAATGCTCCTGGTAGAATGAGCAGTAACCGCTTCCGGGGGAGCCAGACCCTTAGCCTTATATGCCCTTTGGATAGCTTGGACAATCCAAGATGCTATAGTTCTTGAAGAAGCACGTAGACCTCTGTTCTTCCCATAAAAGTAGATGAATAAGTGGTCGGAATTCCGGAAAGGAGCTGTGGCTTCTAGGTATTGCTTTAAGACTTCTCCGACGTCCAGAGGATGAATATTGGAGTCTTCATCTGCCTGGAAAATTGGAAGGACAATTGCCTGATTTTCGTGAAAAACAGTTGTTACTTTCGGATTTGAACCTAACATAGGAATCAGGACTGCCCGATCTGGGAAAAAGGTGAGAAATGGCTCCTTGCAGCCTAGGGAACTAATCTCAGAGACCCTTTTGGCCCATGTTATGGCCACAAGGAAGGCAGTCTTAAGAGAGAGATCTTTAATAGATGCTTGACCCATATGCATTTCTGAGAAAAAATCCAAGACGAAAGGAAGATCCCATTTTGGAAACCTCAGCTTTCTCTGAGGTCTGAGTCTTCTTGCTCCTCTGAAAAACTGCCTAGTGAGAGGATGCTTGGCCCAGGAAACACCTGAAAATGCAGAGATCGCAGAGACCTGGACCCGCAAGGAACTTACAGATAGTGACAAGTCTAGACCCTTCTGAAGAAAACCGATAACATCTCGTATCTTCGGATCTCTACATGAGCCGTTGAATGTAGACACATAGTCCGCAAATTTTGCCCAAATCCTCTGATAAACTTTGTTGGTACCTGGTCTTCTGGCATTTAGTAGAGTAGAAATGGTTGTATCAGGACAGCCTAATGCCTCCAGCCTTTCCCTTTCAAAAACCAAGCCATCAGATGAAGCTGAGATGGGCAAGGGTGATAGATTGTTTCCTGTGACAAGAGGTCCGGCCTGAGAGGGAGCGGAACTGGATCCCGGTAGCTGAGTTGTAACAGGAGAGGGAACCATGGTCTGTTGGGCCAGTATGGAACAACTGCTACTACATCGACTTCTTCCCACCTGAGCCTGGACAGAAAACGGAGAATGACTGGAACCGGGGGAAAGGCATAAGCCTTGTGGAACCT
This sequence comes from Lithobates pipiens, assembly GCF_037356315.1. Taxonomy (NCBI): domain Eukaryota; kingdom Metazoa; phylum Chordata; class Amphibia; order Anura; family Ranidae; genus Lithobates; species Lithobates pipiens. The sequence continues at coordinate 533,279,650 of NW_027507758.1, read as the reverse complement.
CCACTGGTCCGTCAATGCATCCACTCCGAATGCCTGGGGACAACGACATCTCGTGTAATACTTCTCCAGCTTGAAGTTGCACGGGGAGGCAAACAGGTCCACCTCTGGTAGAACTCCCAGAGACAGAACCCAGTTGAACACCTCGATGTGGAGAGACCACTCGTTGTTGTCCAGAGAAAATCTTGATAGAAAGTCCGCCTGGACATTTTGAATTCCCGGAAGATAGACTGCCGATAGATTCAACAGATTTGACTGGGCCCAAGTCATGATCGGCTTTACTTCCCTCAGTAAGGAAAGACTGTGGGTGCCCCCTTGTCTTTTGATGTAGGAAACAGCCGTCGTATTGTCCATCCTTAGAAGGACTGAGGATCCTGATGTCAGATGGAGAAAGGCCTGTAAGGCACGGAAGGCGGCCCGAAGTTCCAGCACATTTGAGACTACCTTCTGGGACGGGAAGTCCCACATGCCCTGGGCTACTTCCGACAAGCATAGAGCACCCCAACCTCTGTTGCTGGCATAGGTTGTCACCGTTATCCAGGAGACCGGGGCTATTGAATGGCAATTCAGAAGATTCTTCTGCTGTAACCACCAAGGAAGACTCTCCCTCATTGAAGGGGTTATCCGAACCAGATGATCTCCGGAGTTCGGATCCCACTGCTGGAGAAAGCCCCTCTGAAAGGGACGCATTCTCCATTGCGCCCACTTCCCCATTGGAGCTGTGGCCACCATGGTACCTATTATCATCATACACTGTGAGGCCCTGAGAAGGGGAGATGACATTGCAAGATAGATTCTGTCGCGAATCACCGGAATCTTCTCTAGAGGTAAGGAGATTGTACTCTTTACTGTGTTGAATCAGGCTCCAAGAAACGTTAAGGACTGGGTTGGAATTAGATGACTTTTCTCCTTGTTCAGTAGCCACCCGAACTCCGTGAGGGTAGAAATGACCTGGTCCCGATGTGCCAAAAGATGGTTTCTGTTTTGAGAGAGTAAGAGCAGATCGTCCAAGTAATGGTGTAAACGAATCCCTTTGACCCGGATTAGAGCTACAATGGCCAGTAAGAGCTTGGAAAATACTCGAGGCGATGTTGTAAGCCCGAATGGGAGACATGTAAACTGAAGGTGCGTTTGACCCATTGCAAAGCGGAGATACTTCTGAAACTCCCTTGCGATCGGAACATGAAAGTAAGCGTCTTTCAGGTCTATGGAAATAAGCCAATCGCCTGGTTGGATCGTCTGGCGTATTGTTAGCAATGTCTCCATCTTGAACCTTTCTTTCTTTATAAATGTGTTCAGGTGTGTTAGATCGATGACCGGCCTCCAGGAACCACTCTTATTGAGGACCATGAAAAAGGGGGAGTAAATGCCTTTGAACCTTTCCTCGGTTGGAACCCGAACGGCGGCTCCTTGGGCCAACAGGGAATCTGTATAAGATAGGAGAATTTGTCTCTTTTCTTCTGAGTGTGGCAGAACCGTCGGAACAAATCGGTGTATGGGTGGGCTGCTGAACACCCAGGAATGGCCCGTTGACACTGTTTTGATTGTCCAATAGTCTTTGACTGAGGCTGCCCAGACGTGCTGGAAAAGGAGTAACCGGGCCCCAACCCGCTCCGCCTGGACAGGCTCTATATCAAAAAGACTTGGAAGGCTCCCGTCCACCAGATGTGGCTGACTTTGAGGCCTTCTGGCCAGAGGGCTGATTTCTCCTCCAATTTTTTCTAAATTCACGACCAGGCCGGTAGCGACGGGCATCTCTAGCGCGTTCTGCATCTGATCTATATTGAGATCTCCTTTGACCCAGGAGACGGCGATCCTGGGGTAAGAACCCCGACTTACCACCTGTAGCGCGTGTAATGGCAGAATCCAATTTATTCCCAAAAAGGGAAGATCCCTCAAAGGGAATTCTGCACCATGCCTGTTTGGAGGCAGGATCAGCAACCCAGAGACGAAGCCATAGGGCATGTTTAGCCGTAACAGAGGAAAGCATAACACGTGCTACAAGGCGAATAATATCAAGGGACGCCTCCCCCAGAAAGACCGAAGCGAGTCTCAGCTCATGTAATGGTGATCTCCTGACCAATTCTTCGGACATACTGCCCAGGGTTGCACCAACTTCATCCGTCCAGGCCTCCATAGCTTTTGATAATGCTGCCAGAGCTAAGGCTGGTTTACAAGCCATACCTGCTGTTATATAAATACGTTTCAAGTCCGTATCAATCTTTCTTTCCAGGCCATCCCTGAAGGACACAGTATCTTCCAGAGGAAGTGTAACATGTCTCACTAGCCTCATCAAGGCTGCATCAATAAGAGGGGCCGACTCTAAATGTTTCACCTCATCGCTCTTAAATGGGTACATTTTTGAAATTTTCGAAATCAGGGAGTTTTTTCTCTGAACTTTACTCCACTCGTCCATAATAATTTCACCAAGTTCACCCAAGAAGGGGAAGTTTGGGCGCTCCTTTTTGAGATGCTTAAAATATTTCCTCTGTTTAGAGGGAGCTTCTATAGGATCTTCCCATCTCAGCGTCTCCTTGACCGCCCTGACCAACTGCGGAACTAAGGAAAAGTCAAAACCGGCACCAGGTTCCAAACTTTCAGTTTCACTGTCAGAAGAGCCGGAAAAAGAGGGATTATGACGAGACGGACCGGGAACCTCTGAATCCGAAACATCAGTGGCTAGAGCCGTACCGGAAGGAGGGATAAACGGTTGATCAGAATCTGTTTTATTCAGTGATTCTTGAACTACTCTCCTGACCAGAGCTTCTACTTGCTGGTCCCCAGCTCCTCTCTCCTTTATGGCTCTAGCATAACATAGCTCACAGAGAGATTTACCCTCTGGGACTTGAGCATTACATCCCCAGCAGGCTCTTTTCTCTGAGCGGCTGGTATGGCGGTGAGAATGACGACCAGACTCAGACCTAGACCTTTCTTTATGTTGTCTGGATGGTGACCTGGTAAGTCTAGAACTTGACATGGAATGGTGATGTTGTGAATCCTTGTGTGCTGATAACTGAGGTTCAGACCTGGAAGGGCTGGAAAGAAAAAACATGCAAAACAAAGTCATCCTAATCCTAACCCAAGCAATACAGGCAGAATGAAAGGAAAAAATTCATTCCTACCTGCGGCATAAGGGTTGGCCACTGGGGGGCGGCGATACGTCCATAGCAGCAGACTCAAACAGCTAGGAAGTACAAATAAATACAGTGCTTACAGAGTATGAAAAGCAGAGTAGCCCCAGCTGATCATGAGAATGAGGGAGACATACCTTGAGAAGACAGAGAGCATACACCGGGATCACAGCAGAGCTCAAAAAACATCCCAGTCAGATAGCTGTCTCTGACAGCTATTTGAATCTGCCGCCGAGTGATGACGTCATCACGCCCACCGCGCCGTCGTACAGCGCCCGCGCGCATGCGCGGCCGCCGCCATCTTGCCCCGACCGCACCTGTGCAAACCAAGCCTCGGTTTCAAACGAGACTCGGCGGCTGCGCAGAACGAAGCAGGAAGCGGCGAGATGGAACGCAGGAGCGTCCCAGCGCCATAACCAGGAAGACCACAGACAAAACGGTACAAACAAACAAAAACTGCTGCCATAGATAACATATGAATACATTACCAGTCCCGAACATCACCTGATCCGACCTGGTACTGGGAGCTTGAAGGGCTCATAGTGCATTCGGGGCATCATAAATGGGGGGGCCTCCTGCTAATAGCAAGGATGTTTGGCCAAATTGCCGCTTGCCAGCCAATGGCTGGTTAGTAAGCTCTTCATGGCATCGCATCAAAATTGCCCGTGCCCACCCTGCTAATAGCTGGGTAATTGGGCTCCAGAAGAACCGCCATCCTGAAATCGTGCACAAACCAGCCGGCCTGGATCCAACTTCACAAAACCTTAGTCCTAGGAGGAGGACAAAAAAGGAACATGGTCTCTGACCAGAAGCAAATATTTATGGGAGTGGAGTCCTATAAGGTAGGAGAGGCGGGGTTAACCCATACGTAGGCTGCCATGGAGTCTGTCAGGAAATATTCTTCTACATATTTTTGGTAAAAAAAAATATTTTTCTTTTTTTTTTTTAGTAATGGCGGCGATCAGTGCTATAAAAGTGCACTGATTACTGTGTAAATGTCATTGGCAGGGAAGGGGTTAAACACTCATTTATTTAAATGCAACTAAAATATTGGAATTTGATGATATCAGTCTCATGTAATTACTTGTACAGTAGAATTCAGACTAAGCCCTTGTACACTTGGTCGGACATTCCGACGGAAAATGTCCGATCGGACCGTGTTGTCGGATAATCTGACCGTGTGTGGGCTCCATCGGACTGTTTCCTTCGGAATATCCGACCGACAAAGTTTTAGAGCTGGGCTAGAAAATTTTCCAACAACATGATCCGATTGGACTTTGTTTGATCGTTTGTAGAGAATTCCGATCGGACAAAGTGCCACGACTGCTCAGATCAAATTCCTAGACCAAAGCTACTGGCTACTAGCCTGAACAACATAATCTCGTCGTAACGAAATAATGTCATCACGTTCTGAACCATCAGATTTTCCGACAACTTTGTCCGACCGTGTGTATGCAACACCAGTTTCGGACAAAATCCGTTGGACAAAATCCAACGGATTTGGTTGTCGGAATGTCCGACCGTGTGTACAAGGGCTTAGAGAGGGAGGGACAGCACTAAGAGCCAATTGAATGCGTTGCATTCACATTTGCTGGTGTGAAACATGCTGACCAGTGGAGGCCACTCATGCAGGATGCAGGGGCGCCGCCCCCCTAATCCATGCACCCGCCCCCAATCTACATGTGGGGGGTCGGACGCATGGATTTCAATGTTTTTTTTTAAACACATGATTAGAGCCTGAGGCTATAACTGGCATTAAAAAAGTGTGGGCTTGGGGCACGGAGCTCTGACTGGCACGGAGCTCTGACCCCCCCCAAGAAAATTGAGCACCGGCTGCCATTAAGGCTGAAAGGGGAAAGAGCAGACTGAGCAAAGAAATTAGCTGTTTCCTGCTGCCAAATGCTCTTTCCTCTTTAGCGGTTTTGGTGAATAAAAATGTTATCTGGCCAGGCAGGAGAAAATTGGTGAATAAAAAGCCAAAAGGAATATATGTTCAGTACAGAGGATGACAGCAGATGGTTAAGCTGGCCGTACACTAGAACAATTTTGTTCAAAAATTACATTTTTTAATAATATTCTTTTAACTTTCTACTGGTTAATGGGGTCAAATCTATGATCATTTTCAACTGTAGTAATGAGAAAATTCAGAGAAGCAGGAAATACATCCGGAAATTAACCAGTAATCTAATTAAAATATAGCCAGGTGTGCTGCAGGCCACATGTGCCTCTCTCCCATCCCTTCCTTCTCCCCATCCTCCCTGTGCTGCAACAGCTGCCTGACACCCTGAGCTTCCCTGCTGTGTGAGCATCTAAGCAGCTCTGCATGATCCCGAGCTCACTCTTCCACACCCTCCCTTCTGGCTACAGTGGACCTGAACCAACCAGAGGCGGTGTTAAAGGCTGGCTATGCAGACACTGAGGATCATGGGAAATGTAGTCTTAAAGGAGCACTGTACAATACAAGTGAAAGGCTTCAGAACTAGCATACTCAGGATACTCTGTCAAGAGGAGGAGAGATACAGCATTTTCCCAGACAAATTATAAGAGATTGGGCAGACCTGGATGGACTTGTGTCTTTTTTCAACCTGACTAACTATGTAACTATGCATGAGGAAAGGTACAGTACAGACCTGTTGCTGGGTTCTGTGCACTGCGTCAGGGAGGACAGAGCCTGTACAGAGAGATTGGTGCTTTCGCTGTGTCCATGGGAGCCTAAGGACTGTGCCGCAGAGAGATTATTTGCTAAACTGGGATTGGGGGAGAGACTAAATCCTGTGAGGACCTGGATTGTGAAGACATCTGGGACAACTGATAGCCAAGTGTAATGGACCTGATCTGTTGCATACTCGGAATGGTGAACAGAACTACTAACCTTAAGCCCTTGCCCACAGTTAATGCCAACTGAGACTGCCTCCTTCATCCATCCCTTAGGTACAATCTTGTACAGTCTTGTAGGGATAACTACATGTGCACCGCCTACAGAAGGTCCCAAAGAAAGCCACCAAACCCTGACAGCAGACAGCACACAGTAGCACTTTTTGAATAGTAATTTCAAAGAGGTACAATGAGACTTTTTTGTGCCATTTATGCTTTAACGGTTGTTGCGTTTCTTACTAATACTGTGCATTTAAATTTAATGGGGTTTAGCCTAATTGCGGTGTAAGTCAATGGCCCTATGTGAGGCTAATATTTTCATCAGTTAACCTAAAGTATTCATTGACCTTATTATTGGTATGTGTATTGTGTTTTGTCTACTTTGCTATAAAATACTGACTTTACCTATTGTTGGTTGCCTGTGGCCTATTTTCTGTGTACTATTATGGAGTGGCAATATGCTAAGGCTTATGAAAGTGAGAGTGGCCCTCAGTCTATAACCAGGTGTGTCAGTGGGGACGAGCAGTTGAAGTAGTCAGAGGACCCATCATACCAAGTGACTTCTGAAGGGGTAGTGCTACAAAAGTCATTGGTAACAGAGGAACTACTGGAGCCAGCATATAACATTAACCATATGTATATAGATGTACACAAGTATAGAAATAATATGAACTTTATATATTAAAAGAGTAATAATAATACATACATCTAATGCATAAAATGGTAATATCTGCAAAGGACCCAACAAGAGTCCTGGTGGAATTGTGAACATATACCCCGGTATATGTATTTATTATTAAAGGTACCTCCAGATGAATGTTGTAGCAAAGTCCAGGTGCAGGGGCCCCTGAGGATGACTCTGATGCAGCATCCATCTTGCTGTCAAAGACCTAAATACAGGATCAGTATTGATGTGGAGATCCTTCAACTGTTGTCTAACCAGCCTGGAACACAACTTCTCATCAGCAGAAACTGTAGTGTGATACTGGAACTCGGTTAGCCTATCTACTCTGCTTCTTAGTTCCTAGTAGCTTCCAATGTGCCATGCAACCAGACCTCTAATTACCTATAGGTCGTCAGATTCCTAACCTGGCTTTAGCCTATGCTCTGGTTACTGAGCCCTGAGCTATAACTAGCTATAGAATCTTAGACAAGAAGGAACACTATTAACTAAAATAACAGGAGCTTAATATAAACTATATTGCAATAACCGGGTTCACCCATTAACATACAGCAAGGGGACCACTAAACACGCACACCATATCAGAGATTTAGCTATCTGGTTTAGTGCATGTGAAATAATAATTTGGGGACAGATATACTTCTATCGCAAGTTTTTAGATATACAGTATATGTAAATATATACAGTTTATATATCCAGAAGCCAGGGGCCACCATAGTAAACTAGTAAACTATTCAACCTAGGGACTCTTACCTAGTAATACTTGCTTCTGGTCTGGATTCAACAGCAGCTCCAGCAGCTCTACCTCCATGGCAGGACATGTGGTCCCAGACCCTCTTTATCTACTTTCTCCCTCTGGGGAGTTCTAAGTTGGACTGGGTTGTAAAAAACCTGGACTTCTGGCACCCCTTCCTGTGCAGGGATCTTCCACTGAGCCCTGGTGATTGTAGTCCTGGTGATTGTAGTGGCGATGAGAATCCTCTACAGACTCATGACTAATGTACAGAGGGTTCACTTTCCATTTCTTAGTTCAGTAGGTATGGTCCTTCACTCTTGCAGTGCTAACAGTCACTGCCTGGCATGACCCCAATCCAAAAGTGTATTTGTGATAATTATATACAGCAACATACCATATGTATCTGAGTGTATCCTAATATTAGCCAAAGGATTTCCATTAAAAAAAGAGAGCAAATTGCAGTTGCTAGGTAAACCTCACACAAACCAAAAAAGCGATCTTAATCTTTAAAAAAATACTTTTTTCCTGCCAACTGTGAAAACAACTTTCATGTTATTAAGAACAGAGGCTGGAAAGCGTTATGCATTAGTAAAATTAACATTCCCCCTTCCCCCTACATAGTGATCTGCTCTGTAAAATTCACCAAATCCAATCTGGCCTGTAATTATTTTTCTAATACTAAACATTTTGTGTGAAATTGAATTTATTGAACAATAACTAAGTGCTACGAATTTTTACTGAATTATGACTGCAGTACAATAGTATATTTGTGCACTAACACAGCAGATGTTTATTATATCCTGCTATAAAGCTATGTTCAGATGGAAAAATAAGCTTGTCAATAGGCACAGATTAAAGTGGACTTTGCATGACAATACAAATTTTGCCTTACAAGTTCTGCCTTACTGACAGCCAACTCAAATAAGAAGTACATAGTGAAAGATGGAATATATAGAACTTTCTGGCCCCACCCACTTCCTGGAGGCACTGGTGACATCACTGAGCTTGACTGCTGCCTCCCGGGAAATCTGGTGTTTCTGAGAATGCATTCCACTACACGGGGGGGGGGGGGGGGGGTTGGGGGGTGCAAAGGCATTTAGTGCACACAAAGTGGATTCATATACTTTGTGGCTATAATATATTAAATGATATTTTTTTGTAGTCATCAAATCTAACACCTTTCCTTTTCCTTCATGATGAGGAGAACACCGAGATCAACTTCAGTAGGTCAGATCTTCACAAAAGTATGTCCCTGTTGCACCCATCAAACTCTGTTGTTTGCTGTCTATTATGCATTTTGAGTGTGTGAAGGCTTACTTTGCAATAGAATTGAATATATGATATAACTGTTCCCCAAAAGCTGAGCATACTAGTGAGATTGAACCTTTGCTTCCATTTTCTTATCATAATAACGACCTCAATACACTGTATTGAAGTTGTCAATGTATTGCCTCATTTCATAGTCGACTAATGATTATTGGTCTATCAAACTGGGGTGGTAGATTACTTCTGGTGATTACTTGTGATCATATTTGCCACTCCCAGAGGCTCAAAAGTAGTTTAGATTGACTGAAAATTGCCACGTGTATGACCGTCTCAAAGACTAACTAAAGGCAAAAAGTTATGCAAAAAATATCGCTTTTTACTCAGGGATAAAATATAGAGAAATATCTGCCATACTGCATGGTTTGGCAGTCTTCCTTTAGCATTGTGACGACCAGTCCCCCAAATCCACTTTTCTCTGACCAACATCATCACATACAATGCAGGACCAGTGGCCACTGCTGGCCCTTCATGGTAGATAATGAATAGGTGTGTCTGCCCACATTCTGGCACAGAAGAGCACAGAATGAGAGTGTTGGCTACAGTTGGTCCCTGGAATAAGGTAGGTTATCCATTGTTTCATATACTCCCTAGTATATCATTATCTAGTAAAACAAGCATCATATTTTGCATCAGCCAAGGAGGAAGGGGGACATTTTTATTTATTTTAATTATGCTCAGAGTTCTGCTTTAAGTGTGAGAGCCATTACAGTGAGAGTCATGGATCATGCAATCATGCACATTTTTTGTTCAGCAAAACCTGTAAATCATGTACATCTGTGAGTTACTGGCATTGCGTTCTTTAAAATCTTTGTTACATTCAGTGTAGTAAATGACCCTAAACCAGTACAATAAAAAAAGCATGACTGCGTCTGCTTGTTCTAGTCAATGCTCAGCTGATACATTGTAATGTGTCAAATACTACACTTTAGATAAATGGATGTTTGGTGCCGCATAATTCACTTTCTTAACAAATTACTACCTGCCTGAGTTTTGGTTTTCTTATCTCTGTGTGATGATTACCTCCGGTGAATTAGCTGTGATATATGTGTTGACGTGGAAAGATATTGTTTATGATAAGCAATATTTTTCATAGACGAGGGATCAACCAACCTCCTCAGGTCTGTCTCCTTGTATTTACAGGGTAATCTCTGTGCAAATAAATCGGCCGTCATTCCACAGGAAGCTTTTGATTTGATTCCAAGTCCTAACCTTAGGCAGTTTGGATGAGATCCATTTTACTGCTATGATTTTACAAGCAAATCGTAATGCCGCCTGCAGTTTTCACAAGTTGTATTAATGCAGACTTTAGAAATGGCAGCTTTGTACCTGTAATAAAGAATTTACATTTGCAGGTCAACTGTGGTCATTTAAACTTGAGCACCATAGAGGTCGGTGCATTTATTATGGACAGGGCTGGATTTCAGTTTAGCTTCCTACCCCCCAATAGCCATTCCATTGAAGCCTTTTCTGTGATATTCTCAGCCCTGTGTTGAGATTTCTGGGTGTTTTAGGTCTCTCTATAAACTTTCACTGTCCAAAAACAAGTTGCAAAGTAAGGTGACCCCCCCACATCTTGGTCCCTAAACTAAAGCTGGACATAGATTTATCAACCAGCGGGCTGTTAAAAGAAAACTGAACTGGATTCCCTCATCCACACCAGCAAGGTGGATGGAAGAATCTTCCATGCTGTCAGAATACATTGATTGACCAAAAATATGCCAACATCCCCGTTCAAGAGAGGTCAGTCATTAGATCAACTCCTCTCGAATGGGAACAGCCATAGATGGATCAAAAATCCAGATGGTCCTTGCTGAACTGGCTGATTTTGGTCCATCAATGGCCAGCGTTAATCACGTAGACTTATCCCAAAACTCAGTGAACCTTCCATAAATATGGATGATGACAGCCTTAAACCCCCCGCTTTAAAAAAAAAAAAAGGTACATAAATAGTTGCAAAAAAAAAATACAGTGTTTTAGGAAACACTGTCGCCAGTACAAATAGAGCGAATCTGTCCAGTGTCCACTCTGTGGAGAAGCATTAAAGTGTTACTAAACCCTGCATTCAATATATCTCATCTCCTATGGTACACAGTACATGGAAATTCAATTATTTTAGTAAACATAAACTGCTAAATACCTTTTCTCATCACCAGTATATAGCAGCCTGGTGACCTCTATAAGTGTCCAGCTGAGGACTGGTTAAAGCTTGTAGAAGGAGTTTTCATTCTCTTCTGACTGTCCTGAGGCTGCAGGTCCCCGGACCCTCTCTCTGGACAGTGCTGATTGGCCCTTTGCTGATAACATGCACCCTCCCAGAAAAAAAACTCTCTACCAATACACACCAAACTGAGCATGTGCAGAGTGCCTCCAGGGCTCTGTACTATCAGCAGATGGATTAGGGACTGTGGAACAAGTGGAGGATCAGAGAAGACAGGATCAAGCAGCCTTTTTACACAATGCACAGGATTAACCCCTTAGGTTCCACAGTAAGTATAACAAGCATGCTTTACTGCATATACAGACTGATTTTACTGTTGTGGGTTTAGTAACACTTTAAAGTGGTTATAAAGTTAAACATTTTATTACATTAATGCTTTCTATGCATTAAGGTAAAAAAAACTTTCAATATCTGTTCCTCTTTCCCCTTCCCTCTTTACTCACCTACATTGATCCAGAGCTCTGCTTGTGTCAGGTTTTTCATTTTGCCTGTGGCCCTGTTAGGTAAATTATTATTATTATTTATTATTATTATTATTTATTACAGGTACTTATATAGCACCATCAATTTACACAGCACTTTATATACACAGCGGGGGTTATTTACTAAAGGCAAATCCACTTTGCACTACAAGTGCACTGAAAGTGTAGTCGCTGTAGATCCGAGGGGGACATGCAAGGAAAATAAAAAAACAGCATTTTAGCTTGCACATGGATGATAAAATCAGCAGAGCTTCCACTCATTTCAGATCTACCCTTCAGATTTACAGTGACTGCACTTTCAAGTGCACTTGTAGTGCAAAGTGGATTTGCCTTTCGTAAATAACCCCCAGTATCTTGTACATTCACATCAGCCCCTGCCCTAAGGCTGGGTTCACACTAGAGATCACAGCGGCTCACAGCATGAGGCTGGTGCGTCTCCATTCCCCCGTTTCAGGTCCAATTTCAGACCAAAATGTTGGTCTCAATTCGCACTGGAGCCACTGCGGAGTTGTGTAAACCGGCTCCATAGGAAGCTGGTCACAATCTCCTGCTATGCGAATTGGATGCAGTAAAAATCCACATCCAATTTGCAATAGTGTGAACCCAGCCTCAAGGAGCTTGCAATCTAAGGTCCCTAACTCACGTTCATACATACACATAGTAGGGCCTATTAGGACCAGGCATGTACTGGCCATAGGGACTATAGGGAGTTTCCCGGTGGGCCGATGGCTCAGTGGGCCGGTTTCAGTGACAGCCAGTGGCATCGCTGGGGGGGACTTTTGGGGCTATAGCCCCGAATCTGGGACCCATAGCCCCGAGTCAGTCCAGGAGTCCCCAACCATAGAGTCCCGGGCCCACTACCTGCCCTCTTTCTTGTGACCTTGATGTAAGGAGGGGCTCTCTGGGGGCCCTGATGTAAGCCGGAGGCTCTCTGGGGAACCTGATGTAAGAGAGAGGCTCTCTGTGGAACCGGATATAAAGGGGGGGTCTGCGGGGACCCGGATGTAAGGGGTGACTCTCTAGGGACCCTGATGTAAGGCGGATGATCTCTGGGGACCCTGATGTAAGTGGGGGGCTCTCTGGGGACCCAGATGTAAGGAGGGGCTTTCTGTGGACCCTGATGTAAGGGGGGCTCTCTAGGGGCTTTTTTGCCCAATTGCGTACAGTTTATATACTGTTTTTTGCGTGTTTGCAAAATTAAAGTGGGCCAGTCTGGATGAAGTCCAGGGCCAAATTTTTTTCCCAGACCAGCCCTGATTAGGACAGAAGCCAATTAACCTACCAGCATATATTATGAGTGTGGGAGATAACCAGAGGAAACACACACAGGCACAGGGAGAACATGCAAACTCCAGGCAGGTAGTGCTATGGTTGGGATTAAAACCAACAACCCTAGTGCTACTATGTGGAAGTGCTAGCCACTTAGCCACTGTGTATTTCTCCTGACTTCCCTCCTCTTTGAAGTCAGTACACAAAATACTGGTGTAGTTGTCAATGGATAGAAAGTCATGGGTAGCAATATATACACTGTATTGTCAAACATATTGGGACACCTTCCTTTACAGGCATATGAATTTTAATGGCATCACAGCCTTAGTCTGTAGATTTCAATATTGAGTTGGCCCACCCTTTGCAGCTATAACAGCTTCAACTATTCTGGGAAGGCTGTCCACAATGTTTAGGAGTGTGTCTATGGAAATCTTTGACCATTCTTCCAGAATCGCATTTGTAAGGTCAGGCACTGATGTGGATGAGAAGGCCCGCCTTATAGTCTCCACTCAAATTCATCCCAAACATTTTCTATCAGGTTGAGGTCAGGACTGTCAAGTACCTGAATCTCAAACTAGTTCATCCATGTCTTTATGGACCCTGCTTTGTGCCGGTTCCAAATCAATTGGTGGAGGGGGATTATTAAACCCTATGGACTAATACTGGGATACCATTAAAGTTCATGTGCTTGTATAAGCAGGTGTTACAATACTTTTGACAATTTAGTGTATATTGTCATAATTCTAACCGTCTCTTGCTGTACTAACCGATTTAGGCCTCGTGCACATAAGAATAGGACATAATAATGTATTGATGTTTAAGCTCTGGATCTTATTGACAGAAAGATCCTAAATAAAATGTTCCACAAAGACCTTGCATATAGGTGTGTATAGGCGTATAAATGTGCATATGCATATAGATGCGCTAAATTCTTTATCCTCTTCTAGTTACCTGTGTTGCAGACATTTACGCAAAAATTCCTGCACTCAAATGTAACATGTTCTATTTTTATTTTACAGCTCTGTATTTATCGCTGTATTACTAATCTTTACCTAGCTGTGTGCATTGTTCCATAGACACCAATGCATCTGTGTTCAGATCAGTAAAAAAATTGGTGTTTATTAACACTTGCGTGCAAGAGGCCTACATCTTACAGACAGCAGAAGCTCACATTTTTCATTTGCTGTTTTTCTTTTCGGGAAGACTTCCTCTCTTCTGTCACTGCTAAAACAACTTTTTTTGGGGGTTTTGCCATTGGGTCCCTATAAGCCCTTGTACACACGGTCGGAGATTCCGACGGAATGTGTCCTATCGGACCGTTTTGTCGGATAATCTGACTGTGTGTGGTATGCATCGGACTGTTTCCGTCGGAATATCCGTCGGACCCAATTTTCCAACTTGTAATGCCCCGTACACACGAGCGGACTTTTCGACATCCAAACTCCGACGGACTGAGTCCGGCGGACTATCCGCTCGTGTGTGGGCTGCAACGGACTTTAGCTTCGCAAAAGTCTGACGGACTTTAGAAATGAAGCATGCTTCAAATTTTCCCGACGGAACTCCGCCGGACCCGGTCCCCTTCGAAAAATTCGCTCGTGTGTGTGCTACTCCGACGGACTAAAACCGACGCTAGGGCAGCTATTGGCTACTGTCTATGAACTTCCTACGTCGAATCCAGTCGTACGTCATCACGTTCGACTCCGTCGGAGTTTGGTGTGATGGTGTGTGGTCAAGTCCGTTCGGTCGAAAAGTCCGCCAGAACTCCGGCGGAACTCCGCTAGAACTCCGTCGGAAGTCTGTCAGACTTAATCCCTCTCGTGTGTACGGGGCATTAGAAATATTTTCCGACAAACTGGTCTTAGTGCTTAGGGCTTAGTGTGATTTCCCCTCTCTTAATGGCCCTGTGTCAACATTGTTTCTAGGACAGGAAGTGAAGGCAAATCTCCTGAACAAGGCAACCGACAGTAAGAAGACTGCCAGAGGTTCTAATTATTCCCTATTCTATCCAAGAAAAAGACATTATGGCTAGAAAGGCACTTTAACCTTAATTTTAAACATTTCCTAGCACTTAACTATTATTAATCCTAAACCATAACCCTTAGTCCCTGCTCTAAACTTAAAGTGGATGTAAAGCCACTCTCATCCTTTCTAAACAACTGCAATATTGGTTATTTAGAAGGATATACATGCCTCCTGCATGTATACTTATCTGTCAAATGTCTCCCCTCTGTCTGCTATGAGACCCTAAAAACTGCAGATTTTGTGGGTGGGTCTGTTTTTCAGGGCTCAGTGGGTGGAGTCGTGATGTCAGTAGACTCCCCGACCACCTCTACACTCCCCTTATCAACATGCATTTTCTCCTGTGTATTTCTTACACTGAACTTCTGCTATGATCACTAACATCCAGTCAAAACCCAGAAAAGTCCCCACATGACTTCAGCATGCCAAATCATGCTGAGGTGTGGAACAGCAGAAGAAAGGAGTGGGGGTGGGAATTAAAAAATAATGCATGTCTCTTATGCTAGTGCACGAGATATGTAAATCACCTGTCACTCACAGCAAGGGGGGGGGGGGGATTTGACAAAGTTTTTCTCTGTTTGTCAAGATTTATCTCACTGAACAATAAAATAGGATTGCTTAGAGATGGATTAACTCTCTGTGGCAAGACTGGGCTCAAGTGATAGGAAATCTTATACTCTACACATTATGACATAAAAAATAAAAAAAAATATTCGAGTTTACATCCACTTTAACACCAAACACTATGTTAACTTCTTTTAATCTTTAGATATCTTTTCCTTGCTAGGGGTTTGGTACTGAGAACTCTCTCTCTACACTCAAGCAAAGCAGCATTGAGATGCCAACTTCAAAACGCATACCTGCAGTGACCATTATAGAACTCCTGTTAAACTGAGCAAACTTGTAGATGGCAGAATGGTTTGCAGCTTTAGTGGCTCATTGGCTGATTTCATGGTTTTATTTCTTTAGAAGACAAAGAGTAAAGCTGGTCATAGATGGATGGAATTTCAAACAAAGATTCCTAGAAAAAGAATGTTCCAGAAAAGTTTGTTCAAATTTTCTTGTCCCTGCAGTCAAAAACAAATGCCGGTTTGACCCATTAATGGGGAGAAAAATGAAAGAGCAGAATGGATTTTTTTTTCCAACAAACAAATTTATAAAAATATATGTGGATTTCCTTTGATAAAGCACCTTCATTCCAAAATCAAATGTTAAAAGCAAACAAAATCTTTTGAACGACATATGAATGTTCTGAGAATGTTCTTACAAATATTCCTAAGACTTTTCCTAAGAATTTTTGTTCAAAATTTTATGCAGC
This sequence comes from Lithobates pipiens, assembly GCF_037356315.1. Classification (NCBI taxonomy): domain Eukaryota; kingdom Metazoa; phylum Chordata; class Amphibia; order Anura; family Ranidae; genus Lithobates; species Lithobates pipiens. Next base: position 533,263,598 of record NW_027507758.1, on the reverse strand, counting down.
TATGGCCAGCTTAAGGGTCTTGCGATCTCAGGGTGATCCACAAAGTCTTTTGTTAATTGAGTTTTGTGACATTTAACAAGAACAGGTCACCAATGGTCATCTGGGCTGTCACAATAAAAAGTTTTCAAACTGCTATAGTAAACATCCCAGCAGGGATGAAAGTGCAACATAAATTGCAGGCATTAAGCTACAATTACAATTTCCGGGGGAACTTTCAGAGCTTTCATTCAATTATTAGTGTAGCTATTGAAACGAGGCAAGCTGAGAAAAACAAAAATAGAAGAAAAAGGAAAGCTTTTACAAATTGGAAATGTTCTCCAGCCGCTGGGTTTGCACCTAGGATCCACACACAAACCGTAGAATTGTAACAAATGGCCACTGTCCTTCACTATTATTATGTTGTATGGCATTACAGAACCAAGATAACTGCTGTTAGCCCTCCCAGAAGTGGAGTTTTGCTGGGTTAAGCAATTTAAAAAAAAACCTATGGCAAAACTTTTTTTTTTCGTTTTCGATAGTAGAGAGGGATTGGAAGGCTTGTCAGTTTTTACTGCTCACTGTATCCCTGTTAGAAAGATGAACCCCCTAAATTTGTCCTGTTTACCATTATCATTGAAAATTAATATAAAAGAAGGTCACAAATTTTAGATTGTCCCCAGAAAAGTAATAGAGGGGACATTTTCCAATGGGGACACTAGTTATGGTGACCTGGGGGTTTCCGAGAAATTTCCTTTAATTTGCAGGGATTTCCTCTCACTTCCTGTTTGGTTGTGGGACAGGAAGTGAAGGGAAAGCTCCACAATGAAACCAAGATGGTGAAAAAAAATCCCACAGGGTTATATCCCTCCCTTAAGTGATCCAAAAGGGAAAAAAAGTGTTGCCTTTAGTTCTACTTTAAACCTGAAATGTTTACACTTTCTACCTGCCTAAGGCCGCGTACACACGGGCGGACTGTTCACCCAACTTTGTCCGCTGAACAGTGTTTCAGCGGACAGTCCGCTCGTGTGTGGGCTTCAGCGGACAGTTTCAGCGGACAGTCTGACGAACAAAGTTTTTCGGAAATCCCGTAAAACTGTCCGCTGAAACTTGGTTTGAGCAGACAGTCCGCTCGTGTGTAGGCTTGTTCGTCAAACTAAGTCTCGCGCATGCTCAGAAAGAATTTACACGCCGAAGGTTGCATTGCAGTGTATAGGACGTCGTTTTTCTAGTCCCGTCGTACGTGCCGTTCACGTCATCGCGCACGGTTTCAGCGGACTGTTCGTTCATCGTGTGTAGTCAAGTCCGCTCATGCAAATTTTGAGCGGACTGTTTGTCAAACTGTTTGACGAACAAAGTTGGGCGAACAGTCCGCCCGTGTGTACGCGGCCTAAGCCTTCTGTTTTATTGGAGGCATCCAAGTGTTTAATGTGACCATGTCATTATAAGGTTTAAAACTAAACAATTGGTGATAGGCAATGGGACATCTTAGGTGCTACTTCAATAAGATTCACACACAAAAATATTAAAAAAAAAAACATGGAAACCTTTGTATTTAGTTTAGATACAAAGTATTATAAAACATAAATATAAAAGCCATTTCCATTTGCTTCCATACAGTACTTAATAGTAAATCGAGTTTAACCAAAACAACATACTGTCCTATCATCCTCCATCAGTCAACCTTTTTCCACAGAGTGAGGGTTGAAACTAAAATTAAGGTACCATGAAGAACAAGATGATATATACTTACCTTTCCGGTAGCCTGTGTGTTAAAACTTTGCGACATGGCTGTTACAGGTATCCAACACTTCTAGGTATGTGAATGCCTGCTCCCTGCTCCGCACAATATGGTTTCTCTCAGCAGTTCACATCTCACAACAGGTGGTGGAAGCTTTCTAAAATCTGGTTCTGTTGGGTTCATTAAAACTAGAAAATTGCCAACAAGGAACATTTTAACATAAGAAAAGAGTAGAGCGGTGACCTAGTCAGTCTGCTGTAGCAGAGTTTTGCCTGCAGGTGGGCTTTAAGGTACTGGCAGAGCATGAGAGCAAGGCAACCAGCATATTTAGAAAGAGAGGTCAGTAAGGGCAGCCTTTACATTTCGGGACAGGCTACCTTGTAGCCAAAATTTAGCATATGTCATCTGACAGGTCAGAGGTAGGAACATGAAAAGCTATACCTACCAGCTTACTCTGGGGAACCACAAAGGAATTCAGAAAACACTGTGTGCATGAATGACAAAGACAGAAAGCTCTCTCAATGTATTTTTAGAATTCGTTTTTATTTTTATTATAAGCAAATATTCAAGGATTCCTCCATATTCGTGCTTTAGAGCAGTGGTCCTCAAACTGCAGCCCGTGGGTCAGATTCAGCCCTTTTCTTGCCTTGGGACACTATTCCCCACTGATATGAGTTACTATTCCCCCCACTAACACCAAGGTTGAGACACTATTCCTCCACTGACACCAAAGATGGGATACTACTCTTCTCACTGACACCAAAGATGGGACACTAGTCTTCTCACTGATATCATTTTCTACTCCCATGGGCCACATTCCGGGCCCCCTAAAGTCTCTAAACTCTAAGGGGCAGCAAACTGGCCCTTTATTAAGAAAGTTTAGGGACCCCTGCTTTAGAAGATTTGAAGACTTTGCAATCTATGTTCTGTCTAACCTCCCTCTCACAGTAACACACAGGGAAAAGGCTTCATTGGGTTTGAAGATAACACTGTAGTGAAACCAATGAAAAAAAAAATGGCCTACATTTTTGAAGATCCAAAGCTGTTGAAGATGAGGATACTCTACACTGTAGAGATTTTCAAAACCTAGTGGGGTAATGGGAAGTAAAAAATGAACAGAATAAAAATTAAACTAGGGAACACCCTAAAAAACATGCTAATTGTGCAGGTAGAAATCACTATTGGCTGATGGCGAAGCTCTTCTAAAAATAATCCAGATACAAATCTACTGGAGGAAATAGGAAAGCCTTATTTAATTTGCAAGCAAGCATGTTTCATGACTCGAGTAGTCACTTCATCAGATCAGGCACTGCCTACTCTGATTAAGTGAGTAGATGAGTCAGAAAACAGGTTACTAATGCCCCGTACACACGAGAGGACTTATGTCCGACAGACCTCCAAAGGAGTTCCGCCGGAGTTCCGACGGAGTTCCAACGGAGTTCTGGCGGACTTTTCGACCGAACGGACTTGGACACACACCATCACACCAAACTCCGACGGAGTCGAACGTGATGACGTACGACTGGATTTGAATAAGGAAGTTCATAGCCAGTAGCCAATAGCTGCCCTAGCGTCGGTTTTAGTCCGTCGGAGTAGCATACACACGAGCGGATTTTTCGAAGGGGACCGGGTCCGGCGGAGTTCCGTCGGGAAAATTTGAAGCATGCTTCATTTCTAAAGTCCGTCAGACTTTAGCAAAGCTAAAGTCCGTTGCAGCCCACACACGATCGAATAGTCTGACGGACTCAGTCCGTCGGACTTTGGATGTCGAAAAGTCCGCTCGTGTGTACGCGGCCTTAGTTATAAATAAAGTTTTTTTATTTTCTCCATATTTCTTACTAAGAAAGTAAGCTATGTCCCTTGCGTAGGTTTTACTGGAGTGTATCTTTAAGGTTTCTTTTTTTTTAGAAAGGTCTAGTTTAATCTGAAGGGTTAAAGCATCTATTTGACAATGAAAAGATAAGTAGGCATATTACTTTAGGTCTTTGGTACACAGACATCCTAAGCCAATGCAGGAAAAAGTAGCCCTCTGTGAAACCCTAAATCCAAGTACTGAGGGGTAAACCATGTAATGAAAGAAAAAAAAAGAAGCATGCACTGTTTTTTTTTGTTTTTTTTAATAGCTGACTATTGGGTGAGAGAAGCCTCTGTGAAGTCAGCACCCAGGCTGAATCTGGTGGGGCTTTGAACGGAACTGTTTGTTAGATTGTTTCTCAGGGGGTAAACATGTGTTGATATTAATTTAAGCAGCATTTAGGCATTTGATATGATGGCACAGATGGCAAAAAGGTGTTTTAACCATTTCCCACTTTATCCAAATTTAAAAAAGTTTTGGCTTTAGTTATTCTTTAACCACTTGAGGTCCGGGCCATAGCCAAATGACGGCTACAACGCGGATCTCAATTTCCGGGAGGCCGTCATAGGACTTCCTCCCCTGTGCATGATCGGCGCGCGGGGAGCGCACTGTGATCACAGAGTCACTGAGACTCGGGTGATCACTGATCTGAGTAAACAAAAGCTCAGTAATCATTTTTTTTTCTCCCAGTCCTCACGCTGACAGCGTGAGGAGGAAAAAAGCCAATCACCTGCTTATGTTAAAGGAACATCGGAGGAAGGATCACAGGCGCCTGCCAGTAGCACCTGTTATTGCCAACTGCCAGTGCCCACCAGTGCCACCTATCAATGCCCATAAGTGCCACCTATTAATGCCCACAAGTGCCACCTATCAATGCTCACCAGTGGTGTCAATCAGTGCCACCTATCAGTGTAAGCAATCAGTGCCCATTATTGCCACCCATATGTGTCCATCACTGCCACCCATCAGTGCCCATCACTGCCACCTCATCAGTGTACATCAATGAAGGAGAAAAACTACCTGTTTGCAAAATTTTATGACAAAATATTAAATTAATTTTTTTTTAAATTCTGTGTTTTTCAATTTTTTTTTAACAGAAAATAAAAACCGCAGAGGTGATCAAATACCACCCAAAGAAAGCTCTATTTGTGGGAAAAAAATTATAAAAATTGAATTTCGGTACAGTTTTGTATGACCATGCAATTGTCATTCAAAGTGCCTCAGCACTGAAAGCTGAAAATTGGTCTGGACAGGAGGGGGGTTTAAGTGCCCAGCAAGCAAGTGGTTAACCAATAGCCGACCAGTCGCCGGACTTATACTGCGGCAGGTTGGCACAGCTGTGCAAATCGCTGTAGCTGTACGTCACTCCTTTAAGATGTCACAGCACACCATTACTAGTAAAAAAATTAAAATAATAATAAAAATGACATAAATCTATCCCCTATTCGTAGACGCTACAACTTTTGCGCAAACCAATCAATATATGCTTATTACGATTTTTTTACCAAAAATATGTAGAAGAATAAATATCGGCCTAAACTGAGGGAAAAATCTGTTTCTTTGTTTTTTTAATTTTTGGATATTTATTATAACAAAAAGTACAAAATATTGTTTTTTTTAAATTGTCGCTTTTTTTTGTTTATAGCGCAAAAAAATAAAAACCACAGAGGTGATCAAATACCACCAAAAGAAAGCTCTATTTGTGGGGAAAAAATGGGGTAAATCCTTCCGGGGCTAAAGTGGTTAAATAAAGTTTTATTTTTATTTAAACAGCGATTATCAGCTACTTTCAAAAGATATGGTGGAAGCACTTCATTCAAAAGTCATGTACTTTTTTCCCAATGACAACAGTTGAATTAAAAAGAAGTGCTAAATCTGCTAGAATAGGACAAACTGAAAAAACACACTTCTGAATCTGCACTGTCAGACATTATTGATGTTAACAATTAGATTGTGGTACCCTAAAATGATGTTTAATAGACCATTTATACATGTCTATGTACACAGCCTGTGTGGTTTTAGTTGGCTGGAAGAGAAGTGATGGTAAGCACACCACCCAGATATGGGAAGGTGACTACAGCTACACTATATTACCAAAAGTATTGGCACACCTACCTTCGCACGCACATGAACTTTAATAGCATCCCAGTCCGTAGGGTTCAATACTGAGTAGGCCCACCCTTTGCAGCTATAACAGCTTCAACTCTTCGGAGAAGCCTGTCCACAATGTTTAGGAGTGTGTCTATGGGGATGTTTGACCATTCTTCAAGAAGCATATTTGTGAGGTCAGGCACTGTTGTGGATGAGAAGGCTTGGCTCGTAGTCTCCTCTCTAATTCATCCCAAAGGTGTTCAAGGGTCAGGACTCTGTGCAGGCCAGTCAAGTTCCTCCACCCCAACTTCACTCACCCATGTCTTTATGGACCTTTCTTTGTGCACTGGTGCGCAGTCATGTTGGAACAGGAAGAGGTCATCACCAAACTGTTCCCACAAAGTTGGAAGCATGAAATGGTCTAAAATGTCTTGCTATTCTGACGCCTTAAGAGTTTCCTTCACTAGAACTAAGGGGACAAGCCCAACCCCTGAAAAACAACCCCATATTATAATCCCCTCTCCACCAAATGATTTGGACCAGTGCACAAAGCAAGGTCTATAAAGACATGGATGAGTGAGTTTGGGGTGGAGGGATTTGACTTGCCTGCACAGAGTCCTGACCCCAACACGATAGAACACCTTTGGGATGAATTAGAGTAGAGACTGCGAGCCAGGCCTTCTCATCCACATTAGTGCCTGACCTCACAAATGCGCTTCTGGAAGAATGGTCATATATACCCATAGACACACACCTAAACCATGTGAATAGCCTTCCCAGATGAGTTAAAGCTGGTATAGCTGCAAAGGGTGGACCAACTCAATATTGAACCCTACGGACTAAGAGTGGGATCCTATTAAAGTTCATGTGCATATAAAGACAGGCGTCCCAATACTTTGGTAATATAGAGAATCTTGAATAAGGATTAATTTGGATAGTTTTTCTGAAACATGCTTTGTTTAGTAATTTTGACCAAAAGCCAGCACATTTGCATAAAAATCTTCTTCATCAGTGATAACAACTTGACAACAGTTGCTTAGCAGCATCTGCTGCTGTGGAGAATTGAATGCTGATTCTAATATAGATCTTTCAAGTCACAGTTTTCCCTAACTCCATTCATGCTTTATACTATGTTGAGCCCCTTCTGAAGGGGGAGTGGCGCTGCCCTCGAAATGTGTTTTTTTTTTTTTTTTTACAAGACTTTGATGAAAATAATTGGAGTTATCTTGGACTTTTTTTATCTAGTTTTGGTCTGGTGCTCCTTTCTTTATTTCTATAGTTTGAGTTACTGTTGGTTGCCCATCAAGGGAAACATTGCTATGTGGGAGCTGCCTAACCAGAACTATTGAGCTTGTTTGACTTTTTCCATCATCTGACTACACGTCCAGCTCCAAAAGTTCCTAGCATCTTTTTGAATATTTTATTTTGAAGTATATCTTTTTTGTGGGGCAGGAATTTCAGGGTCTTCACCAAGGTGGTCAATATACAAAGAATCCATAGGTTCAAGCAAAAATGATGTTAATGGAAATAAGTAGTATGCCACTGCTGGCTCTTCTTTTGGAAGCTACTTGGAGTTATGATGAACCAGTGGCTTTAGTTATTGCTGAGCCTCTAACCTGGAACAAGTATGCAGATGGAGATACTTGATATCATTGACTGCATGCAACTTTCAGTAGTTTTAGAGGTTTAATATGCACCAGAACATACAGAATGCAAGCCCTGTTTCATCCAAGGCATCATACTTTGCCTACCTACCACACACCTAAATTTCCAAGCTTTTAGCCCTTTTACACATGGTCGGACATTCCGACAACCAAATCCGTCGGATTTTGTCTGACGGATTTTGTCCGACGGATTTTGTCCGAAACTGTTGCATACACACAGTCGGACAAAGTTGTCAGAAAATCCGATCGTACTTAACGTGATGACGTTATTTCGTTAGGACGGCACTACGTTCAGGCTAG